>NW_023596746.1:26896439-26998939 GCF_011947565.3 Pollicipes pollicipes | reverse complement strand
GCATTGACCCAAGGGGCCCTCAAACTGTAAAAGGGGACCTCTGGCTAATATTTCAGACCACGGCCCTCCTGGTCGCAATTATTTATGTGGCACACAGTCAGTCTTTCGGGCACTGATACCCTCCAGCCGAGCCCATGATCATCTGTTCCGATGGGCCGCCTGCGCCCTCTTCGGGCTTGACCGAACACTGCCCTTGGTCGGCTCGGGGCTCCTTGCGAATACAAAGCCCTCTATTGGGAACTGCGGGCCGTAACAAATACAGGAGCCCCGACCAGTGTAAATCGCTGGCTTCGGCTTTGTAACTGATTGGGAAGTGGCCCGCCAGGCCCACACCGACACAGAGCCGACTGTGCGGTACTGGCGGTGCCTGACCGGCGAATAGGACCATATCGACTGAAGTGGTTCCTGATCGGCACACGAAGCGCACTGGCTGTCATTTGAGGGCCCGTCCCGCAGGCCACACTCCTGAATAAGATTTCGACCAGCCTTTCGTGCCCTTAAGCCGTCAAATCGCGCTCTTAATCATCGGCCCCGGTGGATCCTCCAGGCTCTTCGGGCTTTCTCAAACACTGCCTCTGGCTGAGTTGGGGCCTTTGCCAACACGAAGTCCATGTTAGGCGCTGTGGGGCCCTGACAGATGCTGGAGCCTTGGCCAATGTGAATCGCTGGCTACTTACTGTCTCTTCCTTGTGAAAGGGGCCCTCAGGACCATACAAACACGGAGCCAACTGTGCGTTTTTGATGGTGTTTGGCCGACATGTAGGTCTTGTGGACTCGGGGGGGGGGGGGGGGTTGATCAGCGCATGTGACCCTCCGGTTGGCATTGAGTACGACCACCGGCCGGGCCCCTGAACACGATTACCGCCCAGCCTTTCAGGCCCTGAAATCGAACCATTTTTCTAATGTCCTAAGGGTTCCAAAGGGCCTGTCGGAACCTAAGGGGGAACGTGCCCTGTGCCCCCCCCCCCCCTGCCCGCGCTATTGCAAGGGTAACACACTGCGGGAAGTCTTTACTAAATAGTGAACTTTTTCGTCCAGAGCACTCTTTTGCACTTGCAAACATGCCAACAGCTGCAAGCGAAGCTATTTTATCATGTTTGATGCTTGTCTCTATGCGTTCAAAAGTGGTATATTTCCTGTAAGAAGTTCTGTCTGCGCCCCTGCTTTGTAACGACATGCGATGGAAGTGGCAGGTCTGTCTCTCTTTCTATTCCTACTCACATGTAACATTTATGTTGAAGCTTGCTCCCACGTGATGTGTTGTATAATAGTAGAGGCAAGAAAAGCGATGACCATTTTTGGCCATATATTGATAGCACTTAAATGCTTTCCGTTCGGCCATTTACTCGTATGGGTCATCTCTATCTGTTTTGTAAATAGTTCTGACACGTTCCTAACGTCGTCAGCATGCAGATTAGGACATAACACTAGAGGATGTGACACTATTATAATTTGTATTACATCAAGCTGTTATTCATCGCATTTCTCTAAATTTTGTGGCATTGAAAATTCATATAAAGGTATGCTTCTCTACCATTCCGTCCATTTCCGCCACGATGGAGGGAGACGCCGGTTCCGGCGTAGCGGCGGTAAGTGGTCGCGGTATTTGTTAGGTGTCGTTGCGTTGCAAGGCTATGTGGTTCATGGGCAATTTTGGCTCTGTATATTATCATGCGTCAGAAGCCATGTAGTTGCGAAAAAGCGCAGTTATAGGTGGCGTGCTCCCTGTAAGGCCAACCGCGGTGTGGCGAGCGATTAAGGCAGATGCACTAAAGCAGATTTGCTTGCGTTTAATTGAGGTCTTGGGGAATCTTCAAGTTATTAGCTGTGGAATAGTCGTGTGAAATTTTCTCGGAATTCCTTGCAAAAATATGCTCGAGTGTTCTGGTAAATACATTGAGGATGGTGGGGGATTTATAGAAATAAGTGGCATTTGCAGATATTCAGGTGCTTCATGTGTCAATCCTGTTTTGTGTAATGCATGCCATTGCTGTTGAAAAGTTTGGAAAGGTAACTGAGTGCACACACCACCAGGCATCTGATGATAGGCAGAACCTTGTGGTTCTGTGTGCCCAAGTTGGTCATAGGGAATGTCCTGCATCTTAATATATTGAGGCAAACATCATCAGATGGTTCTGGGCAGTATTGTCTTTGTTGAGTAAGTTTACTGCTCAATGTACATTTGATTATGTGATTGTGCCTTGCACAACTGTGTAGCGCTAATTGATAGCTTATAAATGGAGGTTGTACTCACAAATACCAGGTTTGAATGACTCAGCAATTATATTGTCCTTGGCATTGATCACTGTAAGGCCAATGGAGTAGCATAATGTGAATGACATAATGTTGTGGATACCTGGGTAACCTTGGAACAGTTCATTTCTTGTGTGGTCTAGGTCTTGTAGGAATGTTAAAGTTAAAATATGGGTGTTCACTGGTGTGAATTGTGAAGGATGTTTTCATGCATTCCAATTCTAGGAATAAGTGCACTTCATTATTAAAATTCATGGAATCCCAGGTGGTTGGTTTTTATATGATCTGCCATATTTTTAGTGACAAACAATTGGGATCAGTTGCATTGAACATTAGTAAGGATGAAAAATAAATGAGTATGTGCACTAAACAGGTCTTGTTATTGTTTCTAAGTGGTTGGTGTAAGAAAGTGTTTTCAGCTTTTATCAGTTGATTCATTATTATATATGCATTTATTCTTCTTGTTGCAATTGCTTTGCAGGATGCAGCTGTTACATCTGGGCCAGATTGGAACAGCCTCTCAGATGACTCAAAGCACAAGTTACAGATGCAAGAATCAAGGGGACTGGTTGGTCAGTTTAAACAACTGAAACTAGAACAAGAAGCTGCCAAAAATTGGGACAAGTTTTACAAGAGAAATGAGACAAGGTTTTACAAAGATCGTCACTGGACTACACGAGAATTTGAAGACCTGGCGGATTGCTCTTGTAATGGTCAAACAAAAATATTGTTTGAAGTTGGTTGTGGTGTTGGAAATTTCCTTTACCCCCTTTTGCAGGATGGGCAGAGTTGGTTTATACATGCCTGTGATTTTTCACCCAGAGCTATAGATTTTGTGAAGTCGCATAGCTTGTATGATGAGTCAAGAGTCCATCCATTTGTTCATGACATAACTTCAAGAAATCTACATGAGCACATCCAAGAAAGTTCAGTGGACATTGTGTCATTGATCTTTGTGCTGTCTTCAATCATGCCTGAGAAGTATGATGGAGTTATCCAAAGCTTGTTTGGTTGTCTCAAAGAAGGTGGCAGTGTCATTTTCCGAGACTACGGAAGGTATGACATGGCCCAAATTCGTTTTGGAGCTGGACACAAACTTGCGGAGAATTTCTACTGTCCGCCAGGACGGTACCAGGTTCGCTTGCTACTTTTTCTGGTATATTGATACATGTGTGATTTGCATGTGAAATTACTAAACATGGCTTGAGATTCATTACTATGATGTTGTAAGTTTCATATCAACTTTTCATGTAGCTATATTGATATATTGTGCTAAGTGAAGTTACCCATGAATGTTTGTGTACTTTATAGGGTCTACTACTTCACGACCAGTGAACTTACGTCATTGTTCTCCAAGGCCGGATTTGAAGTAACGTTCTGCACGTATGTGGCACGTCAGACTGTGAACAAGAAGGAAGGTGTGGATGTGTCACGAACATTCGTACAAGGGAAGTTCAAGAAGCCTTCCATGACGAGCCTGGTTAGTGCTTCTTTTCGCACATTTTAAAAAAAAAATATCAAACCAATCAGGCCTGTGGTACAGTTGTCTGGAATAAGAAAATCACGAATTGTATTTGACACTCAACACGAAGGAAATACCCTTTCCCTGTCAAAGGCAAATCCCGAATAATTAAGCCATGGTTAAGGTGGATTTTTACTTTGTCCATTCAGTATGCATGATACATGTGGGACAAAGTTGGGCAAGTTCCAGGTCTAATATATGGAAATAGAAAATTTTCGTGGATGGTTTCAGAGAGGTTTTTCTTAAACGGTTTTCCATCAGCTTAATGCGCCCGAGCTATGTAGTGCATGTGTTTTGGCACAAATCTTCTCACTTCGCATTGTCGTTGTAATGCTTAGATTTCTTTGTAGTTTGGGTATGCTCCGATAGTATTGACTTAACGTTTGTGGCCTTGTCTTGCTGGGATATGACCAAGGGAACACCAGGTGTGATCTTTTTCCGGACTATGCATGTATTGCCACATGCATTGCGGTTTGTGGGTGTGGCCGGCTACCCCATTCAGAGGCTCGTGAAGTCTGGAAGATGGGTGGCTTATTCCAGATAAGTGCTCAGTTGGCATGCCTTCAATATCATTTAGGTAATCAGTTGTTTGATGTAATGTTTGTTTCAGCACATCACCAGGGACGTCAGTAATACACAGATGACAAGTGACACATGACATGTAAGTTGATATTTTGTATTCATAAAGTACGCATTGGTATATATATATTATATATATATATATATATATATATATATATATGATCCATTGTGTTCATATTGTTTTTGTGTGTGTGTGTAAATCATGCAATGATGAGATGTCTGTGCTGCCTTCTGATGAATCAGTAAATTCCTCGTTTCTGATCCGCTTTGCGCTCTTCGATTCATGCCCGTCGTGGGTTGTTTTGACAACTGACCCTTTCTACAGCATCCGGGAAGTGGCGGGGAAATCCGTTCTTGAACATGGATCCAAAAAGCCATATACGCGAGCAACAGATGGGTGAGTGTAACGTAGCTAGTAAACCATTGTAACATCGCCACATTCAAATGATGAACAATTCCCTGCTGCTTCCTGATGATCATAGCATTCCTCGTTTCTGAGATGGCTTTGTGCTGTTTTGTACGCTATACTATTACCGAACCTAACTGTTTGCTCCGTTCTAGGGCGAGCCCAGGGAGAAGATGGAACTGATTTCTCTCCGGGGGCAGGTAGGTTTCTTAACTTTGACCGTCTCTGATAGACTTGGTGTGATGGCCGGAGGTGTTGAAAGCGCGGACTTTCAAATTGTTGGGTTGCTCTGACGGATAAGCCTTTTAGCCGAACAATTTGTTTTCGTCGCTATTCTAAATGATGTAGGCTACGAGCCATATTCCGTTCGTTCGGATTACACGCGATGGTCGGTATAGTGAGCGGGTTTCATGCCCATGTGTTGATTGACTTGCGGTTTGGCCTCGGTTCGTGATGAAATACATGCACCACTCTGCAGTCTTTGATGACAATATAACAGTTCTGATAAAGTGGGCGCTGTCATTTAGCTTTCTTGATGTAATCCATCTGATAAGAAAATATTTTCCAGGCACCGTTCAGCTGGCTCGAAACTAATAGCTGTCTGACCATGGTAAGTGCATCAGTCACAAATGCTGGAAACATTTTACGATTTTGCACCTAATCTTGTGACGCGTGTCCTATCGGATGATCGTGCTTTAAAATTTGGCTGGGTATAGTGTCCTATTGGATGAAGGGTTTTCGTCCGCATCGGGTGTTGTGTTGGATATCGGCCTCGTTTGTTAGGTGTTCATTTAGGTTTTCATCCATATGCAGTGGTATTTTAGTTCGTACGTGCCTTATAGTAAGATAGATCGGGAAATATTTGGTCGGATGTCAGCGCCACCGTCAATTTTTTTTTCAGAAGGCCGTGAATTCCCCGCGCATTAGCGAAACATTATTTTGCTGCTGCGCGCGCTTGTTTGTTTTTTTACCCTTACCTCGGGTCTTCAGCGCCTACCAAGCACTCACTTAACCACTGGACCATAATGGGAATGAGCTTTCTGCATGCTAGAGATAAAAGTCGCTTTAGCCGTGGTAGTGCGATGTGTCCAATCGGCAAGGGTATCTGTTAACTTCCTATGTGCTGTGCTTCCTGTTTTTGAAATATAGTAACCTTGACTTCCTCTTAGTGATCTTGCGTTTAAAGCCATTTATTTCTCGGGATCTTGTGGTGGAATTTCTTTGCCTATGCCTGTACTCACATGCCCATCAATGTATATTTTCTACTGCAATATGATGAAAGCAATCTGATTTTGTGAGACTCCTATGATCCGGATTTACATGCACTACCAACTGATGAGGAAGATATGATACGGTTAGTAGTTTCAGTAGGTTGATGCTAATTGGTTCTTCTCGTTTCAGGTTAACTGATGCCACGCGTTGGACGTGGGCCGGGTGAGTTAAACTATGTGCTGAACGCAAGTTATTCGCTGTTAATGATGAGATACATGCACCACTCTTAGTTGTGATGACACTCAACGTTATCTGACAGTTACTCAATAGTTGTTAGCTCATGTAGCTCACCAGAAGGCGTTTGAATGAGCCTTTTGTTTCAGATGCGTAACTGCTTGGAGGCGACTCAAGCTGACAATAATATTCTTCCCACGTATGAACTGCTCACTCCTTGGCTGGAGTGAACCAAGCGTACGTAAGTTAGCTATGATGCGCTTAACTCAACTCGATGGCGCGCGAGTTTTGCGCCTGTTTTGAATTATCTGTCGTTTGTGTGTTCGGGCGAGGCACGTGCGCATCTGGAGTAGTTTCAAAGCCACCCATGACTGTCGCACTGCGTAGCGTGCTTCCTAACTTAAACGCGCTTGGCTTTGTTCCGCCCAAGATGCCTACACATTGGAAACGGTATGCTCAGTCTTATCTGACGATGCATAACGGACATAGATGCCCGCGATTATCTGTCTCATGAGACACTCGCCTTGAGTTGTCCAGCCGCCGACAGTGATACTGATAGTGATGCCACTGTGTTCTGCACGCCGCCGATACTGGGCTGTATTTAAGCATTCTCTGTCCTCTGTCTGGAAGAGGATGTCAAGCAGCAGCCCTAAAGAAATCCTGGCACTAATAGCAGCGTTTGATTACCTGTCATCCGCAGCCGCTATGCCCAGGCACATTACATTGCTCAAAATACGCTTGCGGGCACTTACGTGTTACGGCTCAAATTTTAGCGATGTAAGGAAATATGCTACTGGTGCGGAGTTTCGAACCGTGATGGCCGTTACGAAGATAATTCAGCGCAGTTCACAGTCCACTTTTCAAGACTTTCACACCTTCCGGTTTCGGAGTTCGACGTTAGCGAACTTGTGCAGACTATTTCGAACTCATCCAGACATGTATTACTCCATAGAAATGTCACGTAAATACTGCTAGCTCACCGGCCATGTAATGCTAAAATCAAAGGAAACTGTTGTTGTCGAATTATCCGTGTTTGGCGTACGTCAGCGCGATTTCTGGTTGCAACGGACTTAAGTCGCTCTGTATGTAATGTTATGCGTTCAGTGCGGCGGTCGAACACAAATCATGTTTTGTACTAAATCGTTCAGGGATTACGACGAAGGTGCGAGTTATGACATGATGGCCAGCGTTCCATGACCAGTGAGGTGGTGCCATGCGTGTTACGCTTCTTATATATTCATATACACACACACACACACACACACATATATATATATATATAGTATGTATTAGGCCTATGACCTATGTTACGTGACAGTCAGCAAGGATGTTGGGCGTCAATCTCAGAAACAAGGGGTAAGAGGTGTTAAAAGGGGCATGATGCTAAATTGCATTGAACTTGTAAATTAGACATCTGTTCGAGACCCCGTACGAATGTGCAACACTCCCTTTCTCACCCAACTGTTTCTCATGCAACCAACAATATGTTTTATGCCTTCAGTTTCCTGGGTGTCGGCGATGGATCCGCTTCTACGAGGCCCACTGTGCCTCTGCTTCGCTTCAATCGAGGTTCGTTTTGCTTCCACATACGCTCCATATGCCTGTACTGTCGCACGATATACTGAGATGATGAAACCACGAGGTCACTGATGGATGGTGAGGACATTTTTACATGCACTACCAACTGAAACCCCTCTGCGAATATAATATGCGAGGCATTTTGAGAAGTATTAAGTGTACTTTTGTGTTGCAGCCATTGGACTAGCCCCGCGGCCCGGGCGTGCAACGCGCTGTTGGAGGTAAGCAGGTGTTTAAGAGAACCGATGCTCGGTGAAAAGTGGGGATAAGGTCATGGCCTGGCGTGTCATGGTGTTCACGGTAACTGAGTTTTGCATGAATGTGGTTTAGTAGTCGAACGTTACACCAAATAGTCCGCACATCATCGCGGGCGTATAGCTCAAGAACTAGGTGGGCTCGGGTCTTCAGGACAGGTTTTGAACTCCACTGAATAATCTTCAAGGTGGCTTTCTGGCTCAAAACCCAATACAAGTGGGGGACACTTCCTCAATGGAGATTGTTTCACATTTATGGTTTAAGACTGAAATAGCCATCTTGCAGATCGGTCTTTCGGTACACTTCACAGCCCTGTAACGCATAAACCCTTAAGTTTCTGGGCTACACGCCCGAGAAAATGTCGGTACTGTTTCGGGCGAGCCATTTCAAAGTTACCCAGTCATCCCGGACTAAAATAGCTATTCGTCATGCCATGCTGTTAGCCGTACGGCGGTTAAGGTCAAGAAATAGGTAATTGTGTCGTTCATAGCCGGCGCTCGTGAGCATCATTTCCAGATACAAGCGTCTTCAATTGGTTCTTCTTGTGCTAGGCACGATGACTTGATCAAACAATGGCGTATTGAGGAACATAGTTACATAACAGGGGAATTGTGTCGTCTAGAGCAGGCTGTTCCACTAAAAAGCATTGCAATAGTGATGAGTGAGATTAGTTCATCGTATCTGATGCCTGCTTCAATACCCTTAAATGTGGAGCATTCCTGTAACTCACCTGCAAGATGTTGCAATAGAGCTGACTGTCTGGGATGAATCATTACTGATGTTTGCGGAATTTTTGGTTACCGTAACCGAATCTTCTCTAATAATCCCTTCAAGTCTGCCTTTTCGACAATTCTTCAACTTAAGTTTTTACTGCCCCGATGGTAACAAATTTTCACCCGTTGGCGCTTGCAATGCGGCAGAGGTTAGTGAACGGTTTATCATAGGCCTTATGCTGCCAAGTGACCATACGGGAGGTCCCCAGGGTTAAGTGTTCAAACCGCTGCGTACCTAGTTTCTGCACACGTGCACACCTAGTCTTGTCGAGTGGGCTGGTTTTGCGCACGAATGTTTTGTTGAGCTCTCGTGCTTCGCGTCGGCCCTACACTATCATCCACCTTTGGATGCTGCAGTTGGCCCATGCCCAGTTGCTATCGAATTGGAGACATTGGATTTACTTGAAATTTGAGTGACTATCCCCATTGCACTCCTCCGTCCTCATTTGTGGTAAGCATATATGATTTTTAACTAATGGTTCATCGCTTTCTCTTCACTTGATTCTTGGGTGGCGTGCTCCCATTAAGCAGAATTTTCTGCTGGTTCTGAAAAAAACTGTTAAGGCAAGTCTGGCCCCTCGAAGTTGCGTTTTGCTCATCACGCATTTGGTGATGGCTGTATTATAACTGTATGCTTTCCTGATGTGTAAACGGCCAGACTTCACCTGGTGCATTACGAATTGCAAGTGTTTGTTGTGCCCAATCGTTCCAGAATAACACAAGTGCAGTTCTCCTCAAATAATAGAACATTTCAGCTTATGTTACAATCTCCTGGCTTATAGACACATGTTTCTACATTTCTGCAATACAATGGCCCGAATAGCGTGCAGGTGTTTGTGAGCACCTCTTCTCGAACCTCCGATGGCATGCTACGAAAACAAACAAAGTTGCCGACATGATGAGTGACGGGTTATGACTGCGTGTCTGTTTTTTTATCACTTGGCCGGATAGGGCCACAACAGTGCATATGTTCACAGTTGTATGTTGGCCACAGTGCCACAACAGTGTATATGTTCTCTGATTCGTGCTTAAACATGAATGATGTAGGTGTGCACGATCGCGACGCCCTCCCCCCCCCCCCCCCCCTCCCCCCGCAACCGGTACCTGATCCCGCGTTTGGAGCCAAGGATCTGCGCAGAAATATCAGTGGAGGTGTAGCACGCGGCGAAAACGAAAGGAAAAGACCCTATCAAAATAATTTAGAGTAAACTATGTAACAAACCATTGTCATGTTGCAATCCCCTCGTGGACAATTTGAGTGTTAGCTATTCCGTTCAGGAAATGTACATGACAGATGCTCGCCTCCAATCACGGTGCACAAAACGTGGTATCGCTTGCGCACATCTGGTGCCTGGTAATTCATGTCCATTGGGCTGGTTTTGCGCACGAATGTTTTGCTGAACTTTCGTGCTTCGCGTCGGCCCGACATTAATCTCCATCTTTGATGCTGCGTTTGGCCCAAGCCGAATCGCTATCAGAATGGAGACATGTAGTTAATTTCGGGTCACGGTGAACACCCACACTGCTTTATTTCCAAGAAGGGTGCATGCCTACTAAGCTCCATTGGTTTCTCACTATTGTTTGTGCTTTATTGCATAGCTGTTACAAATTCAAAGCACGCAGTTTTAAAACGTGAAAATGTGTTGCTTCATGACGTTAAATGTTGGGAAGCCTATGCCAGTACTTTGGTCTATCGAGTATGCATTGGTCGCTATCAACTTAAAATGTCTAATGTGTTGGTTCTTCCCTTCACAGAATTGGCAGTGCAACAGAGCGCCCGGCAACCGGCAAGTGCGCAATTATCGCCACATCTGGTGAGGGCTTGTGTCAGCTGAACGTGTTACAGCAAAATGTACCATGATGTTCATGCCTGCTGAGGTAGCAATGACGACTTAGCTCATCACCCACTTTTGTCTGATTAAGAAGCGACTTTTGGTCATCGGTGTCCACCGCATTGTTGTTGACGGTTCGATTTGTTCACAGCTGGTGTCGGGAGCGTCGGGACCGCTGCCGCCTGGTCCTGAAATACCAATAAACATCAAACAGGGGGCGGCTAACGCGTACTCGCGTTATGGTGTCAGGTGTGTGCACACTGTCGTCTCGGTCATGGGATCTGCCTTCTCACCTATTATGTTGTATTTGGACGCTAAATGACCGGTGCAGTCGACGCGCCTCGTAAAACCCCTAAAGACTACTTGTGACTTGTATTATCTCCAGTTCTTGGAGGCCATCCCAAACAATACTCGCGTTGATGGCGAATAATTACCAGGAACAGTCATGTACCTCGGCTTGAACCGTCTGTGCTGGAATTAATGGCAATGCTTTCATTTGTAATCTAAGAGACCTGTCTTAAGTCGTACGTTATATCCCGGCTCAGCTCTGGTAAGGCGGCAGAAATGGTTGACGCATATTTTGTCCCCAGCGCACTGCAGTTTAATATTTAGACTATAGTAGTTTGGAGGCGTCCAGTGGAACGAAATGATGGAAATTCCAATTTTACCTACCTCTGGTGAGGACTGTCTTACATGCACTACCAACTGATGTCTCGAGCAATCTTCCAATAATACATTTCTGAGACATGTCTAAAACTGTCGTCGTTTCCAGCTGGCTATCGCGGGAGCTACCTAACAAACGACGTGGAGTTGCGAGGTAAGGAGGGGTCTCACATCCGCCACCGATGTGACGTTGCGGAGACCTGGAGTGAGTGACCAGGTCCTGACCGTAAATTGTTAAAAAGCTACTCGCTTGAATTTCACCATGATGTTTATATCTGCTGAGGTATCGATGACGACGCAGCTCATCACCCACTTTTGTCTGATGGCGAAAGGAGCTCTTGTATGCGTCACCCGTCGTGCTGTATTTTTACCCCTGGATATGTTCACAGGTGCCGTCGAAGCTTTGTAATGCCGTGACTACGGACTTATGCTATTGCACCTGGTACGTTTAGGCTGCTGTGGGGAAAGGCATGTGGTTGGACTGTTTAACCTAAAATGGAGTAGTTATCCATTGTTATTTTGGTGATACTTTTTGTCGAAACAACTGATTGGGGTAATACCTCTCTGAATTGGAGGGATACCGTCGCATTAGTCTGCATCAGGTCGAATTACAATTGTATGGGTGGGTTCTTGGAAAGCGTGAAACATTGCAGGCCGCTACGTTTTTGTCGTATCGGAAAGGTGCTTGTATCATAGAAGAATCTTTCGTTTCTTTGCATTTCCAACGGCATTTCATCATTTGTGATCTGAGCACCTACCGAGGCATCGCTGCGCACCGCTGTTTGGTTGACGCTTTGGGGTATCGTGTTTGTAGCAAGGAAAGTTCTGGAAACGCATATTTGGCAACGTATAGTGGTGGTTAAAGCCGGTGGTTATGCCGATCGGTTTCGCTGGAGATACTCGTAATAATGTGGTGCGTTCAGGTACATGCCACGTGTTCTCGTGTCGGCACCGAAGACTTGATAACAACTGTTGCTCTCCGGATTTTGTGGAAACTTGTCTTGGGGGCGCTGTGGCGTCATGCTTGTTCATTTCCTGCATTCTTGCCAAAGTCGTTGCGTTTGTTTTTGGAGTTTGCAATTAAAAGCGCAGAGCATGCGTCGATTTTTCCTGCCGGACCGGCTTTTCAGTCATGGTGCCATCGGATGGCGTTTCAGCAGGGTGGGGTTGGATTGGATGTTATTGGTCAAATGGGCGTTGAGTTTTTCGGGGAAGCTACTTCTGAACTGGAATACCAATGTTTAAAGATGCGTGGTTTTCGGGTTGATGTAAACATGGGCAGGCGTGTGGTGTCCACGATATTTTTTCGTGGTGTGACTTCAGTAGTTCTGTGTTCTACAGATCTACAGCTGTCCGCAACACGCGCTGGTCCTAGATAAATCCGCATCATAGTACCAGAATGTCAACCAGACTTCTTGGCCTCCAAAGACCGGGACACCTGCTGCCTTATCTGAAGCATGTCCGGTACTCTGCCTACGAGTTATTTACCAGTGTGTATTTTTTCAGATATTCTCGTCATTCGTCATCTACTGCGAGTTGCCGGAAGATGCGTGCTGGTCTTTGGTGATGAAGGACCGGAAAGGATTGAAAACTGGCACTTAAACCGGCTTGTGCTGGCAATCAATTGAGGCTCTGTCCCTCACATCGCCCCATGGAACAGTCGCACCAAGACCAAGCGTTTGTGGTTCTTGACTGCCGATCTGGTGTTCCCAAGTGAAATTGCTTCCACGGAACAGGACAATAAATACATGGCATGAACAATCGTATGTTATGCGCTCTAGGGCGTCGAAAAGGTTCGCTTCCAGCTCAAGTTATTTTCTGGTCTCAAGTAATGCGAACACATGTTGATGTTGAACATATGTCTGTGTTGATGCAGTAGGCTCGTTTCCGTAATCGCGCACGATTGCGAGAATGTTGAAAATTGCGAGATTGCGCACACCTTGAAAAGCGAGAATGTACTTGTGGCGCGATTTCCCTTCTTGGTACGTTGCAGGGAGGCGCCCGGCACCTGAGGCTGGCTAGGACAGTAAAAGGAACGCAATGCACATTTTGCTCCATCATACCTGCTGCACTAGGTTGGAAGCAACACGCTGGGCAGATATGACTTTTTGTTACGGCTGTCAGCACGCAGATGTAGGGACTGAGACGGCGAGGACCAAAACGCACCAAGCGTTTCAATGTTAGTAGTGTCTATGTGAGTGAGCATGGTATGTATTCAGAGATCTGAAGGTCTTGCGAGATCATTTGGCTTGAGAGAGCTTAAATACACCAGCATGCACAGGCTGCGGCCCGTGGTGGTCAAACTCTGGGTCTAATTTTAAAGAAACTGGGTCAAGCTCACGATCTGCCTGGATGGCAAAGCACCGTGTCAGTGCTTAATCTGCCCCTAGTGGCCGGGGACGCCAACCCGGGTTCAGTGCAAAAGAGAAACGTAGGCAACGTACCGTAGGTATACCTGTGTCGACCTGGCATGGATATACCTATGGTACATACATATATGCTATCGCACTTGTTGCCTGTTGGGACGTGAAGGGTTAAGTAAAAAGTAGGATAGCCTTGGGGCTGCAGTATTCCGAGCATTTGTCCGGTGGCGCTCTTCATGACGTGGAAAATGGCATCTTTCAAAATACGACTGGATCTGACGTATCTGGCATCAAATGCCATTTGTGACTGGGATCTTCCTCCACCCAGAAGGTGATCAAAAACGCACACACGGTCTCCTCTCGCAATCAGTTGACGGCAAACGCAAAAACGACCAAACTACTCCAAACCAGCGGAGGACCAGAACAGGTGTGTCACGGGGCCAGAACGATATTGTTTGACTGACAGTCAACGCCAAAGTCACCTGAACTCAAGATCGCTATCCAAGGTGCAGGAACGCGTAGGAGGCATCTGTTAGAGGTATGGTGTGTATGGTTGAAGCCCTTGTTAGCGGAGTCAGAGTGTCAAGGTAGCCTGGACTCAACTTCATTAAAGCGCTCGAATGGCTGGTTGGATACCCTTTGCCCGAGAGGGGCAATTTGACCCCCTGAGGTCTCAGTAAGAGAGTTAGGGACACCAAGCGCATGGGAGAAATAGGGTCAAGCGGGCTCAAACTCACGATTGTTGTCCAAGGTTCCCACAGACTTCCTTACACAACCGCCTTGAACCTGGGTGCCTCCTCTAAGCAAAAAGGTTGTTTGCGTTTATTTTATGTCAGGCACCTTGCTTGACCTTAGGTTGGTGGTGGCCAAAAACCCACCAGCTCATTTCGTTTTTTTTCTCGTTTGAATAAGTGTTAAGCTGTACGGTAAGCGGTGCGTTCCTAAAAACCCCAAGGGCTGATCCGGATCATTTTAGGTTAGTGGCCCACTTTAGGAAGTCCATGAATGATGTCTGTCGCGGTTCCTGTTATTAAGAAGTTTGAAATGGGTATCAGAAACTTCCACTTGCAACAATCTCTCCAGTAAAAAAGCGGGTTGGTCTTTACCTCAGTGCGACCTGCATATCATCGGGCAATCGTGGCTCATATCTTTGACTTGACCTTTGCACCGTACTTTGCAACAAGTTGCATTGATCCTAAGTCAGCAAAATTTGTTGTAATCCTAAATTCAACGGGCGTATTGCCTAGATATTATCTCAGACCCATCGGTTTGTTTAACGCTCCGTTGTCGCAGCATGCTGATCGATTATCTACAAGCGTTCTCGGCTGACGGCCACAGCTGGACTTTGACCTGCCATGAGCCGGCGACCTTACAAGGCACATCTGATTGTTATGCCAAATGATCTGCTTTTAAGACGGCTACAGCTAAACATGGTGATTATAAATGCGGGGGGGGGGGAGGGAACGGACTCCCCGCACCCGGGTGCGTGTTAAAGGCCAGCTGATGACCAATACCGTAGAAGCCACAAGTATGAAACTAGGCTTTACGTTTTAAGCACTAAAACTTGTAGTTCACAAGGACTGAGATGCGTCTAAGTAACCGGAACTCTCAGGCAACCGTAAAAATAAGTAGATTGGAACTCTAGAAACAAATTGGGACAAAATCAGACCTATCTGCATTGTGGTCGTGTCATCCCGGCTTCCATCCGCCAGATAGGCTGAACTATCAAAGCCTCCTTATGCCACACAAAGGGTGTAAGTAATAGCGGGTACCGCCGTAGCCACCGAAATACAGAACCGACCTGTCGATTGAACACCGCTCGCATTTGGGATGAGCGGGGTGCTTACAGATACAGATAAGTTATCATTTCTCTTCCAAAAAGTCGCAAAGGAACGGGTAGCCACCTCTCCTGGACTTCCAGCGAGCGAAATGACTGCTGCAGTCGAGGTACCCATTCAAACCAAGGTAACGGAGTTCCAGCGACGTCATATGATGCACCAGCTGACGATGATGCGGTACAAGCCACGACGGGCTCATCGCTTCACGACCGGCCTTGATCGCATCACGCGTCATGTGGGTGACGTAAGTGGATTGTGGGGGTTGTCCGTGGTGAGGTAGGTGCGGGAGGGGGGTGTGTTGAACGCCAAAGGACCTTCGTAGAGTACTTGAGCACGTTCAAATGCAATTTCATCGTGCAGTGTTATACTTTGTATCTCTTGACGCCCACTGGTTGGGAAGACAGGGTAGACTTCTATCTTGAAATCGAGCATTGTCCCGCGCATGGCTATACCGTACCGTACCGTGATGAGATCATAACTGACAAGGAATTTATTGCAGGAGGTACACCAGGTGATTGATATTTTGCTTCCCAGGGTTGTTCATTTCACCATCCAAACACCTATGGTTTGTCGATGAATGGCATGATTTGCTCCACATATCATTGAAGACTCACCATTGACTCATCTCACTGGGCTCCTCCTACCAATTGCTTTCCAGGGAAGTATGACAGGAGCATTCAGGGTAGCGTGAGGGATGGATATTCTGGTTTGGGAATCCGCCAGTCTTCAAAAGTTGGCAGACCAGTCAACACAATGCTTGGGGCAGGTCTGATCCTGTCCTGAAATGGGCAGATAGCTTCTCTGCTCGTGGCAGTGGCTAGTAATGGGATGATCCAAAGGGGTGTCCAACTTTTTTTTCTGTGATCATAAATGCCTACTGAATACCTATTTACTACAATGGTTGAATGTCATCCAAATCACACTGAATTTACAGTCCAATGTTTTGCATTATACCCTGGCTTTCCAGACACATTTGCTGCATGTAAATTGCACTGGACATTTTGCAATACAAACAGTAAAGGCTTTGCAGGCACCTCACTGGCTCACACATGTCTGGCATATAGATGGTTATAGGCTGGTTGATATGTTCAGCTCTTGCTGCAGAAGCTTGGGCAAGCCAAAAGCTTCAGGCTTTTGCAACCTGGTCCTGAAATTTCAGTGGTGGATTTCTGGCTACAGATATCATGCAAGAAGGTACATTCAGGGTCAGTCAGGAAAGGTTGGCAGTTATTAGGACAACTATGATGCAGTTGAAACAAAGGTGCTGCTTTTGACCTGTGAGCTGCCATTGCCTTTATGAATTATCTCTCCTTTTTATATGGTGGTGTGTGTTCACCTCCAAATTGGAGGGCAGGTACGCACCAGGCTTATACACCCTCCAAAACAGAGGGTGGTTACACACCAGGCTTATACACCCTCCAAAACAGAGGGCGGTTACACACCAGGCTTATACTTCTTCCAAAATGGAAAAACACTATGCACATGGTCTATACAGTGATCTACCTGCCTCAAACCCCGCAGATTGAACAAATTACTTACTGAAATAAGGAAAAGCTAGAGTTGTGGGTCAAAGAAAGAGGTAATATTGGCTATGAACATGAGATGGTCACCAAATTATCTACATCCAATCAAAGCCAATTCTCTGTATTCCTGAACTAGAAGGAAATTTTCTGTATTACTAAATTGTAGAACTTTGATGCTGAGGGCACAGTGGCCGGTTGGTTAGCTCGTCTGGCTCTCACACAGTGAGCCTGAGTTCTAGTCCTGGTGATGTTAGGGTCCCTGAACAGTAATGTGATCAATATGGATGCCCTCATCTCATGACATTCAAATAGTGATACAAGTAATGGTCATAGTCACTCATATGACAACTGTCTGAAATGGTCATATCACAACTGTCTGAAAAGAAAAAAGCTCTGGTAGTGGATTGTGTGGTAGTGGATGGCACAGTGTTCTATGTCCATGAAGAAATCCCTGCCCTCCCTTTTTTGGGGCTCCTCGGAGAAAGTTGACCAAATTTGAGGAGAAACTTGATTGTTACCATGGGCATTTGGATACTTTTATTATGCTCCACTTTCTTGGCCCTCCCCCGAACTCAGTTTGCCCTTGATACCGGACTGTCATGGAGAGAAAATGACTGATCCTAAGCCTGAAGTGTCATTCAGGTGACCGCGGAGAAACCTCAAATGGGATCACCGTAAATCCTATATGGGGCCTGAAGGGCTGGCTAAAGGTGATTGAGGGGGCGCGAGTCGGACCCTCAACCACCAGCCAGAGGGCTCGTTGCACCAATTGGACTCCGGCCTGGGTCAGGGAGCCCATTTCCTAAGCAGGGACAAGGTCAGGACTCGCGATTTACATTGGCTGGTGCACTTCGAGCCAATGAGGGGCCCCTGTGTCGGCCAGGGGCACACTGCGCCTAGCCGGAGGTGCGGTGTTGACAGGGGCCCCCGGTTGATCAGGGAGTGTACGCGGGCGCCCGAAGAGGAACCGACGTGCCCTTCAAGACTGCCCTTCAAGACTGGCGATCAACGGCGCGATGAGAAGGTTGAATGACCATAAGGGTCGAAAGGCTGCAGGTCATCCTGGCCCGTATGGCCTGTGTGACCCCAAATGTCAGCCAATATACCTCTTTCGCCGATTGTGGACCCCTGGGACAATACGGGCACCTATCTCGGCCGGAGGCCACTGCACCGAATAGTCGGCTCCGTGTTTCTCTGAGCCTTGCCCCCCCCCCCCCCCATTTCTCTAGGAGAAACGAGGCCGAGGCCCGCGGCTTGCATTGGTTGGAGTTCGTACAGCAATGAGTGGTCTTTTGACAGTCAGGCCCCCAGAGTGTCCTGTGACGGAAGGAGTCCCGAGTCGGCCAGGGGTGACCCAGGGCCCTTACGGGGCCCTTCACCCCGTTTTAGCCAAGGGCTTGTTGGCCAAACATGAGTCTCTGTGGCATTTATTGGACCGCCTGCGGTTATCAGGGATCTTGTTGCACCAATAAAGGCTCTTGCGCCCATCCGGGGTCAAATGCCCTGGCCAGAAGCCACCAGACGACCTTCCGCCCCAGGGAAGGCACCAATGTAGGATGTACATCTGTGAGGGCCTCCGGACGAACCCATCAGGCGAACCCACTTCCATGTAGCCAGAACAGCAGCTGGTAGATACCCCAGGTTGGGCCGGAATGATCTTTAAGGAGTTACCGGGAAGGGTAGTGTGCACCTAACTTCTAACTAATAGATTCTGACTTACAGTTGAACATTCCCAGATGAAATAGGACTACCCATGTTTCTTCAAGTTGCTGGGCTCACTTAGATTTGCGGTCAACCTTCACGGGATCCTCAATATTTCTATAGAGTGTGGACACCCCCCCCCCCCCCCCCATTGACATTGGAGACTACCCTACTGTCTGATGTGAAAAGCTCAAATTATAATTTATTCCGGTCAGGAGTGAAGCGAGTTGGCATCATCATGCCACGCCGATAGACCATGAAGCCACCCACTTCACAGCGGCCGTCGTCCAGATTCGAACCCGGGGCCTACCGCGTGCGAGACCAGCACGCTAATAATCAGCCATCCATTGGGGGCTGCGGGCCCGGCGGTCGAAAATTCGCGAACAGAAAGAACTGACTTAGAGTGGGTTGATCGATTTCGTAATGGTTTCATGCCCATAACGTATTGAGCCGACTTTTAGCACGAGATTCTGCATGTTTGCACTTGCTTTCCTCCAAGGTTGACAATCCGCGCATGCTTGACGTGTACAACTATCTGAAAGATTTTTGACGGTGTGTAAGCCTGACCAAGAGCCTCAAGAGTAGGCATTGTCAGTGTGATAAGAATGTTTGGAACATAATATGAAAGAGTACATGTCAAACTTTGTAAAACATTTTATTCCATGCTACAGGGTCACATTTCACAGTGAATTATTCAGTCTCTTTGTGTAAAAAACTTAATTTACACCCATGCCCTTGCCATATCATGGACTGATGCATCCTGGATGATATGCAAATAGACTTCTAAGTCTGCCGCATGGCTGCTCGCTGAAGTATTAATATTGTGTCAATATGAGATTATGTGAGGGGTTGTTTTGTTATATTTATGTTGTAGGCATTGCATGCCCATATTCAGTGATGATTGGTGGGTTTGGGCATCTTAGCTTCAAAGACCATCTCTTGCCCAGGTATTTGTGTTTTGCAGGCTCTTTGCTTAAATGCAGTGGTGCACAATTTTTGTGTGCACTTGGTTTCTTGACTGGGTTGTGAAACCAGGGTCTCTTCACCACCATGGAGATGTCAGTTACATGATGGATGTGAGATGCAGCAAAAATGCTTTAAGAAGTGGTTGTTCCTGTGACAGTCAGTTCCAATTTGACTTAGATGAGACATGTTCCTTTGGTTTAGTGTAGGCAGTGACAAGCACTAACCATACACAGCTGCTGAAAGTTATGAAATGCTTGCTATCAATTAAACCTGTCTATGATTACTATGTCGTATCGTGTGTCAGTGTGTGCCATTGGGGCTTTACGACACACCCAGCTGCTGAGGCTATATGGCGTCACTTGCCTCTCACCCTGGCAGGAAGGGTGAGCACCGCGAGGAATCGAGCCCGTACCTCTGGTTCCCCAGACGCGCAGTGGTTAACGCAGACGCGTTAACGACTACACTGCCGCCCCCTCCCCCCTTATCATGTCAAAGTCCTCAGCATGACTGAAAGTATGGAGACAGTAAGTGTTCACTTACCCCCTGAGATCAAGCACCCCAAGAAGCAAGGTATCCAGGCACTAAGATTTTCCCTGGGAAATTGCAGTAGCAGATAGTGATGAGGCCTGGGGTATTCTATAGCACCCATAGGAGAAGGCTAAATCGGATCTGGGTGATAAGTGGATGGAAGATGGAAGTCGCTTGTAACAGATGTGCTATTGGTTTTGAAAATGTGAATGTGAAATGCAAGGGATATGTCCGACCCGCGGTGGCGTGTGTTTTAGTCCACCTCTAGTTCTACACTTTACACTTCGAATGTTTCCCAATTGGTTCGTTTTCTCCAGAGTACGCCGGCATATTAATGACTGATCCTCTAAGGAGACTGGGAAGCGGAAAGCACGATTTTTGCTTCATTTTTGTCATTGTAGGTACATGGCAGGTGGAGGCATGAATGGTGGATTTTCCCGGAGTTGGGTTAACTCCTCTCAACATTTGACCCATTCTGAATTGCATGTGTCGGACGGATAATATTTTGGCCATCTTGAATGTTTTTAAGTTAGGATGTATGCAGATGAGTGTCATATTAAGTCATTACTGCCTTCCACAAAAGTTCGGTTAGCATGTGAATTATGCACATGCAAAATAACTGCAAAAGCAGCAAACCAGCGACTGACAGTGCGTACATCGCATGTTTAACGCGCAATCGGATGGGGTTCAAATTGCCCCCCCCCCCCCCCACTCCTGAAGGTGTTTCCAGAATGATTTCTGAACGGCGCGGCCGATGTAAAAATGAGATGTACCTTGAAGATTCGTTGACCTATGGCAGGTCAAAGTCAGGTCATGGCCGTCATGGAGGTCAGATTAACCCCCGCCCACCCGAGCGAAGTGTATTCAGCCGGCCACCCGGGCGCGTGTTGACGTTCGGAGCGAAGTATTTAGCTCGCTGGTCGAAGGATGGGTCTCAGTCGGAGTTACAGAATCTCACCATATGCTATCCCATTCCGATCCTGTCATGTCCAGGCGTGATAGTCCCTGTAGAAGTGTGACTGAATAGTGCGTTTGTAGTAGTGTGACTGAAGCTTATTCAGATGCAAAGTTGCATCCCATTGCTCGATACTCGACACCGGCACCGAGTCCCAGCCTGGCGGGACTCGGAACCACGTCCAAATTAAGGCAATCTGTCATCCCAAGACGACCGAATGTTTTCCGTGAGATTTAAACGGTAACTCCGAGCTCGGGGTAAGGTTCTCAAATAGTGGTGATGAGAACGTGCTACAACGTTCTGTGTGGGAGACTGTATGCACATATCTTTGAGGCAGCTTTTAAAGTCAGCCAGTGCAGAGACATGGCGAATTTATTCGTGCAGGAATGCGTTTGTGAGCCGACTGTGCCGGAATATTATGGCATGAGCGCTGCTCTCAATGCTCGTACACAACTTAGGTGAGGCTACCCTAGCAAAGCCCCCTGGCGAGCTGTGATCCCAATTGTACTGAGATGGCCATAGACAAGATAATGCTGATATTACTCAACCGATCCCATCCAACTAACATCGTAATTGAGGAGTGTCGCTAATGGCATGCCACGCAGCTCGATAACTCGCTGCCCTTTTGGCACACACCATCGAACAGCGTGATAGGCTTCGCTAGAAATCGACCCGACGTTGCCTGACAGCAGCTGACTGCCTGCTGCGAGTCTACGCCCCGCAGTGCAGACTCGCAGCAGACGACCACTGCCGCCGCCGCGGACCTTTGTCCTCTAGCCGGGGGCAAAGGGCAACGATCAGAACATCTGGGTTGCGACGCTGTCCTTTTTCACCCTTCCGTTGTTTGCGGATCAGTCTCACTGAGCCGCCGTAGCCAGCCCCGTTTCCTAACAGCGCAGTTCCGGGTCTCGGACGATCGCGGCCCCAGCCACGCAGTGCGTGTTGTGTCGTCCCCGTCCTGTGTCAGTGCTGCAAACGGCGCTGATTGTATTGGATCGCGTGGGAGCCGCCACGTCGTTGCGCTTGGTTCGTCGGCCGTGACGCGAGTGTGACGTCACGCGCCGCGCAGGGCTGACGTGCGGTGGCGCGCCGATTGCGCGCGCGCGTGTGTGTGTGTGCGTGTGCGTGTGTGTGTGACGATGGGTGCGTGTGTGTAACCTGCAGCTGTGCTTCTGTGGGGGCGTTTGGAATGGCGTCGTTGGCATCGAGGAAGTAGATGTGACTCGACCGCTATTCGTGTGTGTGATTGGGTTGGATGACGACGCAGGGGTCGCCACACCATGGGCGCTCTCACGTTTTGGAGTTATGCACTACGTATATAGGAGTTGCATAGAAAGCCTCAAAACGTTCAGTGGGCCCCCTTCCTGAGCATTGGCAAAAACCGTGAACAATCGCGTGCCGTTGTGTCTCCGTGTGTCAAGTATTCCGAGGCGTGTGGTGACAAGGGATGCTGAGGTGTTGCAGTGTGGGGAGAAGTAATGTAACGTTCCCACGGTACAGGTACCGTCGTGTGACCTGTTGACCTCCAGTTATAGGTGACTTACGATATGTAGATTCTAGCGGAGGCGTGTGAATGATTTAAAATGGCACGCGCTTCGTGAGTTCAGGAGGTGATAGTTGCCAGGTGATGGGTAAAAATTTGAAATAGCTGCATATATTAATTATGTTAATGTTCTCATCCGTAGGTACATAAATAGGTACCATTTTGCACGCGAAATTAATGATGGGAATATCGCATGTGAATGTCGACTTCTGCCGAGCTCTTTCACTTCTAGCAGATGCTGAAGTGACCTTAAAACCCAAGACCATTTTGTTTTACCATGCTCACTAAATATCCTAAATAACCACTAGACAAGTTAAAGAAATCCCTGCATTTGAACTTCATGTTTTGTTGCGCTGTTCCTCAATTGGATGTTCTAATTCACACAATTGCAGTCATTGAGAAGTGCAAAATGACCTGTATAATTGCAATGATATCTAGACATGCAGATGCACATGCATTTTGCATTGAAAACATGATACAACTACTGAAGCATGATTATATTGTTTGCGTCAAACAACATGAAGTCATCGGTCTCCCGAGATGGCACATACAAAGGACGCCCAAAACAATGTATCTGAAGCGTATTGGTGGTTGGTCGCCTCACAATGGTAACATCTTGTCCTGTTGCAGTCGTGAGATCGGCTACGCTGTCCCGCAGGGCGGCCTCCTATCAGAGCATGCGACATGTTGATGTTCTGTCCGACCTGCGCCAACATCCTGACCATTGAGGAGGGCCGCGACTGCTACCGCTTCGCCTGCGCCACCTGTCCGTACGTGCACAACGTGCGCCGTAAGGTCGGCAGCCGCACGTACCCCAAGTTGAAGGAGGTGGACGACGTGCTGGGAGGCGCCGCCGCCTGGGAAAACGTCGACTCAACGGCCGAAACGTGCCCCAAGTGCGGCCACGGGCGCGCCTTCTTCATGCAGATCCAGACGCGCTCGGCCGACGAGCCTATGACCACGTTCTACAAGTGCTGCAGCCCCCCGTGCGGCCATCGCTGGAAGGACTAGTCGACGCCGGCCCTCCCGCCGCGTGCGCGCTGCGCTGGATGCGAGCTCCGCTGTCACTGCTAACCTGTCGGAGCCTGTCGGCCCGTGCGAGCCCTCTCATCCCGCCGTCGAGCGCGCGCGGCCGCTGCGCCGCCGCCGGCGCCCGGCCGGCGCCCATGCCCGAGCTGTTGCCGCTGTCGGACGCCGACTGGCGGCTGTGCTCGACGGTCCGGGCGCACCTGCAGCGCGGCGCCGTGGTCGCCCTGCCCACGGACACCGTGTACGGCCTGGCGGCGCTCGCGCAGCACGAGCACGCCGTCGCGCAACTGTACAAGGTCAAGAGGCGCTGCGAGCTCAAGCCCGTCGCTATCTGCGTGTCGCGCGTAGAGGAGGTCCAGCGGTGGGCCCGTGTGACGACGCCCGAGCCGCTGCTGCGCGCGCTGCTGCCCGGCCCGGTGACGCTCGTGTTCGAACGCTCGCCCGCGCTCAACCCGCACCTCAACCCGCACACGCCGCTGGTGGGCGTGCGCATCCCGGACCACCCGTTCCTGCGGCGCCTGGTGGCGCGCTGCGGCGGCCCGCTCGCCCTGACCAGCGCCAACGTCAGCGGCGCGCCAAGCCCGCTGCGGCCCGACGAGTTCGCCGAGCTGCACCCGCTGCTGGCGTGCGTGGTGGACGGCGGTGCGCTGGGCGGCAGCGCGCTCGCGCGGCTCGGCAGCACCGTGGTGGACCTCTCTCAGGCGGGCACGTTCAGGATCGTGCGCGCCGGCAGCGCCGAGGCGGCTACGCGCCGCGTGTTGCAGGAGCAGCACGGCTGGACGGAGCGAGTGTAGTGGTGGTTGCACGCCCAGTCAGCCAACATGAACATTTTCAGCCCACAGCGGCCGTCGCGCGCCACGCCGGCACATGAGCAGGCCGTGCGCCGCCGCATCGTGGCGCAGCTCAACGAGAGCATCAAGGTCGTGCTGCACGAGTTCTCCGAGCACGAGGGCGACATCCCCAGTTGCGAGTCGACCAACGAGCTGTGCCTGACGCTGGAGGCGATGTTCATCCACGGGCTGCGCGACACTTTCCTGGAGCTGGTGTCGAGCGCGCTGCGTGACAGCGGCCGCCGGCCCGAGCCCAACTTCTGGCCGCCGCTGCTGGTGGTCACGCACCGCGCCGTGCTGGCGCAGCTGAGCGGGCTCTCCCAGATCCACACCGACATCGGCAAGTGCCGCGCCTGGCTGCGCGCCGCGCTCAACGACGGCCTGCTCACCAGCTACCTGAGCATGATCGCCGGCGACCGGCGCCTGCTCGGCTACCATTACGAGAAGTTCGCGCTGCTGCGCGACCGCGAGCAGGTGGACATCATGATGCGCTACCTGCAGGGTCTGGAGGTGCTGCCGTTCGCGCTGGCCACCAACTCGAGCCTGCTCAACACGTGGGACGAGGCGCCGCTGGAGCTGGCCGGCGTGTACTTCCGACCGCGGCAGGCGGGCGGCGGTGCGGTGAGCCAGGGCCAGGACGTGGCGGCGGCGCTGGCCGAGCCGGCGCCGCGCCGCCAGCCGCCGCCCGACTGCCACCTGCCGCTGCCGGAGCCGACCGGCGCCACACTCATCATGAACGCGCTCGACCCGGACATGGCGTTCGACGTGATCATGCGCTCGACGTCGGCCGACGACCTGATGCGCGCCGGCACGCCGCCGTCGCGGCCGGCGCCGTCCGGCTCCGGCTGCAGCTCGGAGGCGAGCAGCCTGGCCGGAGAGCTGGCGCAGCTGACGGCGCAGCCGCCGCCGCCGCTGGGGCCCGCGCCGCCGCCGCCCGAGTCCTCCTACATCAGCGTGCTCGAGTCGTACCGCGAGAACAGTCCGCGCGCGCGCTCGCTCATGCAGACACCCGACGTGCAGTTCGTGTTCGGCCGCAGTCCGGGCAGCTCGTCACCCGGGGGCAGCGCCGGCTCGTCCCCTTGCGCCAGCGCCGAGCCGAACGAGGCCGGCGCGAAGCCGGACGAGGAGGCCGGCGCGGCGGCACAGACCAAGGCCGAGCCGGCGGCCGAGACGGATGCCGGCCGACCGGTGGACGAGCCGGACGAGGCGTGCTCGTCCGACTCGGAGCCGGACGAGCCTCGGCTGCGATGGCTGACCGAGATCGCCACGGAGCGCGGCCTCGACGGCCAGAACTATACGTGCGGCGGATGCGCGCGCTTCGTCGGCATGCTGTACGGCCAGCCGCGCCTCTGTCGGTTCGACGCGCTCTTCTACTGCTCCGACTGCCACACGGGCGAGGACATGATGGCGCTGCCGGCGCGCATGGTGCACAACTGGGACTTTGCGCGTCACGCTGTGGCCGCGCGCAGCCGCGAGCTGCTCGAGCGCATGGACGCCACGCCGTGCATCAACGTGTCGGAGGTGAACGTGAACGTGTATGACGTGAGTGCCGACATGGAGCGCGTGCGCCTGCACCGCACGCGGCTCGTGTTTCTCAGTGCCTTCCTGAAGACGTGCCGCAGCGCGGCGGCCGACGAGCTGCGTTCGCGGCTGGCCGGCCGCCACCACCTGTTTGAGCACGTGCACCTGTACGCGCCGGTTGACCTGCGCGAGGTGCGACTCGGCTCGCTGGGAAAGACGCTGCTGGCGCTGGTGGAGTTCGCGCAGGGTCACGTGCTCGCGTGCAGCCTGTGCAGCCAGAAGGGGTTCATATGTGAGTTCTGCCGCGACCGTCAGATCATCTATCCGTTCGAGCTGGAGACGACGCGACAGTGCCGACAGTGCTTCGGCCTGTACCACAGCCGCTGCTGGCGGCGGCCGACGCCGTGCCCGCGCTGCGAGCGCTACCGGCGCCGCGCCGAGCTGCGCCGCCTGCTGGAGGAGCCGGAGCCGGGTCGGCCGCGGCACGCGTCGCCGCCCGCCGATCCCGGCGCGTAGCGGCCGGACCGGACAAACGGCGGTGGCGGCGGCGGCGCCGGCGCCGCTCTGGTCTGTGCGAGGTTTGCTGGCTACGGGTGAACAACCTAGGTGTTGGACTGGGGTGGGACGTGTTGACTGGCTGTGTGCCCGCCCCACCGCCCACCGTGACGCATCGGCGCGATTTCAGCGTGTCAATGCTTGGTGGCCGGTGGCGTCGGTCTAACTTGTGCGCGGTAGAGACCGGGATGTCCGGCGCGATAACGTTATCAACAGGTCGAGGGCCTTCTGATAGTGGCGGCGGTGTCCATGGAGTGTAGTGGTAGTGTCCATTCATATATGCTGATATGATTTCTATGTTCAGTTCGGCGTGCTTGTGTGTTATGATTTGAAGTGGGTCGACCTTCGGGCGGCTCTCGCGTCATTGATGCTCAGTTATCATTGCCTATCAATTTGATAAACACTATCTTTTTGTGGAATGCATTATCATTTCCGTTCTTCCATGAAAACGAAGTTTACAAAACGTTTGCCAATCGGGTGGTTTGCGCCAAGAGATGTCCTATGAGTACCTCAACCGTTTGCTGTGGTGAACTGTTAACGGTGTTATAAATCACGCGTTGACCAGTAAGCTTGTAGCGGACCTTTTTGACATTTGCGTCGAAAATAAAATGCATTGAATATTGACGCAGTTTCTTTGGATACGGATTCATGAAAAAAATTATGTATTCATCGTTAATGAAGCTGTCGGCTCTTGAGCCACCGCGTTGACGTCATGGCATACAGCTCGCTTGTTTTCACGAAGTGGGACGAGGTCATCTCGTCACCTGTCGCTGGGTAATGCTTGCCCCGTTTAGCCGGCAAGTAGGGGTGGGATACCAGGGCTCTGTCCCCCTCCCTTATCTTATGACTTTGAACTCTTTTCTTATATCTTTGACGGACACGATGAGTGAACAGATCCGGCATGGGCTGCGGCGTCGGAAATAAACAAAGGTAAAAATATTTTCCGTGATATATGGTAGCTGTATATTAGGGTGATCATGGCGCAGATGCTTCGATAAAGAGCTTATTCCCGTCACGCGTTTTCTATTTCCCACCAGCCCATTTCCGTCTAGCATTCCCACATGCTGGAAATAATCGTGACGGCGCGCGAGGATTCTTGTATTGGGTTATCGTGAATGAAGTTGAATAAGATACGAAGCGCCTGCCCCTGAAGAACACATACATCGTTACAGCTATGAGAAACCTAGCTGTTTGCAAGGTTGATAGGCAGGATGGTTTACAGCAGGCGAACGACGTCTCGATTGAACAGAACGTTTCGGGGCATTGCTTCATTTCCCCGGATCCCGATGGCAATGTGACATTTGTATCCTATTCAGACCGTGTATATAGGGTCGATAATGGCAAGGTAAGTTGAGATGTTAGAAACAGCATATGTGTGATGGAAGCAGTATATGCCATGCAAAGCTATGCCTGGATGTGGTTGATATGGAGGGAAGTGACATGCAATTTATGCAGATTATTGCATAAAATTGTGATGGTAGCAAAAAGTGTGATGATATGTCATGCAGAATGCTTGCCACAATACCAGCTGATCAAGGTAGATAATCAAGCAAGGAGGCTAAAGATTCAAGTAATGCCTCCTTTCTAGTGTGTGATTCACATAGCAATTTCTGAAAACATTTGTAACTGAAGCAACCTTGAGTTTAAGCCCACATTTCAATTGTAAAATGTGTTTATGTCTTACCAGAATCCAAACTTCCAAGTTCAGGCATAAGCTCCTTGCATGACTATTGGCAGTATTGGCTGAGATATAGTTATTTTATATGCTCACCCTTAGTTGTGGCTTAAATGAAAACTGGAAGAGGGGATGGAAACTGGTTGTGATCCTATCTCTTTGTTGTCTCGCAGTTCTGAATTGCTTTACTTAGATGATGTGTTCTGTAAATTGCTAGTGTTTTGTGAAAATCACTGCAAAACTTTGCATGTTGTCTGTCAAGTTTGATTTCAATGGATGAAAATGTTGTTGTTTGCATTTGCTTGCATTCAAATTCAAGGAGCATTATAGCCTCAAAGAAAAAAGGTGATTAAGGTGAATGGTGTGTGTGTGTTTACCAGACATGAGATCATGTTTTTCATGTGTTTACAGGTGGTTTCATGCTTTAGCATGTCAGACCACACTGGAGAAGATGATGAGCTGGTAGCTACTGAATTTCTTCCAGAACAGCAGTCACTCTTTGCTATTACAAGAATGGGAAAGTTTATTATGTGCAATGGCTTCACAGATGAGGTACCTTATCACAATCTGTATATAGCACATTGTTCCTTTTCATGTTATGGATGTTTCTGCAACAGGTTGTATGCATGCCTTTCTTCTGCTTTATTTTATCTGATACAATGATAGTAATCTTACTCCCAAAGAATTCTGTAGCTCTGCTTGCACATGGTCTTAGGTGCACAACTTGCTTTTCCTTAAGGGAATACATTGGAAATAATCTTGCATCCTTTTATGGATTGACAGTGGCTGCTAGAGTCATGCCATCACTCAGGAGCTCTGGCAGAAGCAGGATGCAAGTGGGGCTCTAGCCTTCCTCCCCCATCCCCCAACTTAGGTTGTATTAGGCAAACTTGTTGTGCAGCCTGCCTGACAGTATGTCACTGTTGATCATGCCACCAGGTGGAGCTGGTGGGCGGTGTCTCCGACGGTCTGCTGGCCATGGCCTGGAGTCCGGACCTGGAGCTGGCCGCACTCGTCTCGGCGCGCGCGGACCTGCTGCTGGTCACGGCCCAGCTCGAGCCCGTTGTCGAGGTTCCCGTCTTCTCGGAGGAGTTCGGAGACAGTGAGTCGAGTGTCTGGCTGGGGCTTTTGTGGGTCAAGGTTTTACAAGTGCGGGACAAGCTATAAACATGTGATATAGCAGCTTAGCTGCTTTATGGTTCTGCATAAATAAGTGGAGGAACTGATTCAGATCAGGTGATGTTAGGCTCTAGCTAGCGATCGGACAAAGGCATCAATGCAAACTCTTAATGCTGCGCTTTCACGCCGACGCCGTTGTGCTTGTGGCTCTGAGCCTAAGCATCACTGCTTGTTGTTTTTGGTTGGATGCTGTGCTCCTTACCATTTCACTTGACTGCCTTAACATCCTCGCTGTGGTGTCAGCCTGTCCTGGCCGCTACATGCCCGGCGTGCACCGTCGCTGAGTCGTCACGCGCTGCCTCGCCCCGCAGTGGCGCCCGTTACGGTCGGCTGGGGCCGCAAGGAGACCCAGTTCCACGGCTCGGCCGGGAAGGCGGCGGCGACGGCGGGCCGGCAGGAGGAGTCCTGCGCCGCCGTCCGGGGCCGCCGGCGGCGACGACGGCCGGCCGCGGCTGTCGTGGCGCGGCGACGGCCAGATGGTGGCTGTGAGCATCGTCTGCCCCGCCTCCGGTGCGTGCTGCTTCGCGCGCCGTCCCGCCAGGCGGCGGCCGGCAGCCGTGTGACTGGTCGGGGCTGAGTCCCGCTCGGATGGGGCTTGGGGCTGGTTGTTAATGACGCGGAAAAGGGGTTGGGAGCAGTAAGCAAGCATGTGCGATTTCAGACGGTGGAGAAACGGGCTCTAAATATGCTGATGATTTTGGCCCAGGTTCTGCAGCTCCTGATACCAATGTACAGTTGTCAGCAATTTTGGACCTTGGTGGCACGTCCTGAGTCTCAACACCGCGATTTACTGGGCTCAGACACAACACAGCTCGCCGTGCACGTTCCCGTTTGCTTCCACCTGCCACCGACTCGTAGCTGTGTGCGGCACACTCTGTCACTGCCCCAGTCCTGGCTCGCTGGTGACGTCACCTGCCTGCGCGGTGCCGCAGGCGGGCGCCGGTTCGTGGTGTTCAGCCGCGATGGCAGCCGCCTCTCCACCAGCGAGCCGGTGGCCGGCCTGGGCCAGTGCCTGGCCTGGCGGCCGTCAGGCGCGGTCATCGCCTCCGTCCAGCGGCTGCCCAACAGACTGCAGACGGTGTTCTTCGAGAAGAACGGCCTGCGGCACGGCGAGTTCACGCTGCCGTTCGAGCCGCACGCTGTGCACGTAAGTTACGGCCGTCGGCTGCGGCCACCATCGCAGACGGTGGTCCACGGGGCTCGGTGTGCTGTGCTCCAGCACTGAGAATCGTTTCCCCTTGTAGCTAGGTGTTTGGGGTCATATGGCATGATGTAGAGACGAGGTTCAGGTCCCTGTTCTGCTACTAGGGTGTCTCAACATCCCTGCAGTAGCCACGTTTCGCACTGAGGTGCGGCTGGGCGTGGACGCAGAGTGCCCAGTCACCCCATCGACTTTACTCGCCGTGCCTTGTCGCCCGGTTTGCGTGCAGTCTGGGATGCAGCGCTACTGGACTAACTGAGTCCGCCGTCCAGGTGCGCGAGCTGCTCTGGAGTCCGGACTCTGCCGTGCTGGCCGTATGGCTGGAGGCGGACGGCCTGGAGTCGGGCCAGTCGCGCGTCCAGCTCTGGACCACGGGCAACTATCACTGGTACTGCAAGCAGGAGCACGTGTTCGAGGCATCCGACGCCGTGGCGGCCGTCTGCTGGCACCCGCTGGCCAGCTACAGGTCAGCCGAGCGCGGAGCGAACGCCGGTCGGACAGCTGGAGGCGCGTCGACAGAGGTGCCCGGCAGCTCTGCGCGCCACGTCACCAGGCTGTGTGGGGTTGACTAGCGCCAACGTCGCGCGCGTTTTCGCTGTCGTTCGGACGCGGACGACTGCATCTTGGTCTTTCGTCTCAATTGTGGTGGTCCGTCCTGAAGCTGGTAATGTAAACCTCATCTCCGCGCCCTTCTAGCATGGCTGTGTTGGTCTCTTGTTCTCCGCGAAACCTTGTGTCTGTGCCTTGACCGCCTTCGGCGCCATCCCCAGCCTACTGGTGGCGACATCTACTGGTCGCCTGCTCACCTTCAGCTACCAGTGGCGGCCGTCGTGCGGCGCGCGGTCCGCGGTGGCCGTCGTGGCGGACGGCCGACGCCTGCTGGTGACGCCACTGTCGCACGTGATCGTGCCGCCGCCACTCTCGGCGCACGAGCTGCAGCTGCCGGCGGCGGTGACGGCCTTGTGCCAGGGCCCGGCCGGCGCCGACCGCTGGCTGTGGGCGGTTACCAGCGACCGCCGTCTGCACGCCTTCCGACTGTGTCAGTATGGGTAGCTGAAGGCTGGGACGGGGAGGTGTGAGGTTATGTCGGCGGGGTGCCGCACGTTTCGCTGAAGAGCAGGGCGTTATTAGCTAGTCACGCGTCCAACAGTGTCACTGCATGCAAGTGCGTAAATTGAATGTAAAACCCTCCAGTCCGCAGTGGCCCAGTGTCGTCCCCCCCGCGGTATACACACCCGGCCGCGCAGCTCGAGTGCTGGGTCTGACGGCGCGCGTGCCGCGGAGTCTGACTACGCGTACCTCGGCAGTGCCGCTGGGTCAGCAGCCGGCCGCCTCGCCCGCCTGTCCTGTCCAGGTGACGGCTGGCGGCGGGCCCGGGTTCGCCGTGCGCGCGCCGCTGCACGAGTGGCGCGCCAGCTGCGCGCTGGCGGGCGCGCCGCCGGCCGACACCTGGTGCTGGCACCTGGCGACGGAGCGCCGCCTGGCGTGCGCCGCCCGCTCCGCCGACGGCTGCCAGCTCTGGCTGCTGGACGTCGAGCTGCCCGAGCCGGGCGGCCCCGACCCGGCTAGCGTCGCTCTCAGGTGGGTCAGCCTTGCCCCGGTGGGTCAGCTATCTGAGATCGCAGCATCACATCCTGATGTGTACAATGTGCTGTCTTTTTGCGGCGTCCAGGGCACGATATTTCTGCAGAGTCGTCGCCCGCAGCATGGGATGGGACTTTGGTACACCAGCGCTGCATTGCAGCACAGTTTTGGAAGCAGAGCGATCCGGTGCAATGAAATGAAGCATCCATTGCATCTGGCTGGGGTGGGAAGGCTAATTCCAGAGCTGATGATTTTCTTTTCGTCATAGGAATCGCAGTCTTGGAAAACCAGTCGTGGAACAAAGTTTCCGTAGGTTGGTCCATAAATTGTATCTTCTTGACAGTATCAGCTATCAGAGATGCCGTAGGCGCCATCATGCACGCATGACGGGGGCTAGGGCACCATGATCACTGCAGTGCATATTATTGAAAACCGGCGCAAATGACCATTGCACTTGATGCGCCCTTAAAACCCACTAACTGTTAGTGAACACCACGCGCAGGGAGTTTTATGATGCATGTCCTTTTGTAAGTTTTCCTCTTCGCAACACAAGGCGTCAAGCTGGGTGGCCTCGTGGCGCTGGACGGCGGGGCGATCACCTGCATCGCCTGATCACCTGAAAGCGATCACGTCACTGAATTTGTCGCCTCAGACCCCACGCCATCAGCACGTCCGTCCGTTCGTTCGGCGATTGTCTTATGAGAAGGACGACCGGACTCTGGGCTGGGCGGTGGGAACCACGGCATGGCGGTCGAAATAAGGGAGCGATGCTTAGCTCAGTGGCACGCGGCCGCGTGCGCGGGGAGATTAGGGCAGATTTGTGGGGCGGTTGCGTGTTCTGGGCGAGAACGTTGCCCCTTAAACTGATAGCTGACCAGACTGTTATGCATCTACCATGTGTGTGCCCATCAAGCAGGAGATATCTATGGTGGGAGGATTGTTTTACGCCGGCTGCACCGGACAGTTCGACACATTTCCCCGAGTCAAGCCGAGCAGTGCCAGTGTTAATGTCAGTTCGCTCGAGAATCTGCCTGATTGGTGTTGAGAGAGAGGCATACTTTGCGGTCTTCAGCAAATGGCCTTGCTGTTCCATGCAATCACGCAGACGAGGCAGGAAAACATGCTAATGCTCTACTGTGGTTTCCATTTGCTTCGCGGGAAACCACAGAAAAGCTTCTTTATGTTCGGTCGCCACTGGTGATGTGTGACGACATTAGTGACGTACCCACAACACGACGTGACGGCCCTGTTCGCCGTGACGCTGCCTGTGGGGTGTGACGTGACGGTGACGGTGAGGTGTGCGGGCTTCGGCAGCGTCACCGTGCCGGTGCTCTCGGCGCCCGTCAGCATCAGTCCCGTGGCCGAGGACTCGGCGCTGGCGCTGGTCCACACGGAGGACGGCCGCTTCCTGCTGCTGGACACGGCCGACGGCCAGCTGACGCCCGTCACCGACCCGACCTCAGGTCATGAGCTGCACCTGCCAGTACCTGCTGAACAGGTGAGGGTGTCCACTAGTCTGACCTGGAGTCACGAGCTGCACCTGCCTGTGCCCGCTGAACAGGAGATGGTTTTTACTGACCTCAAAAAGCACGCCAAAACGCTATTAGGGCTACTGGTCCGTCTGATGCGTGTTGGATGGTTGATGTCTCGTTGACCGTGCCTCTGTGGAAGGTGACTGTCTTGTGTGACGCCGGCTCTGACTCTGTGCCCGTGTCTCTGCGGCAGGTGACTGTCTTGTGTGACGCCGGCTCTGACTCTGTGCCCGTGTCTCTGCGGCAGGTGACTGTCGTGTGTGACGCCCGCTCTGACTCTGAGCCCGTGTCTCTGCGGCAGGTGACTGTCGTGTGTGACGCCAGCTCTGACTCCGTGTCCGTGTCTCTGCGGCAGGTGACTGTCGTGTGTGACGCCAGCTCTGACTCCGTGTCCGTGTCTCTGCGGCAGGTGACTGTCGTGTGTGACGCCAGCTCTGGCTCCGTGTCCGTGTGTCTGCGGCAGGTGGCTGTCGTGTGTGACGCCGACGGCCGGCGCTGTGTGGTGGCGCTGACCCCGCAGCGCCGCCTGTACGCCGACGGCCGCCAGCTGCTGGCCGGCTGCACCTCGTTCGCCGTCAGCGACGACTTCCTGTTGGTCACCACGCTGGAGCACACGCTGCGCTGTCTGCCGCGCGCCGCCCTGTTCGGTACGTCACGGCGTGCCGGCGGCCGCCGACCCTATCCTTTCCGGCGGCGGCAGGCGGCCTGGTGCCGGCGCCGTCTGACGCGCTGTCGGGGCACTGACCGCGGCCGGTCTGACGCGGAACCGGGGTGCTTTTGCGATGTTATATTAGCCGTTACTGTTAACCGTACAACTGTACTGTTAGCCCGTGTATACGGTAGACGGGCGGAGTGCCCGGATGTCTCGCGGGATATGGGGTTTCACTGTTGTCGGGGATCTCTGGGTTGATGGCTAGCATGCAGTCGTTTCGACCGTGAGCCGTCTTCGGTGCTAGTGTGCCAGGGCCATACGCCTTGTGATGTTAGTTACATTCTCACTGGTGACGCCTGTGCCATTGCTGCACCGCACCCGACAGGGCGTACAGGTGCCCGTGATCGCCTATATTGTCGAATGGACCGGACTCCGTACATCTGCCGCCCCCCCCCCCCCCCCCCCTGTGGGGTCCACCTGACCCGACCTAACCTGACCTGCCGTTGTCCGGCAGCCGGCGGTGAGCCAGACTGGTCGGAGGTGGCCGGCCGCCGCCTGGAGCGTGGCTCCCGCCTGGTGACGGCCGTGCCCGGCGACACGCGGGTCGTGCTTCAGATGCCCCGCGGCAATCTGGAGCAGGTGCACCCGCGGCCACTGGTAGTCGCCAGACTCGCCCGGCTGATGGACAGGTTAGGTCATGACCTACTTGTGCGCGCTGCCATTGCCCTGTCACACCCTGCATCGTAAGCACTTTAATGTAGTTTCTTCTATGTTTGAAATTGCCTAAATATGGGGACTTTTCCCAGCTATCTCTTTGGCATCTTACTGTACTCTTCAACGCTTAAGTGCGAACATTGGCTGCCAGTAGTGTGTTAAGATGCATCCTTGCCCTATTTTACGCGTGCTTGTATGTTTGGTATCGCAGAAGTTATGCGCGCTTGGCATATCATGTGCTTTTGTCTAACATCATATTTGTTTTATTAGCGTGCAGAACGACGGCATGATTATCGTGTGGATCCTGTGACTTTTTCGCAGCAAAAATTCCTAAGTGCTTCGTATGTTATTGCAATGGAATATTACGTGGGGCATAACGCTTTCGTATCTTGCCGGGTATAACTGTTAAAAAGGTTTGTATCTCCACCGGTCATTATTCTCGTGTTATCTATAGCATATGACGATTGGCTAACACGTTACTTATATGAGAGGTGCAAAGTATAAGAGATGGGCTGCTGCCATGCTCAGGAGGAAGCCATGTGTTATTTTATCAGTCAGCGAAACGCGCGCGGGACTTCTGCCGGCGTGAGGGACTGAAGTGTTGATTGACGTACCAGTAATATTGGCCGGCGGCTAATGTGTTCATTGGTGCACGGGGATGGCAGTAAAACAGGCTTAAGGTGAAGGGAAGTGTTTTACCAGTATCATTCTCCGACAGCTAATCTATTCGTTGATGCTAGGAGAGAGCCGATAAACTGCACTACGACTAGTGCGCGGTGCAGGGTTCGATCGCGCCTTGCCTGTTCTGTCGGAGAGCTGGTGTCCACCCAGGTCTGCGTTCTCAGGGGCGACTACTTCGCGGCTTACGCGGAGATGCGCCGCCACCGCATCAACCTGAACCTGCTGGTGGACCACGCTCCTGAGTCGTTCCCGGCGCGCTGCGACGATATCTGCCGCAGCCTGCGCGCCGAGCCCAGCTGGCTGTGCGTCTTCATCTCGGAGCTGAGGTCAGCCGGCCGGGCCGGATCATCAGCTGGTCTGCCCGCTAGCCGTGGGTGGCTTTCCCACACAGCCGGATGTTTGCGGCGCTGGATTCACACCCGGCTGGGAGCCCGGTGGTGGGTCGCAGAGTGCAGGGCAGAGCTTGCCGACCGTGGCAGCGCGGATGAAGGTCGCCATCCAGCGGCTGATGCGGTGGTGGTGTATGATGCGCGGTCGTATGGCCCAAAACGGAGTCAGTGATGAACCGTCGTTTTGTTCGAAGGGGAGTCAGTGACGGGCTGCCATCTAGTGCCGAGCGGAGACGGTGACGGGCCGCGCGGTGCGTTTCAGCGAGGAGGACGTGACGCAGACGCTGTACCAGGACTGGTACGGCGCGCGGCCGGCCGCCGCCGCCGGCCCCGCCAAGGTGGACGATGTGTGTGAGCTGGTGCGGGGCTCGCTGGAGCGGCTGGACCGGGCGCGGCTCATGCTGCCCGTGCTCACCACGCTGGTGCGGCACACCAGGCCGCGCATGGAGGAGGCGCTCCGACTCGTCAGCCGACTCAGAGGTGAGTCACGGACTCCTCACGGACCCAGGGCGAGTGGCCAACGCAGGGGTGGATCACCGACTCAGGCCGCGTCGCCAACTCGGGTGAGTCGTCGACTCAGGTGTGTCATCAACTCAGGGATGTCACCGACTCGGAGGGGAGTCACTGACGCGCAGGAGCCGGAGACCTGTGTCGGTGGTAGGCGCCACGGCGGGCTGCGGCGTTAGGTGGATGATTAGGTTTCCATTCCCTGGCCGGGTGGCCATAGATTCAGAGCGCCTCCCCCCCCCCCCCCCCCCCCCACCCCCGCCCTGTATGCGTACGTCAGGCACCCGTGCCTCCGGCGGCTCACCGGCCGCCGCATACAGGGCTGGACATATTGACCTGGCCCCTACAGCAAAACCATCATCAATACTTGGCGAATCAATGGTGTTTCTGTGACTGTTGTGTGTGCTTTGTTTTCTTTGCATTATTTGCTGACGGTGTGCTTTTCCTTACTTTGCCTCGTGTGTCCTTGCGTGATGGCAGTATGGCGAGCTGAGCGTCGATCCTCGCGGTTCCTTGGCCGGTCATATGCTCCCAGTCTTGAGAGCATGAGGCTGACATTGCCCAGTCTTGAGAGCGTGAGGCTGACATTGCCCAGTCTTGAGAGCATGAGGCTGACATTGCCCAGTCTTGAGAGCATGAGGCTGACATTGCCCAGTCTTGAGAGTATGAGGCTGACATTGCCCAGTCTTGAGGGCATGAGGCTGACGTTGCCCAGTCTTAAGAGCATGAGGCTGACATTGCCCAGTCTTGAGGGCATGAGGCTGACGTTGCCCAGTCTTGAGAGCGTGAGGCTGACATTGCCCAGTCTTGAGAGCATGAGGCTGGCACTGACTGACGGGCGGCGCCGTGTCGTGCGACGACGATGACGCGATGAGCCGCCTGACGGGCCGGCCGTGTCTACGGAGGCGGATGTTCCGCGCGTCCTGACTGAGCCGCGTCCCCAGGGGACGGCTCGGAGGGCTCCGGCGCCGACGGTGTGTCGGCCGACGCCGCCCTGCGCTACCTGCTCTGCCTGGTGGACGTCGACGAGCTGTACTCAGTGGCGCTGGGCACGTACGACTTCGACCTCGCTCTCATGGTGGCCGAAAAGTCGCAGAAGGTGAGCGGATGGCGGCGCGTGGACGCGGAGCGCCGCAGCAGGGCTGATGGTGCGGCGCCGCCGATCCGTTCGACCGCCGGGTGGTGGCCCCGCTGAACTATACGGCACACTGTCGTCGTAACGTTGCGTTCAGTCGCCGCCTTCGGCCGTCACTGACAGCCGTGCTCCGCGTGCCAGGACCCCAAGGAGTACCTGCCGTTCCTGAACGAGCTGCGCGCGCTGCCGACCGAGTACGGCCGGCACAAGATCGACGCGTGCCTGCGCCGCTGGCCGTCGGCGCTGCGCCACCTGGTGTCGGCCGGCGCGCAGCACCACCAGGAGGCGCTGCGGTTCGCGGCCGAGCACGGCCTGTACACGCTCGCGCTGCAGCTGTACGAGCCCGGCTCGCCAGAGTACAGGGTACGTCTCAGGTCACGGCAGTACAGTGGGCGATACGGCCATCGTGGTCGCTGACGCTCCATAAGAGGGTGCGCGCTGTTGTGGGTCACGCTAAAAAGTGACAACGTAGCAAGAATCTCAGTGAACGAACGAGACCCGAGGCACGGCTGGGCTGACGCGGCAGCACTGGCGATGGGGAGGGCTGAACCTCTGTGGGGTCACTTGGTACCGAGTACGGCCATTCGCAGTGACGTGAACACACTACGGAGTAGCAGGCTGCAAGCACGGAGTGCCTGCCGTGCATGATGCGCCTGATATGCCTGCCGTGCCTGATATGCCTGTTTGCTTTGCAAGCATGAAACAGTGTACAGCCAAAGCAAGCTTGCAGCTATGGCTCCGCACTGGAGCCATGGCGGACGGTGTTTAGTTTCGGGTGGACGGTGCCGTTGAGCTGCGCCCCCGGCGCCGGCAGGCGGTGTGCGGCCTGTACGCGGACCACCTGGACGCCGCCGGCCACAGCTGGGAGGCGGGCGCCTTCTACGTGCGGGCCGGTGCGCAGACGTCGGCTGTGGACGCGCTGCGGCGCGCCGGCGCCTGGCGCGACTGCCTGCAGACGGCCACACAGCTCGGCATGCCGTGAGTCCGCCGGTGGTGGGGCCCTGGCGCCGGCCGCGCGCCCGGCTAGACCTCACCGGCGCCTCCGGTGCGCCGGTCCGCCGCCCCGTCTCAGCGGTCTCGTGTTGCGCGTCACCGGAACAAGGCGAAACGGGTCGTACGTTTCCCTGCCAAACGGGTGTAGGACGACTGAACCGGGCTGTTGTGAGAGCTCGCATGAGATACCAGGTGTTAAGATGACAGTCGGGTGTACGCGGTGATCCCCTATCACATATCACACGGGCAAAGGGTTCCACTATAACTAGAACCGCCGTCCGCGGCCGCAGACCTTCCGTGTGGTCTGCTGAAATGCACGCCGCTGCCGCGCTCAGTCGGAATCTACGACGGGGTTCTGCGCGGTACCACGTTTCAGTAGAAGGCGTGATTGCCTGCTGCACTCTACCTCCGCGATTGTCCGCTATGTATGACCAGCGTGGGTATGACGAGGCGGGTGCGTATGAGCGGCATCGGTCGTGTGGCCCTGTCGGCCGAGTGGTTGACCGCCGTGGCCCATCGCTGGGCCCACCGTGCGCCGCCGGCCGTCTGGCCCTGTCGGCCGTATCGCTGACCGCCGTACCCGGTTGCCGGGCCCGCTGACCGACGCCGCAGTCGGGACCAGTTTCGCGAGCTGTGCGCCTCGCTGGCGGCCGAGCTGCGGGCGGCCGGCCGCTGCGCAGAAGCCGCCGACGTCTACGAGCGCCACCTGAAGCAGCCGGAGGAGCAGGTGGCCTGCCTGCTGGAGGGCCGGCTGTGGTCGGCCGCCGTCCAGGCCTGCCACCAAGCCAGGAAGCCGCCGCTCATCGGTGAGAGGGCGGCAGCCGGGCCAGCCGGGCCCAACCCGATGGCTGGACATGGCGTGGCATGCACGCAGGGGCACGGCCAGAGCTTTGGCAGGGTGGGGGGCACAGGGTTGACATAGAGCCTCCATATGTTGAAAGACCCCCAAAATCCAAAGATATTACCAAACCAAAATACAAAGATATTAAGGACCCTACGAACGTAGATTGTTGACCGAAATGCTTCCACACTTTGCATATTTATGGCCAACATGCGCCGTGGCCAACGGCGAACCAAGATGACATTTTGGAAAGAAGTACCTTTAAACGTTTTAGAACATCCAATTGCACATTTAGAAGGTAGTCCTAGCGTCGATTTCATGTGTATGACTCTAAGATCGATGATAAGAACGGACTGGCCTTTACAGCACCGGGAAGGGGTGCTGGAGTCTAGTGATGGAACTGGAAGACCCAGGGTAGAATCTATATTTTCTTGTTGCTGCAGCTGTTGATCTGTCCAGAGGACGACTTCAAAGTTGTGTGAAAGGCACGCCCAGTCTAACCTTTGAAAGGTGCGAATGAATTTTGAAAGACCTTCGAAATCATTATTTCACGACGGTCGTTTTCACGCGCGTTGTCCCCCCCCCCCCCCCCCCCCCCCCCCCCCCCCCCCGCCTGCTCCCGAGGTTGCGAGAGCACAGGCTGAAATAGTTTGATGTAATTTGTTTCACTAGTATATTCTGCAAGAGAAAGAACGCTCCCAGACAAACACGGGATAGTCTTGTTCATGTTTTTACTAATTTCGACTCACTCCATTCAACACTTATGAGCCCCCTACATGATGGGTCAGTGAAGGGTCACTCCGGCCCACCGCGGCGTGCCTTCCGGTTGTCATCCTGGTAACACGGGGCGAGATCCCCTGGTCGATCGGAGGCCCTTAGAGGGATTCATCATATCATATTGGTCCCTCCCTGATGTGTAGGCCTGCTGAGCCGCTCCCCGGTTGACTCCGGATCGACGCAGGAACACTCATTCACGTAGCGAATCCCTGATCGCCGCAGGTGGTCTAATAATTGGCGCAAACTCAAGTTCAGCTTAACAGGTTCACGCTGGCTTTGGGTTGGAGGGCCCATCGTATATATTGGGGCCCTGACTGACGCAGGATCGTTCCATTGTCTCATTGTCAACATTCCTCCTGCTTCGTTATACTGTCAGAGGGCCTCGACCAGCGCAAGAGGCCTTTTGGTATTCTGGGCCCCGTCCCTGTCCCTGTTCAGCAAATGTTCCCCTGGCCAACTCGAGGCCCCTTGCTGGTACAGGAGGTCCTGTCAGGAACTGTGGCCCCCTGGCCGATACTGGAGCCCTGCATTGTTGCAGGGCCCCAGCCAATGTAAATCGTGGGCCCGGCCTTGCTCCTGCTTGGAAAGTCCCCTCCCTTCCGCCGCCCCCCCCCCCCCCCCCCCCCCGTCTCCCGCCCCCCATGAGCTCAGACCAACACAGGGAGCATCGTTCGGCGTTGGTTACCTCTGGCCGAAAAAGGAGGAACGCATTGTCTCAGAGGTCCCCAATCAGTGCAAGACACCCTATAACCGACATTGGAGATCACGGCCGTACGGGCGGGTCCTTAATGTGACCTACAGCCAGCCCTTCTGGTCATTCTGCCTTCCAATCGGGCCCTTGATCTTTGGTCTCAAGAGACCCTTACGGCTGGCTCCTAGCCGATTCGGGGTTACTTGCTGCCACAGGACCCTTGTAAGGCACTGCTTCACCTCACCGACACAGGGGCCCCTCATCTTGTCAAGAACGCCGAACATTGTAAATCGCTTGCCCCGGCCTCATTCGTTCTTGGGAAATGGATCTCAAGGGCTCAGACGGACACAGGTCGACTGTTTGGCTCCGTGTCTAGGCTCTGTGTAGTAGAGATAGAGAACCCTAGTAAGAGGACCCTAAAAGAAGGTTTCTGAATTACATATCAGATCACGCCATTACGGGTGGGGAGCCGACCTGAGTCTAATCGGGCCCTTGATCTTTGGGTCCGAAGGGGCCTTTGGGCCCCTCCTTAAACCCCCTCAAACACAGCTCCCGGCGACTCGGGCCACTTGCCGACGCAGGACCCTCTTTTAGACGTTGTGGACCCCTGGCCAGCACCCTCATAGTTTCAGTAGCCCCGAGTTACGCAAATCGCGGGCCCGGCCTTTTTCGTTCTCGGAAAATGGGCTCCCAGGGCTCAGATCGACACGTAGCCGACTGTTCGGTGTTGGTGATCCATGGCCGAAAAAGAGGCCTGCAATGCCCTGGGGCCTCCAATCGATGTCAGAGGCCCTTTTGACTAACTTTTGAGATCACGGTCTTACTGACGGGGTGTCTTTAATGTGACCTACGGCCAGTCTTTCGGGCCCTTCAGCCTTCCAATCGGGCCCGTGGTCTTTGGGCCCGAGCGGTCCCCTCGGCCCCCCGTCGGGCCTCCTCAGACAAAACTGGCGACCGGCTCGTGGCCACTAGCCAACACATGATCCTCTGGCAGGCACTGTGTGCCCCTGACTGATACCGGGACCTGAGCATTGTTTCGGGGCCTCAGAACAATGCAAATCGTGGCCACCAGCCTTGCTCCTGCTTGGAAAATAGGCGCCAGGGCTCAGACTGACAGGGAGCCAACTGCTCGGTGCTGGTGGTCTATGACAGACACCCGCATTGTCTCAGGTGGTCTCCCAACGATGCAGGAGGTGGGCTACGATCGTTTATGTGGTCTATAACTAGATCTTCGGACCCTTAGGCCCTTTGGTCTGGACCTGGATCGTCGGTCTGAATGGGCCTTCCAGGTCCTTTGGGCCTGCTCGAACACCGCGTCTGGCTGCCTCTGCGCCCCCTGCCAAACACAAGGCCCCTGTTAGGCGCTGTAGGGCCCTGACAGACGCTCTGGCCCCGATCAATGTAAATTGCTTACTCCGGCTTTGTCCCAGCTTGGGAGATGGGCCCTCGGATTCGTGGTTTCCGCCTACATATAGACCCTTATGGGTTCAGGGGGCCCCTGATTATGGTGCAGGGCCCCTGGCTGGAATTGGAGTGTTCGGCGCTGCGGACTGCGGCCTCTGAATGCTCTTTCCGGCCGCCCTTTCAGGCCCTATGGGCCCTCAAATCGGGTCCTAAACCGTAGGTTCCGAGGGACCTTCGGGCCTCCCTCAGGTTCCGAGAAGCCCTTCGGGCCCCGGAGCCTTAGAGGGAGGGGGCACGTGTCACCTCCCCTCCCTGCCTGCGCCACTGCATGGACGTATCACTGAGCGACAAACAGCAGTCGCCATTCATGAGTGCTTTGATATTTCTCATTTTTATTTATTAATGGCAGGGGCGCACGCAGGAATTCGCAATGAGTGGGAGGCACAATACACATTTTACCGGAGCTCAGGTTCTGGCTAACAGGCGCCCCTGCATGATTTGCCCGCATTGTATCTCGTTCTTTAATGCTGCGTTGCGAGTTCAGAGTTCTTACGCTCGGCTATCGACATTCAACATACCAAGAGCCCTTGTTTAAACAACTATGGAGCAAAGTCAAACATTGCGTATGCTGGCATTTGGCAGTGCTCGACTTTTCGAGCTGCTCTTTTTATCACCAGTGAAAACGGTTGGGTGGTGCTAAACATAAATTCAATTAATAACCCAAAGAAGTGAAGCGAGAAAACATTTGGAAGCTGTGCAGACGCCGTCAGTGAACGATTTGAAAAATAATGAGACATCTGAGCTCCCACAGCTAACACCCGACACACGGTTGAGGCTTAGGGCTGCACGAAACTCAGGCAGCTGACTTGTAAGATTATGATTAACCACACTGAGTATACTGAGGGTTGATAATTCAGCATAGAAACTCTGAACTTATACTGCCAAAAGACCAAAAGTTTCCCTATTCTAGTGGTCTTGGAGTTTGCCACTAGTCTGCCACAATCCAGGGGCTGGGGGCCTTGTTGGGTTACGTGTTCTCTGGTGCATCGAATTTGGGGCCCTTGGTGCGCGTGGTCAGGATGGCCGAGCGGTCCAAGGCGCTGCGTTCAGGTCGCAGTCCGGTTCTCCGGGCGTGGGTTCGAATCCCACTTCTGACAAACGTTTTTCGTTTTCACGAAGCGCGTTACCGTTAGTCTAAGTTCTCGATCTGCCACCAAAGTTACATGAATATTATTTTGATCAAATCTTTTAAGTCGACTTTCACAATTCACCATACACTGTTAGTCTGCGCCACTGGTCTGTAAAATGCAAATAATGCCGTGAACGCATGAAAAACAGGATATGAGCATATGAAAAGACTGTTGCGTGCAGACCGAGCTGGTGTGCAGTCATCTGCGGCCAGTGTGAGCGCGGCATCTGACCTGGCTTCGGCTGGCCTGCAGGGCTGCTGGTGCGGCCGGCGCTGCAGCGGGCCGCTGCACACACAGCCGACACGCTGGCCCGACTCTCAGAGACGCTGGAGCAGCGGCGCAGCCGTCTGTCGACCGTGCGGCAGCAACTGCTCAGCCGGCGCAGCCAGCTGGCAGGTCAGTCGAGAGCAGCAGCCCAGCCGCTGCCGCCGCTGGGGGACCTCACTGGCGACCGTTCTGAGCTGTGTAGCCAAGATCGGTGACACGAACGGAGTTTGCGGCCGCTGGCAGCCGCGCGCGCGTGGCTGACCTCGGCTGGACCGTCTGTCCGGCAGACGCCGACCTGGCCGGACCAGAGAGTGACCTGTACTCGGACACGAGCAGCGTGTCGGGCGCCTCGGCCAGCTCCGGCGGCTCCGGCTCTTCCAGGTCAGTACGGGGCAGCCGGCTGGCAGCGCCGGTTACCGGTACACCGGCGCGGCTGCCGCTTATGTCGCGGGCGTGCTTGATGCCGCCGGTCAGCTCATGTGGGTGTCACACGCTGTGCCAGATGTGGGTTCATGGTCACACGATCCCACGGGCCATGTCAAACACGTGCTCGTGGTCCGGTCGCAGGGGTCGCGTGGGCCATGGCGAGGCAGTTTTCGTAATAGCGCCCTGCCGCGTGGACATGTCCTGGTACGCCCGGCGCCACCGACGCCTGGCCGCGAAACTCTCGTCTGATTTGTGCTTAATCGTCACCGACTGCCCATCCTGTGCAGCCGTGACTTGTGCCTCGCTGCCACTGTCTGGCTGTCGCGTGCAGCCGTGACTTGTGCCTCGTTGCCCCTGACCGACCGTCGTGCGCAGCCGTGACTTGTGCCTTGCTGCCACTAACCGGCCGTCGTGCGCAGCCGTACGTTCCGCTCCAGTAAGAGCCGCCGGAAGCAGGAGCGGAAGAAGTACAGCCTGCGCGAGGGCAGCAGCCTGGAGGACCTGGCGCTGATCGCCGCCTGTCACGCGCTCATCAGCGAGGCCTACGGACTGACGGGTAGGTGGGCTCCCACTGCATGGACACGGTACGGCACTGCACCGGCTGCTACCGGGCGGGCGGGTCTCCACGTTTGACACCTGGTCTGTGTGACACCCGTGTCGTACCAGGGGTGACACTGTGGGATCAACACGCGGATATTGACGCAGGAATGAATGTTGGCTTGCTGTCGTGCTGACGTATTGCTAACGGGTCAGTGTGTAACCGATGGCGGTAGACGGTGGCTGCCTGCTGCTGTCGTAGGCAGCGACCCTGGCACATCGGGATCATTACCCTACGGTTGCCGCGCCTGTCCCGCCTCCAGCGCTCCTCAGCGCCTGGGACTGTACTGCTACCGGGGCGGGGCTGTCGGCGCCGCCACCATGTTCGGCCTTGTGTCCTTGTGCCGGCCCGTGACGCCTGCCGCCGTTCGCAGAGGAGGTGGGCGCCCTGCTGCGCGCGCTCGTGCAGCACGGCCTGGACGAGAGCGGCGCCAGCATCCAGGCGGCGTTCGAGGCGCTGCTGCGCACGCTCGGGCCGGCGGCGGCCGAGGTGTGGCCGGCGGCGGCGCCCGAGGCGCAGCAGCCGCCGGCCGCCTTCGGGCCGGCCGACACGACGAACGCCATTCTGAGCCGGCTGCAGGGCGGCGGCGAGGGCGCGGCCGCCGCTGCTCGGCTCACCCAGCTCGGTACGGCTCCGCGACCGGTGCCCGGGCCGGGGATGGGGGTGGACCGGGCGTGATTGCAAGTGGCGAGGAGGGAGGGTGGCGGAGTGTGGTGTAGCTGCGGGAGACGCGACAGCTGCTGACAGGACAAAGGGAGCATTCCACGTCACAACAGTGGCGACTGGGGTGGAGATTTTCCGTTGGGACAGGATAGAGGATAGATTCGTTGTTGTTATAGTTTTTGACTAGGGTTGTGCACGGTTAAGTGTTCCCACCTGGTGGCGCGGGTGGCGAACACTGCGGTCTGTCACACCGGGTGTAGCCACCCACCGTTCACCCGCCATGTGATCTCCGCCGTTCCAGAGCCTCACCTGCGCTACCCGCCGTTGGCGAAGAAGGACGTCAGTTGGAAGCTGCATTGCCTGGAGCGTCTGTCTGCGGCAGACAGCTGACCGGTGGGCTGTGGCCGGTGTGCCTGCTCTCAGAGCTGGTTTGGTCGCCGCCCAGTGACGTGACTGAGGCCCAGTGACGTGACTGAGGCCCAGCGGCTTGACGGAGGCCCAGCGGGTGTCGCCCGGGCTGCATCTCAGCAAGATTGGCGAATAGGGTGGCGCTGGTGGCGAGTTACGTCAGCTGCGCTGTAAATGTTCTTGCGGTGTTTTGCCTGAGTATTTGGAGAGATGTGGAGCTCCAAAGATCATTGATCTTCTTTCGGTGGCATTCGCCATATATGCAAAAACTAACTTGCGGCAGACTGCAAACGTTGCTGTCATTGTTTTCATGCACAATATATTTCAAAGATGCAGAATTGTGTTGTGAGCATGTCGCTTGAAAACGCCGTACTTTAAAGTGCACTCTGATGCCTGACCAATAGCCATGCTTTGTCCGAGCTGAATACAGCTTTGGAATGAAGTGTCATTTGACATTCTCTCCTAATCTGATAACATAAAATGATATCTCCGGCATCTCGACGGGTGTCTCGTCTTCCTCAAGAGTCGTTTCAAGAGTCGAGAAACCCCAGTGAGTCATATATCACCAGCTGATGACGTGCGTCGACAGCATTCAGAACGTCACGCAAGGGTGGCGATATCATGTCTGCGGATGCCATACGCGGAGTTCAGGATGAAACGATTGACCACCCCTGTTAGAGGAGCATTACACATGCAGCATGGAATTGTCGACTCTGACTCAGACGACTGACGGTTGCGAGCGTGGAACATGGCGGCGAGACGCGTGCACGACTAGGATTCACGCTCAGGACTGCTGGGACTGTCCCGGCCGGCCATCACGTTAGGATGGCTGCCGCACGCTCTGGTCAAGGATTGGTAACGCTGCTTGGCTAACGTTTATGGGATTGACTTTTGCTGTCAGATGGTCGTTGGACACGCCTGCACGCACACACCGTTGTCGTGTGTTAGTCCCGGCACGTCGGCAAAAACGTGCCGGGATGCTTGCTGCAGCTCTTACTTAATAGGACATCAAATGAGTGCCTTGAGCCGCTTCGCTGCCACTTTCCGCTGCTACCCCTCGGGCGCGTGCGGACTGTAGCTGGTCGACTACTCTGTCGTCTCTTCTGCACGCGGAAGTAGGCGGCACCACTATGTACTGGGGCCGCCTGGATGGTGGCTTCTCGGGCATGAAGTACGCCGCAACGGACCATGGAATTAAGTGGTGTCTGTTTGTGATGCATGCCCAAATCCGACTAAGACTTCGAAAAACGGTGATGATCTCTGGACGTAGAGGCTTGCAAGAACCTTGGTCGTATGCAAGAGGTGGTTGTTCGTTTTGAGGTCCATGGCGGCGCTAGTCGTGCATTCGCGGTAAGCACTATCAGCGGCGGCTACAGATTTAGCAGTCGCGCCACTGAAGGCCCGTGAGCGGCTGCTTTGAAGCCCCTATCCGTGATAGTCAGGCTGTGTCTTTGAACCGGCCTTCTTCGGCCGCGGCAGCAAGGTTGGCCGCAGCAATGGGACCAGTGGCGGCTGCAACAGCCAACAGCAAGACCAGGCAGCCACGCACCGCGGCCGTGGTTGGCCGGTCGAAGCCTGCAATCGCGGTGACTCAGGGGGTTGGGCGTGGGGAGGTGGATACCGGTGGATTCGTAGGCTGGGAAGGGATAGAGTGGTGAAATACGTTACCGTGCGCGTGCCTGGGCGCGCCTCTGTGGTCGACCGGCCGCCGCGGTCAGCGGCTACCGGGATGCCGATCTTCTGATGCTGGTGAGAGCGCGCTTGCATCACATTTCGATCCCAAGCTTTAGCCTCTTGGTTCGTGATAATCAGTGACGTCATTACTTCTCACCCAAGGCGATGTCTGATCAAAACATTGGTCACAATTTTGATTTTCAATCGTCTGTCGCCTCAGTGATACGGTGCATTGAAGTATTATTGCATCTCCACAATTTTCGGAGCGCTCCGGTCTGTCGGTGTTGAAAGTTGAGGTAATTTAGAGGCCCGGGATTCAATTAACCATAAATGCCAGTTTTAGTCAATTTGACTGCCTTTACTGCTGTGGCTGCTTTCCATCTCAGTGATATTCAATTCATTTAGTTTAAAACACTCATAACTCGTTTCTACAAGAAGAGCTGCTGATAGCTTCCTCAAATAATGAGGTGCATGTGCCAACTCATGTTTGAAGTAAAATATTTCGGTACGAAACTTCGAAAAGTATTGTCGGGCAAAATGCATGTTGTGAGATTGAGAGCCACTGCATTATCAGCTGAATAAATGGGGTCAGTTATGCCGCTGCTGCTACAAACATCCTCTTCCCTCCCGGCCCGCCAGAGAGCGCGCCCTTTACGAGTTCTGCTTCGAGGGGAGGGTGTTGGTCCCGGTGTTGGTCGGGTGAGCACTGCATGCTGCCTTTGAACTGAGTAGATTGTATGTGCATGCCCTTTGAGACTTCTTCTCTGACTTTATTCGTGTTTTCACGACGTAGACATGGCCAAGTTATCAGACGATTTCTCTTTCTGGTTCGCGCCCATTCGTTCAGTCCCTGTGAAAGGCCAGTCTGCGAATGGTGGCAAACCAGTGGACAAGATATGTGCAGGCAGCCAGCTTTTCTTCTTGGCGAATGGACCGATGGTGTGATGACATAGGGGTGGTCTGCAATATTTTACCTATTATTTCAGTTGTTTGTATTGTCAACTACCCATGCTATTTTAGAGCAATGGAGGGATTTCTTCCTTAAAAGTTACCAAATCCTGTCATGAATTAATTCTAAAAGATCGGTTCTTATTCCAGCCCTGTCCTAACAAGATCCTGTCAAGACATCCATGTCTTACAGACTGGGGTAAAGGCACACAAGCCAGTCAGCAAGAATTCAATCAGCTTTACAGGATGCATACATGACATCAGCGAGCAGAACCTGGTGCTTGGATGGGCCAAGCTCAGGCCGGACCAAATTGTGCCAAATTTTGTGGTGATGTTTGGGTGATAAGTTTTCTAAGAACCTTTGCCTGAAATTAACCTTGCAAGAACATAATTCCTTTAGACAATTGCTCTCAAATTGCCTTGACATTGGTGGCAACCATAGACCAAGCTCTGGACATTCTGATACATAGAGCACATGTGCTGAAATTCTATCAGTGGTGTGTCATCCTGAAAATTTTCCTTGTACTGTGCATTGCATAAGTCCAGAAAATGAAATGCTATGATCTGCCCCAGCACTGACTCTCATTGCAGACATAACAAACAGAATACATCAAACAATATATCTGTTTCAAATGGTTTGTATGTGGGGTTTGGTCTCAGAACATATACTGAGCAAGGCTTTTCCTATACCCTGAACAGATCACCCAAGTCCCATCCAGTTCCACAGGTCAGTTGTTCTCTGCCATTCTCTCAGACAGGATAATGGAAGGTCCATGTGCTGCACTATTCTGTGGCACAGCTGTCCTGAGCCTGTGTCAGTTGTCATTGGCCAGTTGCTAGCTAATCCTTTATTGTTGGCTGAGTCTGGAAATGTGCCCATTCTAGTATGTGAACCCATTGGCTCTGAGTCTGAAAGAAGTAGTCCAGAATTTTTCTCCCAGATCAGGTATGTGCAAGCCTTAACATGCACCCCATGTGGGTGGTTGAATACTTCTCACTCGGGTGGGAGTTGATTTGATCCCCCTGAGATCTCAGAAACTAAGAGAGCTAGAGATGCCAAATTTACAGGGTGTGTTGACCTGTATGTGAACTTACTTCATCAAAAATTGAGGCTTTCAGGTCATGACTGTTGGTTCAAATAAGGTCAATGAAAGCTAAACTCTAAATTGGTGTCTAAGGTGTCCCTAGAACTTATCTTGCAGCTGCTGTTAATGTAGATACCTGTTCACACCAGAAGGTTCTGGGTGTGCATCTAAAGTCAGTTACTGTGTTTGACTTTTAGAAGGTTATGGTAACTAAAATCATACAAGACAGTTTTTATTTTTGCATTGGAATAAGCATCAAGGATAACACAAGGCGGTATGTTCCTAGAAGCAAGATGATGACCTGGGTCATTTTGGGTCGGCAAACTGCTTTGCCCTTAAAGAAGTTCATGGACCATGGACCAAGTCCATGGATGTATGATGTGGTTCCTGTCACTGATAAATTTGAAATGAGCACAAGAAACTACCCCCATACAGCAAGCTCTGCAGTAAAATACAGGTTGCTTTTGAGCTTGGTCCGACCTTCATACATGACCCTAGTTTGATGAAATTTGTTTACTCAATTGTTGTGTTGCCTAAGAAACTATCTCAGAGATGTACAGCTCCGTCTAACACTCCATTGTCTCGTCAGATTGCACGAGTCTGTAGACATTGCCTTTGCTGAAACCATGGTCTGATGTTGACCTGTCATAGGCCATTGACCGTACAATGTGTATCTTAATTTTGATACCAAACGATCCGCGATTCAATTTTCTACACCAGTGTAAGATTTGGCGCTGCTACGCCGCGCCGTTCGAAAATCATTCCGCAAACCATCGGGGGGGGGGGGGGGGAGGGGAGTTGATCCCCGCCCGAGCGCGTGTTAAAAGGGTTAGATCAGCTTAGTTGAGGCTGTGCTAGGTTAGACTCAAAATGCAATATAATGTATGATACAAATGAGTTAACACGCGCTCGGGAAGGGGTCAAGTTGACCCCCCAAAGGTTTTTCCAGAATGGTTTATGAACGGCGCGGTGCAGCCGCGCCAAACTTTGCATGGCTGTAGGCAATTAAATAGCGGATCGTCTGACATAAAATTTAGATGTACCATATAAGTTGACTGACCTACGGCAGGTCAAAGTCAGGTCATGGATTCTGCGAAGTCAACTTCCAGGGAATCGTTCAATTTGATGCAACGACGTCGTGTTAGACGAGACCATACATCTCTAAGATACTTTCTTAGGCAACACAACAATTGAACAAATTCCACTGACCTAAGGAGTTTTAAAGGTCAGATTAAGGTCAAAGTCAATCTGTTTTAGTACTCTAGGGCTTGATGGATGTGGTGTTTTGTGGTGCTCACTTCCAATGTATTGAGGGCAGGAACTGCCTCATACATCTTACATGCACTTAACAAAGGTCAGAATAGGTTACTGACCTAAAATGATCTGGGTCAACATTTTGTTTGTAGGAATACACTGCATAGTGTAATCTTTGTCGCTTATTCAAATGTGAAACTTAAAGCAGCCTTGTATGACTTTGGTTGACATGACCTTCAAAAGGTCAAACAAGGTCACTGAACTTAAATGATCAAGTGACTTTTTGCTTAGAACAGGTATCTAGGCTCTGGGGGGTACTTTGGAGACCAACCTGGAAATTGACCTTGTTTGACCTATTTGACCCAAAGGTCATGACCTAGGAACCTCAAACCTTGACCGAAGTGATTTCAGGTACAGGCCAACACACCGTGTAAATGTGGTGTCTCTAGCTCTCTTAGTTCCTGAGATCTCAGTTGGGTCAAATTGACCCACCCCCACCCCCACCCGAGCGAAAGGTATCCAACCGGCCACTCAGGCGCGAGTTAATTGCCATAGGTCTGATAAAAATGCGGTAATTTGCATTTGAGTGACATTTTGACATCACTGATCATGCTGAGGCATAGCCTAGTTGTCCCCACTTCTGCACACTGTGTTGATGCATTATAAAATGAATGCTTGCATCAGTGGTGCAGGTGTGGAGACTTAGGGGCCTTAATTGGAGTATGTATGTTAGAATTAGTCAGACTGCCATCCTCCTTTCCTGCACTTGTCATGTGACTGGCCTATTGATTGTCACCATGCAACATTGGTTGTGCACCAAAAGGGTGAGAAATTACCCTTGTACATTGTGGTATTTGAATTATCAGCTAAGGTGTAAAGACAGTGGGAATATAATGGACCATCTCAGTTTGGTTTGAACATTTCAATTGTAGATCAGCATGAGCAAGCTAACATATTGTCCTTTTCTATTGTTTTTTGCAGTAATCTTAAAATGGATTCCAAGCTCAACGAAGTTGTTATTGTGTCAGCTCTGCGAACTCCAATTGGTAAGCCTCCAAGCATCTATTTGTCAACATGCTATCAATATTGTCTGGACTGAAAATAATTATTGAAATGCTTGTGTGTATGTGCTACAATATAAACTAAAAAGTTCAATGACCATTGTACTATTCATTTCGACCATTCACCCCACCATTTCAGCCAGGCTCAGATGTTTTTGGACCGTTTTCAGGATCATTCCTCGGCGCGCTGTCCTCCATTAAGAGTCATGAGCTGGGCAGCATAGTGATCCGTGAGGTGCTCTCTCGAGCGGGCGTCGACCCGGCCGATGTCAGCGAAGTGGTGCTCGGCCAGGTCAGTTTGCCTCAGTTTTTCACGTGCACTTGTTACCATTTCTTGATACATTCCATGTATTTTGTTCTTTATTTCGGTCAGAAAAAGTACAAATTGTATATGTAGGACTGCAGAGTCCACGCTACGAACTACAGATTACAGACAATATTCCAGTTGGGATGAGGAAGTTGAATATGTTTCCCAAAGACATTGCCTTTGTCTCCTGTTTTTAACTAAAGTAACGTCCTTGTGCCCTGTGCTCTGAACAGAATCAGTCAGCTGGCATTTGCAGCATATTCTATGGCACAGGTGGTACCCGACAGCACCAGGGTTTTGCGTGTCTGGACAGGACCAGTGAGTTTTGCTCCAGAGGCCATGTACCAGCAGACAGAGGCCAGCAGTCAGAGGCCATATACCAGCAGTCAGAGGCCATAGACCAGCAGTCAGAGGGCATAGACCGTACCCCGCAGACAGACCTGGGCATCAACAGTGTGGTCAGGGCATGACCAGGCATGAACAGTTACATGTTTGGGGCGGCACCTCACTGTTACGGCGAACGCAGCATTTGCGGTAGGACCAGACGGGCCCAGTGTTCTGCTACCTAGACGGGTCCTGTCTGGTGGGTGGTCCCCCCCCCCCCCCCCGGACAGGACCGGACAGTGACGGTGAGCGGTGTTTGTGCCTGCGACAGGTGATGGTGGCAGGCCAGGGTCAGAACCCGGCGCGACAGGCAGCCGTCGGCGCTGGGCTGCCTATTCACGTGCCGGCCAGCATCGTCAACATGGTCTGCGGCTCCGGCCTCAAGTGAGCTGCTCACGCTCAGGCAGCCGGTACACTGGCCTGCCACGTAGCCGTGCTGGCTCGAAAACGACCCAGTGCAGCAGCGGCGTTTTGACTAGAGGCGGCTCAGACATGTGAAAAATACCCGTGTTCGGGCGTTGTGCTCGTATAAAGATGTGATCACTTGTTCTTCAGACGTTGTCACTCGTCTTTTCAGATAAATGTACATGTTTATATATATATATATATATATATATATATATATATGTGATATATACATATATATCAGCCAGGGGCAGGGCAGCCGTATATATCTATCTATCTATCTATCTATCCATCTATCTATCTATCTATCTATCTATATATATATATATATATATATATATATATATATATATATATATATATATACACTATTTTGACCAGCCGCGCTCGGCCAGCGCCGTGTTCGGCGTGCCCTGCCGCTGACTCCGGCCGGCTGCGGCCGCCCGCCAGGGCCATCTGCAATGCGGCGCAGGCGATCCGGTGCGGCGAGGCGCGGGTGGTGGTGGCCGGCGGCCAGGAGTCCATGTCGCAGACCCCGCACCTTCTGCAGATGCGCTCTGGCGTCAAGTACGGCCACGGCGAGCTGCGAGACAGCATGCTGACCGACGGCCTCATGGACGCCTTCAGCGACATCCACATGGGCGTCACTGGTGAGTCACGGGCGGCCGACGGGCCCTTGGTAATGGGGATGGATGGCTGGTGATGACGACGTCGGGCGGCAATCGCGTGGACACCACGGGTAAAGCGTGTATGCCGAGTATACACATCGATGTATATATATATATATATATATATATATATATATATATATATATATATATATATATATATATATATAATGTAAATGTGTGAGTGTGTGTGTGTGCGTGTGTGTGTTTCGGAAGCAGGTTGTGTAGTAAACATTGGTCGTTGAAAATAACAGCTGCCTCGTTGCTTGTTATCTTTCAAGACGTACCTGATCATCTTGCTGATCAAGTGCTTGCGTTCTGGGCTGATTGCTAGCGACAGAAGCAAAGTCGTTCTTTAAACAATCAAAAACTGTTAAGTGCAGAAGCAAAATTGTCAAAAATAAATCAGTCGGACTGTTCACTACTAGAACAGTGCAAGTGAACCATGCTTCTGTCGCAAGTTCTTGTATCTCGTCGGCGTCACGTCAATTTTTGGCATTCTCAGGGCATAATACCTAACTTGAAATTCGAATTATCACCCACGATTTGTTGACGCAAGTTACGGATGCCAGCGTACCTCTTTTCATTTTTCATCTGTTTACGAATACGCGATACGCGCTAGGTGTCATGAGGGAACTGCTTTAAGGCAAAAACCCATGGAAGCTTATTTTAAACCGCTAAATCGCCTCCCTTTTTCTCAGTTACATTATTTTGTCATGTAAGGCCTTATCCGTGCACTCAGCGGGGCCCGTTCGTAGAGGGCTAGGCTTCTCCGCGCGTTGACGCGTCTCTTGATAGATGGCTCCATGTCGCGGATGTATATGGCCTCGAGCACGTCTAGCCGTCTCACATTGCAGCATCTGTTTACAATAGCGGTTTTGTCCACCGTCTGTTTGGTGAGTCGCTGGTCATGGTGGGATTCCGTATGTTTTTTTTTTGGGGGGGGGGGAGTTGGGGGAGGGGCCGTCTGGATGCGCGTTGTGATCGGTCGGCTAAGTTAGGTCGCCGTCAATTCAATGTAGTTACAATTCCAGCGGAGCGCGTAGTCTCAGCGAGGACACTTGTACCTGTGTATTACATTGGATTGCTTCAATTGAGAATGTTACAGGTCGGGTTGTTTTTCATAAGCACACTTTTTTCATGAGCTTTTCAAGGGTGTTTTTTTCGAACTAAGCCCTAATGGCAAGATCAGCCGTCTTGAAATGTATTTGGGTGGTAACTTCAGATCCTTTACGACCACTGTCTATCGCAAACGACAGACTCGGGCCAATACCTAACCTGCTGGAGCACTGCCCTGACAAATACAAGGCTAGCGCCATAAAGATTTACGTGAACGTGGCGATAAAACATCGTTCATCATGGAAATTTGTGCACTGACAGTTGCAGAAAGTAAATCAAATGAAACTTAGAAATTAATAATAATAAATAATAGATAATAATAGAATAAGTGATAAAATTATATTTAAAAAATTAAATGAAAATTAAATGTAAATTAAATGAAAGCCATTAACAGTTACCCTGTCCATTCCTTCGGCAAACACATCCGCGATGCCATAACCAAGTATGGTCAACCCCTTACTGGCACTGCTCCAGACGGTACAGTCTCCAAACCGTCCCACAACAATACCATGTCATGAGCTCTAAGGCTAATGGAAAGGTCATCCGATGAATCGTCAAGAGACACTGTGAGCCAGCGTCTCCTGAGGCTAATAATATTTTACCACAATCCTACGACACGTTCCGTACTTATGAAAAACAACCCGACTCGTGTCACATCTCTACTGAAGCAATCCAGTGTAACATACAATCACAAGCGCCCTCTCGGAGGATGTGCGCTCCGCCCGAACTGTACCTATATTGGATTGACGACCACCTCACCTCGACCCCCCCCCCCCCCCCCGCCCAGCCGCCTCGCGTGACTGGGAAGGCGACCAGCCTCTGTCGGGCTGGGGTCGACGTGAGGCGGAGCCTACCCCGCGTGCCTGGCCTCTGTCGGGCTGGGGTCTCGACACGAGCCGGGGGCCCGCCTCGCGCCTGCACCAACAGCTGGCTGGTAATCGGCGGGCGATTAGCTGAGGGTGGCTGTCTGTTGTCGCCCCACTCGTCTCATTAGCCGCTGCTAATGAGACGAGTGGGCGTCGGCAGGAGGCTGACGGCTGAACTCAGCCGAGGTGATTGGGTTCCTTTTTAATCTGTTTGACATTGTGTAGGAAGGATTCGTGAACTGGAGGAACCGGGGTGACCACACAAGAAAGTTTTCGAGTTGCTTGTTTTCCGCGAGTACGATTGGGGCCCAAGGACGACGCACAGCAAAACTTATTAGGAGGAGGGCTCTGATGATACTTTTTGGCTGTGCAAGCATTGTTTTCAAGATTGTGCATTAACATGATGTTAAAACCGGAAACTGTTGGGCGCCCGGGGACCCGAAAAGTGTACGGAATTGCAATCAGCATTCCTCGGGATGTGAGTTGTCATTAGCATCCTGACCTGGGACCAGTGTAAGCCTTGCTGTGTCTTGAATGTGACGGACCAGCATTCAGCCAGAGCTGTTGGAACCCAAATGAAGGCCCCTCATACTTAATGACGACATGTGCTCTAATGCCCACTAGTCTTTGTCGGTCTCCTATGCTCCCATCATACTCGGGACACCCTGCACCACTTGTGCATAGATTACGTGTTGTTAAAAGTCATTCGTGTCAAGTTTCATACAAGCTTCGCTACTTCGCACCATGAACACTAATTCTGCACTGCATGCCCGGGCGTTATAGCCAGGCTCCCTGCCTTCTGCCCCCTTCTCTCCTGTCCCTCACCCTATCCCGACCCCGGACCCAGACTCCGGGTAGATGGCGTCGCCAGGATTCAAGATGGGGGGGGGGGGGGGCAGAAATGTGCGTGCGTTGGTGCGTGTGTGGGAGGGGGACAAGGCGGTAGCTCGTTACAAGGCACTCTTGTCCACCCGTTTGCCATGCACTTTGGAAGCCTCCAAGATTCATTATGCTCCATTTGTAAGTTTGGGATAGCAGGCCACTCTCCTTATTCACGTCATGCCCGCCGCGTCCCTCGCCCATGGCCACCTGACTCCGAAAAATGGTCCCCAAATCCTGATCCCTGACCATGACCTCTGACCTCTGATCCCTGACTTGTCCCGACCATTTACTCCGACCATGACCCTTGACCGTGACCTCGCAATCCAACTCTGAGCGTTGACCTTGTAATCCCACGGCATCGTGACCCTGGCCTCTAACTTTGACGTTCACATTGACCTTGAGCAGCAGCCGTTGACCTCTGACCGCGCCTATGCCGGCAGCGGAGAACGTGGCGCGCCAGTTCGCCATCACGCGGCAGGAGCAGGACGAGTTCGCCTGCCGCTCGCAGAACTTGGCCGAGGCGGCGCAGGCGGCGGACCTGTTCGCCGCCGAGCTGGTGCCCGTGCCCGTGACCTCCCGCAAGGGCACCGTTGACGTCACGCGGGACGAGTTCCCGCGGCCCGGCACCACCGTCGAGGCGCTGGCCAAGCTGAAGCCGGCCTTCATCAAGGTGAGCGGTAAGGAGGTTGCCGGCGGCGATAACGGGCCGACGAATTTGCAGGTGGGGCCTTGTTGGTCCTGTTGTACGGATAGGCTGCAGGCGCAGCAGGTAAGAGATGAGAAACAAAACAGACCTTCGACATAGGTGATGCGGGGTTTTGTTCGGCGTTCTTTCTGTGCTCGCAGTATATTTTTCTCCAAGAGATTCGGATTTATAGCCGGGAAGTTAATATCCTGTGCTGTTTTGACTCCATGCTCCGGCTGTGAGGGACTGTATCGTGCAGCCACTTTGCAGCCTTGAGTACGATTAAAAAATCACTCACTGTTTTCTCATTCGGAATGCGAAGTGTGAGAGGCGTGAGGTCTTGTCGTCCAGGTCGTTGGACGCTGAACGTGACAACGTCTGTATTTCTAACCAGATGCTGCTCGCGATGTGTGACTCATTATGAGGAGTAGCCCTTCATTCACCGAACGTGCATTCGTGTTAATGTTTAGCCATGTTGCGCTGCGTCCCCTCCTGACGGCTGCTCGTCCAAGCAGCCGCGCGCATCTGCCGCTGCTACTGTCGTGTTGACGTGCGCTCGGGACCCACACGGGCCCTGACCTCGGCGATCCGGTGTTGTGTGACGGCTGCCGCTGCGCCGCTCGCACCGCTGACTCCCCTCCCCCTCCTCCCCCACACTGTGCCGGTGTGTTGGTGGCGACCCGCCTGATTGTGCCGCCTCTTTGTCTGTGGCTCTGGATGGCAAACAATCGTCGAATGTGTCACTGCGGCGCCCTTTGTGCAGCCATCCAGTCACTTCCTGCCGTCGCTCGGGTCCGCTTTTGTCTTCACTCTTGTTGTTTGTCTCTGGTACCGAGCGTTCAGTTTTGAATGGCCCTATTGTTTGACTTCGATCATGCGCTTTGTCGGAGAGGCTTGAGTCTCGAATGACGTCGGTGCGGAGGTCGATGGGTCACCTCGCTGAGCCCATCCAAGTGATAAAGGTGTGATCACCCGGATCGTGTCTGCTCACATATTCTTAGGTCACTCAGCTTGATCAGGCCTGGGCCTTAATATGGCTCGCGATTGTTGTATTTTGAGCGGCGTGGGGCGAGCCCAGCAGCACACCAAACGGTCCATGCTGCCTCCCCCTGACTTGGCTTCGACTACTGGGATTTACCACTGGGTATGTCCCTTGTTATCTACAACGGAAGCGACAGGCTGGCCGTTGCAGTTGTACCGAGATATTTGTTCTATCGAAAGGGCTTACTGACTTGTTCGTTTTAAAACGGGAGGAAACTTATAATGTGTAAATCGGCTTTTCAGCTGCAGCTATTAAAGAAATATGTTACATGCGCGCCCGCGTGGCCGGTCGAAAGATACACGTTTGGGTGGGGGTCAATTTAACCACCCGAATATCTCAAACTAGGAGATCTACAGACACCAAGTTCACGGGGTGGATTCACTGGTATGTGCGCTCACTTGTATCAATCAACGACAAACAATTTGAACTCGGTGAATAAGCTTTTCAGCCGCGGCCACTTCAGAACAATGTTGAGACCGGCAGCTGGCCAACTTCTGGTCAGTGCATTGTAAAGCTAGTGTGAATGTTGTGGCACAAAAAACAACCATATATGTGTTCCGAGCATCCAAATATAGCCCTCACGTGGGTGCTGCGTTATCTGCGCGGCTGCTTTCCACACCCTCGTGTGGTATGGAACCACCTTTCTCCCGCCATGTGCGGGCCAGCCGGCGGGCGTGCTCACCCATTTCCCTCTCCCGGACAGGACGGCACGGGCACGGTGACGGCCGGCAATGCCTCGGGCCTGAACGACGGTGCCGCCGCTGTCCTGCTCATGGCCGCTGATGAGGCGGCCCGGCGACAGGTGGTGCCACTGGCGCGCGTCGTCTCCTCCGCCTCGTGCGGCGTCGAGCCGGAAATCATGGGCACCGGGCCCATCCCCGCCACCAGACTGGCCGTGAGTGAACTGCAGGTGGTGGTAGCCGCTGATAGATGGCGCCAGCACCAGGCGGGTGACGTTTTGCGCATGATGGATATACAGATACGAGTACATGGCCAGATGAATTGGGATCGTGATAGTTAGTAGGTTTAAGTATACACTCCAGGGTAGGCTCAGTCATCACTAAGAATTTGACCGTATTATGACGGCAGGAATCCGTTGTTTTTTATCCATTGTTGAGGCCTTGTCAGCATCGTCCTTGGAGGGGGGAGGGGGGGGGGGGTTGGCCATCGTGTCCCCCCCCCCCAATTGCGCCAGCTCTCCGCGGCCTAGCCACGCTTTCCGTCGAGCCAGCGTGTCCCACCGCCACACCGGTCAGACAGGGCCCTTACGACGCGCCCCGTCGGCAGCTGGAGCGGGCCGGCTGGACCATGGACGACGTGGACTTGTTCGAGCTGAACGAGGCGTTCGCGGCGCAGGCCATCTCCGTGCAGCGCACGCTGGGCGCGCCGCTCGACAAGGTCAACGTCCACGGCGGCAGCATCGCACTCGGCCACCCGCTCGGCGGCTCCGGTCAGTACCGGCGGGAGAGGGGGGGGGGGGGGCGGGGGGCGTCGGCGCCGCAGCCGGGCTAAGAACTCCGGCGGGTCGGTCGGTGCGGCACTCAGACGAGCGTGTGCTGTCGACCAATCTCCCTGGTGCGGTCCGCGTGGCTGGCCTCGCGCCGGGCGAGGACAGGCCTCCGGCTCCGGGTCCGGCCCGGTGCCCACGAGTCCCTGCTGTCGGTCAGCGTTTGAGGCGTGCGGCCAGACGACGGCAGCTTACGCTCGACGCCGTGCGCTGGCCACGAGTTCTCTTGCCGAGTGCCGGCGGGAAAACAAGAAGTTATAAGAGTTGTAGCGTGTCACATTGGATGACTTTGATTTAGTTTTGCCAGTTCCACGCACTCCTTGACGACAGGAGACGTGGTGAGCCCGATGTGCTTGTAGTTGTCTTTGCTGGACATCTGACAATTTGAAGCATTCCTTTTGTAAGAAAGCATCCGCGGTGACACGCCTGCTCTCGTAAGACACCAAAGCAAGGCCTCCTTCGCGCGGGCCGCCGTCCCCTGTCGTGTCCCGTCGCCGCCAGCCGCACCACTGTTTCGGGTGCTCCTTTCCAATGCGCTGACGTGTGTAGTGTGCCGGGCGGGACCGGCTGTTGCGGCCAGGGGGTACGCGGGCGTGGTGGGCGGCACGCGGTCGTGTCGTGTGCAGGTGGCGCCACTGTCGCCGCGCGGGGCTCGAGGCCAGCGACCGACCCCCGGAGCCGGACCGTTTATTTGGACGGCGGTGACAGGCGGGTCGCCCCGCCGGGTCCGACGGCCCGGCTGGGCCACCCGCCCACGGCAATGCCAGCTGCGCCGCGCCCGCTGCCTTGGCACGGCCGCGCTGAGCCGGCCGCACTGGGCACGGCGCGCTGTGCTGGCCGCGCCGGGCACGGCGTGTGACGCGGCCGAATCAACCCGCCCTGCAACCGGGGGTGGTATGTTGTACTGCGTTACTGCTATGAATGTATAGCGGACTAGCGCCGGCCCTTCCAGCGATATCAGCCAGTGTATTGCCGTGCGTATGGCGCCGAGCCTCTGATGCGACGATGCCCCCTGGTCTCGACCCTGCGTCGGATGGAGGCGTCTGACCTCGCCACTGACTGCCCTCAGGCGCACGCATCCTGGTGACGCTCCTGCACGCGCTCAAGTCCCGCGGCCTCAGGAAGGGCGTGGCCGCGCTCTGCATCGGCGGCGGCATGGGCATCGCCATGTGCGTGGAGCTGGTGTGACGTCACAGTCCGACCAGTCCATGTTCGGACCGGAGGGGAGGATGCCGATGCGGTCCGGGCGTTGTGGAATAGGCCAGTCTTCGAGGGTCCGCCGCCAGCCCTGCGATCAAAACGACACGGGATATCGATGCGTAATACTCAGTGCCTTCGCTGGTCGAACTCGATGGCAGTTGTGGCTGCAGTTAGCTTTTCGATCAAAAGTTTTGTATATGTTTTAGATATGTTGGGGTGACCAATGGTAAGAACGATACGCTAGGGACCGTTTGCGCGAGCGAGCTGTTTCGAAATACACGAAGCCGCGCGCCAAGGCCCGCGCCGTTGTTAAGAGCTCGCTTCCAGGTGACGACGCTGTTCTTGCCTCGACCAGTACCTCGTCCTAGGCCAGTTTGTAATGAATGTAGTAGAGTGGTGGTGGTGCTACGAGATGCAAGATACACTCAGTTTTGGGCTTGTTTAGTCCGAAGCACGTTAAGGTTTTTACCAAAGCTAAGTGTTTCTGGTGACGGACTGCGATGTTGTTGAACAAAAGTTGTTATCCCTTGTTATGTACATGTATTGCTTAACTTTATTGCACTGACGTAAAGTGAGGTCCAGGCTACGCCTTATTTTCGGCTATTATTTATTTGATCGACTTATTTTGGTTTCCATCGTTTGGCTAGGGTAATGATCTCGGTCATAATGAATTATGTGCCCCGCTCCTTTTGGGTGTGGGGACTGCGCGAAATGCAGACGCTTGTTGGTATTAACGTGACCGCTTCATCAAGAGATATGACGACAATATATACTTTAGCACTGACTACGGCTGTTGTCCTTTGTGGTCAGGTATGTCTGTGACTGATAAGGGTGGTGCATTCTAGCTTGACTTATTCTCTTGCAAAACAAAGCACTAGAATTATCGCAAATTGGTGTGTCCGACACTTTAGTTACTATCTTTAAAGGTTAGCCGGAGGGAACACCAGCACGGTTCATTCGGTTAAGATTCTTAATACCCTAAGCACGGTGTTCCCGTCATGTTGTAGCCCTCTTTCCTATAAGACACGTGATTTCGGCCTGGGCATAAGCTGGTTAGGTGGGCGAGCGTGGAGGCTAGCCGCGGAGGGGATTGAACTCACTGAGGAGTCTACGAATCGGGTGAATTGGTATCGCATGTGCCCGCTTTCATGACGATTGTTTCATAACTGATCGCGATAAGATGCGTACCACAACCTTGGCAGACGCAGTTTTGTTGCGTTTTGCTTTTGTCTGACATCGATACGATAAGGCTTGTGCCCTGCTCGTGCCTCTCACAACTGAGATGAGGCATTCCAACGCCATACCCGAGCAGTTGCGAACAGCATGTCTGCGCTGCATCTGCACTGCGTCGGTTGGGCAGCCACCCAACGGGAGTTCCCTGCCGATCCGCAGCCGAGTGGAACGGCCAGATTCCGGCGGTGTTCCTTTCGTGACATCGCTATTTTAAATGAATTGCCCTGTGACTAAAATATGACGTTTGCACCAGCCTTGTCGAATGTGTCCTGATTGCCGATGCATTGGCTGGTCATGGGCCGAATAGCCGGTGCATGGGGGCGTTAACATGACCATGGCCAGTATGAATGGGCGTGCTGGAATGAAGTAGTAATAGTAACCCACTACGTCGCTAGGTGGCAGGCTGGACGGTCAGCTGTGCTTCAGAAATATTTCACGGCGCTCACTAGTCGCGAATAGCGCGGTATTCGGTAGGTCGACGATGGACAGAAAGGGGGAGGGACTTGCCGGCCGGATTCAGCAAAATGGTAAGCAATCCTTGTGCGTTTGCGTGTCTATTGCATTCATATTGTGAATGTTAAAGACCCTGCTTTGTTTCTAAGCCATTTGTTTCTGTGTTAACTTGCGGTGACAGGATCGTGACTCCTGTGGGCGGCAGACGTGGAAAGCCGTGAAATGTAAAGTAAAATATGATTTGGCATGTGTATGACTATTTGTACCTTTACAGGGCATGGCAGAGCTACTGGGCCATCTTATTCCTTCAGCTGAACTTCTTGCTGGTGTCTCTGGCTGCCTGTATTGCTGTGAACAGTTGTCATTTGACCTGGGTGGGTGTGGCTGCAAGCATGAAATCTGATTTCAATCAGCAACATCTGCTCTGGGGACTTCTGACATTTGGGTAAACAACAATTAATTAATTTATTCTTTACCAGGAAGGCTATGAACATCTGTCACCACATGGGAACTCTGCCCAATTTTGCTTTACAGGAAAAGATGAACAATGATATATACCCAGGTTTGAGCCAAACACTGACCAAAATAGGCCTGGCACCATGGAACAGTGCCTGTTCATCTTTACGGCACACTTCCCGACAGAACCTGCATGGGTGATACATTAATAATGATTTGTGATGAGTTATGAATAATGTGTTTGTTGGACAACTGAACCAGTCTTGCCTCTAGTAGGCATGACTTTACCTTTATCCATTATTATCTATCTTCACCTAATGTCCAATGTTTATGGATGTTTATATTGTTAAAGGAACCCTAGCCTATCCGTGAAGCTTTGTAGGAGTAACACAACATGATACCGTCTCATATAGACCAAAAGCAATCATATGGCCTCTGGCACTTTTGAACATGATAGCATTTTACCTATGTGCAGTATGCGTACCTGTTGGACTTTTCCTTGTCACTGTCATTTTAGGCATACAAGTACCCCACACAAGTGTATATGTGCCTTGAGTCCTGGCAGTCTTGTTGCCACTGATGGGTACCTTGAAGTAGGACATGATTTGGTGAAATTTATGAGAATTTAGAACTTCACCAATCTGTAATATGACAATCAAATATATGACATTTTCTATATGGCTTAGTGCCTGTTCCTGGCATGAAGCCACTTTTAGGATATAATTTAAGTTCTAAAGGAGACTGAGTTGTGTTTTGATCACTGGCTACTCAACTACAGTGTATCTTAATGGTTTTAGGATGGCACAGGGTCAATTGTTTCTTAATTTGATCAGCTCAGTTTGGTCAGGTCCTGCAATCACTATAAAGTCATGTATTGGTTCCTGTGGGATAGCATTATTCTGATTCATTTGAAGGTGAAATAACCTCTCAAAGCATTGCACTATGAATGAAAAACCAACCAAAATATTCAGCAAAGATGTATTGGTATTTATCATTGTGTAGTCAAAACAACTTAAATGAACATGAATCATCAGAACTTGGAGATGCATTGCTTCATGTATTTGATCAGTTACCTTCACTTGCCATGGTCAAAGTATAAGTGGCAGGTGTCATTGACAACCTGCAGGACACAATGTGGTGTACCGGGCAGCTCGTGCACTACATGCACTTTTTGGTGCATGCTAACCACGGCAGACTGAGCACGGGAGACCGACCACGGCAAACTGACCACGGCAGACGGAGCACGATAGACCGGCTACAGCAGACCGACCACGGCAGACCGACCACGACAAACTGACCACGGCAGACGGAGCACGATAGACCGGCTACAGCAGACCGACCACGGCAGACCGACCACGACAAACTGACCACGGCAGACGGAGCACGATAGACCGGCTACAGCAGACCGACCACGGCAGACCGACCACGACAAACTGACCACGGCAGACGAGCACGATAGACCGGCTACAGCAGACCGACGACGGCAGACCGACCACGGCAGACCGACCACAGCAGACCGACCACGGCAGACCGACCACGGCAGACCGACCACGGCAGACCGACCACGGCAGACCGTCCACGGCAGACCGACCACGACAAACCGACCACGGCAGACCGACCACGGCAGACCGACCACGGTAAATCGACAACGGCAACCGACCACGGCAAACCGACCACGGCAGACCGACCACGGCAGACAGACCACGGCAGACCGACCACGGTAATCGACAACGGCAAACCGACCACGGCAAACCGACCACGGCAGACTGAGCACGGCAGACCGACCACGGCAAACCGACCACGGTAGAGGGACCACAGCAGACCGAGCACGGCAGAGGGACCACAGCAGACCGAGCACGGCAGAGGGACCACGGCAGACCGACCACGGCAGACAGACTACAGCAGCCCGACCACGGTAGACCGACTACAGCAGCCCGACCACGGTAGACCGACTACACACAGCCGACCGACCACGGTAGACCACTACAGCAGCCCGACCACGGTGACCGACTACAGCAGCCGACCACGGTAGACCGACTACAGCAGCACCGACCACGGTAGAACCGACTACAGCAGCCCGACCACGGCAGACAGACTACAGCAGCCCAACCACGGTAGGCCGACTACAGCAGACCGACCACGGCAGACCGACTACAGCAGACGGACCACGGCAGACAGACTACAGCAGACGGACCACGTCAGACAGACTACAGCAGACGGACCACGTCAGACCGACTACAGCAGCCCGACCACGGCAGTCCAACCGCAGCAGACCGACCACGGCAGACCGACCTTATCAGACCGACCACGGCAGACAGATCACAGCAGACCGACCTCGGCAGATCGACCTTACCAGACCGACCACGGCAGACCGACCACGGCAGACAGATCACAGCAGACCAACCACGGCAGACCGACCACAGCAGACCAACCACGGCAGACCGACCGCACCAGACCGACCACGGCAGACCGACCGCACCAGACCGACCGCACCAGACCGACCGCAGCAGACCGACCTTATCAGACCGACCACGGCAGACCGATCACGGCAGACCGATCACGGCAGACAGACCACGGCAGACAAATCACAGCAGACCGACCACGGCAGATCGACCACAGCAGACCGACCACGGCAGACCGACCTTACCAGACCGACCGCAGCAGACCGACCTAACCAGACTGACCGCAGCAGACCGACCTTACCAGACTGACCGCAGCAGACCGACCACGGCAGACCGATCACGGCAGACCGACCACGGCAGACCGACCACGGCAGACAGACCACGGCAGACCGACCACGGCAGACAGACTACAGCAGACCGACCACGGCAGACAGACTACAGCAGCCCGACCACGGTAGACCGACTACAGCAGATCGACCACGGCAGACAGACTACAGCAGCCCACCACGGTAGACCGACTACAGCAGACCGACCACGGCAGACAGACCACGGCAGACCGACCACGGCAGACCGACTACAGCAGACCGACCACGGCAGACAGACTACAGCAGACGGACCACGTCAGACCGACTACAAGAGACGGACCACGTCAGACCACTACAGCAGACGCGACCACGGCAGACAGACTACAGCACGGACCACGTCAGACCGACTACAGCAGCCCGACCACGGCAGTCCAACCGCAGCAGACCGACCACGGCAGACCGACCTTATCAGACCGACCACGGCAGACAGATCACAGCAGACCGACCTCGGCAGATCGACCTTACCAGACCGATCACGGCAGACCGACCACGGCAGACAGATCACAGCAGACCGACCACGGCAGACCGACCACGGCAGACCGACCACGGCAGACCGAGTACGGCGGACCGACCACGGCAGTCCAACCGCAGCAGACCGACCGGCAGAGGGACCACAGCAGACCGACCACAGCAAACCGACCAGATCGACCACAGCAGGCTGACCATGGCAGACCGACCACAACAGACCGACCACGGCAGACCGACCACGGCAGACCGAGTACGGCATAGTAGCCAACTTGACTGGTGCAGTGGACCAGACACGCACAACAAGCTGCCTGTCAGTGTTGTGGCTCACTCCACTCCTCCAGCCGCCTGGCCGGCCGCTGATGTACCTGGCTGTGTGGTGTGCCGACATAGGCCCTGACACGCGGCCTGGTCTACCAGAGGGAAACTGGGGACATTGAATCCGGTCTTCCATTTTGGCGTTGGTGTCTCTACGGAGGAACGACCAGCGGGCTTGGGCGGCTGCTTTTCGGCCGCCACGGTGCACGGGTGTCTTGCATTCAGTTTTTTGTTGGTGTTAATCCAGCAGAGCTACAGTTCTGAGAAATGAGCACATTCGATGCCGTACACGTGTGGGAAACCAGAGGTACGGGGTTCGATTCCCCGCGGTGCCCGCCCTTCCTGCCAGGGCGAGAGGCAGGCGACGTCATATAGCCTCAGCAGCTGAGTGCGTCGCAAAACCCCAATGACTTGACATGACATGACATTCGATGCCGTATTTTGCGTGATAAACTCCAGGAAACTAGCCAGATGGCAAAAGGAAATTGTGCCTGGGTCGTTTTGATCAGACAGTTACATGGCCTTCCTGCCAATGCTGCACACCTCATTTTTACGCGACCATTCCATCAAGCTCGTTGAGCCGGCGCTAGCTGCATCGATCACTGTCTTGGTGCACCTGCCAGCTGCCGTGTGAGCTACCTCTCACGACTGCGTTTGTGCAGCATTCCGGAGCATTGCACGACCAAGGACGTTGTGTTATCGAGGACGCTTTTCCTCTCTTTCATTCGAACCCACGGGAGCTGGTGAGGAGAGACTCACACTTCAATGTGGAAATGGATAGTTATGGGTTTCATTGATGATTACCTTTTAAATGCATTGATTCTACGTGTATTTATACGTTTGTATGTTTGTTTGTTCTTGCGTTGGTTACATACCGTCCCCCATCGCACTCGTTAGTGCGGCGGGTAGCTGGCATACCGTCGGGAACCGTGGCAGACATGTGCGCTGGCATACGAAAAAACCGGCTGATGTGATTTGTCATATAATGGTCAGCTGGCTATCGGCCAAGAGTGTTGGCTGGCACATGCTGCTGTGTCGTAACATTACATGAAACGGTCAAATATCGCGGCAAACAGTGAAATTGGCTTGCGTGAAATTGGGACGCGTGACTCCAGTCAGGTTGTAAGCCGCACTGGTGTCAGGAGGGTTCGGCGCATGTCAGGTCAGGTGTCAGGAGAGCTCGGCGCACGCGTCAGCGTCGGTCGTTCGCAAAAGAGATTCCGATTATACCTGGCGATAGCATGTTTGACAAGGGTTCTGCACCCCGGGTAAGATGCATCCCCGCAAAACGAAATCAAATTTGTTTTGAAAAAGCATGCAACGTTCAAACTGGAGGCGTCTCCTGAGTGACGGCATCCTTTTGTCAGCTCTTCTTTCCGTTGCTATTCTTTCGCAAGACTATGGCTACAGCGGAAGGTGAACAGGGGTTGGGAATTGTGGTCATCATCTGACGTCCCCCTCAGTTGAAGCCAAAACTACCCACCATTAGGTACGGAAAGAGCGAACGGTAGAATATAAAAAGATAATCAACTATCGGGAATGTAGGCTGATATTTTTGCTGCCTTACCCCCACCCTCCCCCAAAAATCGAACAATTTACGTTGGTCTGATCCCTTGAAGCATCGATTTGATGTCCTCTGGCGCAGAACTTTGTCGCCCTCTGCCTTGTTGCGTCAGGACTGAGCGTGTTCCGGCCCTAGGTAACGCAGCGCCGCCCTCATTGGCCGGCGATGGGGCAGCGGTCCGTTTGTGGACGTGGCATGTGGGTGCCACGTGCGCTGGACGTGGCATTTGGGTGCCACGTGCGCGGGACGTGCCGGCCTGCGCCCGCCGCTCAGGAGGGGCTGGCTACCGGGTAATTTGTAGGGGCTGCTGGAGAGGAGAAACAGTAACGATGAATGACGCCGGTCCCGTTCATTCACAACGAAACGTAAAATGCATGAAGCGTGGACTCACATATCAGCAGGGCTAGGCATCTTGTCAGTTGCTATGCGTGTGCCTCAACTTGTCCAGCGGCGTGAGCGTGCTGCGGCTCAGTGCGTGCACGCTTCTCCCCGCCTGCGACGGTGGGGCGGGACTGAGCGTGACTCAGCGGCGGTTCACACCAGTTTAGCCCGGCGGCGACCGCGCTCAGACGCACGCCAGCCGCCGGCTCCGGCTGCGCCGGCCACTGGCGACCTTGCCCGTAATGAGCGCCGCTAAAAACCGCGGCGCGCGCTGAACTGGGCCGGTGGCCGCCGGGCGCTCGGAGCCCCCGCCCCACCCCAGCGCCGGCGAGGCGCGCAGGTGCACGCGCCGGCACGCACGAGCGGCTCGAAGTGGCGCGAGCCGACACCGGATCCGGCTCGGCCGATTGAAAGCGTGGCGGCGTCCGAGGGGCCCCCGCCAGCTGCGTATGGGCGGAAGGAGCCGTCTGGCATGGGCTCGACGGACAGCGGCAGCATGCAACGAATGGGCCCGCACGTGGACGAGTTGACTGACTGCGAGTTGAAAGGGACGGACTTCGCTGAGATGTCGCGGTGATTCGGAGGGCGCTCCCTGCATAGAGAGGCTACCGACGTTGGGCTGGACAGATGCGTGACGGAATGATGGACTAGGCGGCTTTCATGTCATAGCGAACCTAAAAGCAGCGCCCAGTAGCCAGTTTGTCCGTGCGTCTGGGTGGAGTTTCTGTCGCGGCGTTGTCGTTTCCTTCCTTTGCGTGTTTCTGCCGCCAGGTCGCTGAGTGCGTGTTCCCAACGGGTTCCGCCCGCCAAACTGACGGCCGCCGGGGTGCCCTACCGTGCCGGTGCATGCGTGAGCCAAGGATAAGTGCAGTAGTAAACACGGCCGCCAAGTGCCGCCGGGCCGGCCAAGGCTGCGGCCGCCCGGCCGGCCGGAACGGGCCGTCATTTCCTCCGGAGCGGCGCGGAGGGCCGCGGCACGGCCGTAATGAACCGGCCGTCATTACCGGCGCTCATTACCGCCCCCGCGTCGCGGAGTCGCGTGCTGCGGTCGGCGCCGGCGCCGCCCCTGTGCCGGCGCCGGCGCCGGCGCCGCCGCGCAGCCGGGCACCGGGCGTGCCGCGCGCCGCAGACGGCCGGCGCCGGCCGCCCGAGGGACGCCTGCTGGCTGGCTGCCGGCTCGCGGCTCGCGGCCGCCGCCGGCCGTGACGTCACGGCCGCCGTGCAGTGTCGCCGCTGCAGGGGGCGTGCCAGCGAGGGTGGCGTCGCTGGCGTGTCGCCGCGGGTCTCGGGAGGCGTCGCACTGGCGGCAGGAGACCGCAGGCGTTCGGCTGCTGTGCCGGGGGCGGCGCGACACGCGAAAGCGGCTGGCAATGTGGCGGATGATTGGGATGGAGAATGATTGGGAGTGGTGGCCGAGGAAGATGACGACACATACTTTTTGAATCTGGCCAAATAGGCGTGGGCAAGATACCTGCCCCCTCCCCCAAGAGTACTCTTTCAATTTTACCACGCATGGAAAATGACTACGTCCAATACACCTGGTTGGGCAATGAATCATCTCTTTCAAGTGGTAATCCCGGCTATTGTCGATCATTTTCACCCTGTTTTTGTGTTGACACTCTTGTACTTAAGCGTGTATGTTTTCACTGCTCATTGGCTTTATGCGTACCGAAGCCCCGTGGGCTTTTGCCGTTTTTTTAAAACTAAATCTAAGAATAACAGTTCAACAACAGTTAACCACGTTTGCTTCATTTCTACGCGGCCACTGTCGCCGTCCCTAACCTGTCGTGTCGGACGCGATCCGTCGCAGTCCGACGCATCACAAACCATGCTCCCGTGGGAACGGGAGGCCGCCCTGCCGGCGGCCAACGCTGATCCGCGAAGGTCGGTGTCCGCGCCAGGCGCGCGGCACCGAGGCCCGCCACGTCCCCGGCCGTGCTGATCGGGCTGCCGCATCGGCCCGACCATCCGCAACGCTTCAGGCATTGGCGCCGAGCTGCGGCGTGTCATGAGTCGTGCCGCTCTGCCGCTGCGCCCCTCACGTGTGGCCCGGCTGTAATGGAGGCGCACCGGCGGGCGCACAACTCCGCCCAAACCTCCTTCCTCAGCGGAATCGATCACCTTGTTTACGGGCGCCCTGCGGCGGCGCCCGCCGCGCCCCGTTCGCTTCCGGCGCCGCGAGCGATCTGCCGCGAGCGCCGCGAGCGCCGCCGCCGCCGCCGCCGCCGCCGCCGCCGCACGCGCGGGGCGGCGGCCGGCGCTGGTGTCGACGTGACAAATGGGGCCTGCTCTGCGCCGGCCCCGGACAGGCGGACACGCGCGGCGGGACGACGTCACGGCGCGTCGGGGCGGTGGCCGCGGCCGGCATTGTCGGCGCCGTCCGAGCGGCCAGCACGCTCGTCCCGGTCCGGCGTGTCGAAACGCCGGCGAAGTGAGTGGCCGCGGCGTGATCGGCCGGAGCGAGGAGGCGCTGCGAGGATCGGCGACGGAAGACAGCGTGGCCGGCTGGGACACGGGACCGGGGCGGAGTCGACCCGAGTATCGGAATACGGATGGGGCACCGCACGGGGGAGGGGGAACACCCCGCCCCGGAGCGAGTGAACCCAACGAGACAGAGCCTGCCTCGGGAGGGAGGGCGGTGGCGGGTCGGCCGGGCCCGTTCGTGTCCGGTAATGGCCGGCTTCCGTGCCGACGGCTGTCGTGACCTGGCGGCGGCGGCGGCGGCGCGGGGCGTGGCGCGCCGCTGACGGCGGCCGGCGGCCCCCGGTCAGCGGCGCTGCCACAAGTGTGCCGCCGCAGCTGCGTGCGTGCGGCGCCGACAACCGCGCGGCCGGCGCCGACACTGTGCGCCGCCGGCCGCGCGGCAGGATGGCGCCGCGTCCGGAGCCGGCCTGAGTGTCCGCGCCGCCGCCGCCGCTGCCGTGATGTTCTGGACCTCGCACTGGTCGGCGTTCGAGCGCGGCCAGCCGGCCGGCGAGCCGTGGCGCCGGCGCTGGCCCCAGCCGGCCCCGCTGGCGCCGCTGCAGGAGGAGACGGGTGCGTGCTCGGGGCGGCGCTGCTGTGTCGCGCGCGCCGTGCCGCGCTGCTGTGCCGAGCGCGGTGTCGTGTTCGACTGCTGGTGGGCGAGCTGCCGCCGGGCGCCGCGCTCTGTCCGCGCCGCCGCCGCCGCCGCGGGAGCGCCGTCAGTCAGCGGGGCGACCGCGGCCCGCCTCCGACGCCAGTCACGTGACGGCCGCACCGCCGCCGGCGTCTCGGCCGACCCGGTGACGAGGACGGCGCCGGCGGGACCGGCGGCGCCTCCGAGCGAGCGGCCGCGCCGGCCCAGGGGCGCCCGGCTGGGCGGTGCCCTGACCCCGACCGGGCGGCAGGGCCCGTCAGGTGGGCCACGGTCGCCTCGGCGCCGGTCGCTTGCGTCAAGAGACGCCGGCGGGCCGCCGCGCGGCGCACGGGAATGCCGCGGCCCGAAGCGGCGTGGACGGAGCGGAAGTGGAATTCCGGCCGGGAGGGCCGTCAGCGGCCGGAGCTGGCGGTATCGCGATGGCCACGTGACCGGTCACGTGACCGTCACGTGACCGGTCACGTGGCCACCGGCGGTGCTTTTGCGTGTCGACGTTTGATCATGCGCTCTGCAGACGGGCGGGTATTTTTGTCACTGGTTTATCGCGAATAATGACGTTGCAGTGGTCGTGAGCGCGGACCGAGATGTCTACAATTTTGGTTATTGATGATGGAAACCCGCCCGCGTTTTGTTTGCGAGGCACGGGTAACAAATTAAGCTATCGTTGGCATCCAATTTCACGAAAGCTAGCTGGCGAAAGTGCATGGCTTAATGGGATCCGTTTCTACGACTAGGAAACCCCTTATTTCCCTCAGTTATTCTGATAATTTGCTCAGTCAGGAAGCGGGCTCGACCTTCACGGCCGGTCGCTCCCTCCCCTCTATTAGCAGAAGCGATTACTTCGCTGTAACTACCGCTTGATGTGAAAGCGTTCCCCACTTGCATCACGCTCCACTTGACCCCAGCCGCAGTGGCCGACTACCGAACGGTGCTGGTCGCTGGCACTTGGTCGCAGTGAATTACTGAATGGGAGATAGGGGCCGCTACTGAATAGCACTTCTCTTGGTGATTCGCCCCGACCTCGGGTGGGTACCGGATATTAGCCAGCTGTTCAGGCCCCGCGGATCTGCCGTATTAGCTGCCCCGGCGCCTGTGTTGCGGTGAGCCCGGCATGGGCGGCCAGTGCTGAAGCGATGGTCCCCTGCTCACGCCCACTCCCGCTGCAGGCTCCGGCGACGCCCCCGGTCTGGGGGCCGGTCCCGCTGCGAGGCCCCGTCCGGCGGCGATGAACAGCGTCTTCACGCGACATAGAGGTACGGAGCGCACTGCTGGGGCGTCCTTCGTCCGACCTCGCGTTATAGATCACGCCGCCTCGGGGCGTGATCGCCCCCCCCCCCCCTGCCGCGGCCCCCAGTCCCCAGTCCCCAACGGTGCCCCCAGTCCCTCACCCCCCCCCCCTCGCCGCCCAGTTAGACGTCCACAGTCGGCCGGCCTGGTCAGCCGTCCACAGTCGGCCGGCCTGGTCAGCCATCCACAGCCGGCCGTCCCGGTCAGCCATCCACAGCCGGCCGTCCCGGTCAGCCATCCACAGCCGGCCGTCCCGGTCAGCCATCCACAGTCGGCCGTCCCGGTCAGCCGTCCACAGCCGGCCGTCCCGGTCAGCCATCCACAGCCGGCCGTCCCGGTCAGCCATCCACAGCCGGCCGTCCCGGTCAGCCGTCCACAGCCGGCCGTCCCGGTCAGCCATCCACAGTCGGCCGTCCCGGTCAGCCGTCCACAGCCGGCCGTCCCGGTCAGCCGTCCACAGCCGGCCGGCCCGGCTAGCCACACCCAGTCGTCCGTACTCGGGCTGTCCCGTCTGCCCGTCCCAGAGCCCTGGCCTCCCGAGCCAGCCGGCCGCCGGGCTGCCGCTCTCCCGCTGCTATCTCTGTTGACCGTTGGCAGGCGGGCGGCACCGCTTTCGCCGAACCCTGTCGACCAGCCGCGCTCCGGTGCCGCGTGCAGTCAGCGGCGGCGACAGAGCCGTCGGTGGCCGCTCTCCGTCACTGGCGTCGGCTCCGGTGCCGCGAGCAGTCAGCGGCGGCGGCAGAGCCGTCGGTGACCGCTCTCCGTCACTGGTATCGGCTCCGGTGCCGCGAGCAGTCAGCGGCGGCGACAGAGCCCTGGGTGACCGCTCTCTGTCACTGGTGTCAGCTCCGGCTGGTGCGAGCAGTCAGCGGCGGCGGCAGAGCCGTCGGTGACCGCTCTCCGTCACTGGTGTCGGCTCCGGCTAGGGCGCGCCGGAGCCCGCTGGCCAGCGCTCAGTGCACAGGCCCGTCTCATGAGAACCGACGCCGAGCCTGGGACGAACACTTTTACCATGATCTCGGTTGTGGAGCCTCGCACCGTGCGCCTGCGGCAAGCGGACTTCTGGACCCGCGACACGCCATGTTTGTGCTCCCTGTCCCTGACTGCGTGTGTGGGATAGTGGAGTGACCCGGGAGGGGGGAGGGGGGGGGGAGACCAGTCGGTATGGGCGTGATGGCCGAATGGTTAGTGCCTTCAGCTCCCATGTGGAGCGAGCTCGGGTCCAAACTCCGGTTGTGCAATAGCGTCTGAGCACTAATATGGACTCTGCAGCCGCTGACGGTCCATACAAGGGCGCACGACGACGAGTGTCGCGTTCCGTTTTTAATGTTAACAAGGTGACTAGTCATCGGTTACACACCGGAGCTTGTCGCCGACCGGTGGGCTGAGTCCGGACGTTCCCCCGTCCCGTGGCGCCGCGTTCGGGGCGCTTCTGGACCGCCCCGCCGCGGCCGTCGGCTCCGGGGGCTCCTGGCGTACCGCCCCTGCCGCGGTCGTCGGCTCCGGGGTCCCCTGCCGCGGTCGTCGGCTCCGGGGCGCTCCCGGACCGCCCCCGCCGCGGCCGTCGGCTCCAGGGGCGCTCCCGGACCGCCCCACCGCGGCCGTCGGCTCCGGGGGCGCTCTCGGACCGCCCCTGTCACGGCAGTCGGCTCCTGAGGCGCTCCCAGACCACCCCCGCCGCTGCCGCGGGGCGCCTGGCGTACCGGCGCCGCCTCGGCCCGAACGCTGACGGGCCGCTTCTGGGAAGACGTGACAGCTCACGCGCCAGTCGCCCGGTCCGTTACGGGGCGCGGGTCCATGCCGGTGGGGGGGGGGGGGGGGGGGGGTGACGGGGTGCGGCTGCACGGCCGGCCGGTGGTCAGGGTGTGGTCGCGGGGTCTGGCTGAGACGGGCTGCAGCCGCGGGGCTGGCACGTGACGAGGCACCTCCGTGATGACAGGGGCCGCCTATGAAGAGGCGAGGGTGTCTGCAGGGTCGGTCTGTAGCGCGGGTAGTCGCGGGGTGAGCGCGTAATGGGCCATCCCCACGGTCACAGGGAAGCTCGGCTTAGGGCCCGGCTGTGGTCGGGCGGGGTCCGAGCGGACAGGCGCGCGGCGCGCTGGTCAGCTGACCGGCCGTGACGTCACAAATAACCGGCCCGAGCGGCCAGCTGACTGAAGTCACGAACAGCTGGTGGGCTGTTGCGACAGCACCGAGACAGGTCGGTAATAGTCGTGCTGGACTCCACCTTCTTGCGGTGAAATAGCAGGCAAAGCGTGGTCTGGGCTGCCACTGAAATGTAAAACGAACCCCAGGTTTTACGACGGCAGTGTCAGATGATAGGCCAGCATTCTATTCGTCTTTCAAGGGACCCTTGTTGCCAAAAGCAGGTATCTACCAAAGGTCTTCAGATCATTCGGAAATCAGAGCTTTAGATTGCGGTTTTCGGCCCACCGATCCTGCAATTTTCAATAAATCAATCTGGCCAGGCAGGATGTTACGCTGTACGGCTGCTTCGACATGCTCGGCGCCTTCCATTGTGCGCAGCCCACATTTTCTCCGCCTTGTGCGTATGTTGGAGGTGCGCGATCAGCACAGTTTAGCGAGCCAGCGTGTCCGCTGCGTCCCGGGTACATCGCCCCTACATTCCGCCGGGCATTCCGAGCTGTCGCGCCGCTGTAACGGGACCTGACACTATCGCCGGGTGGCGTGCTCTCGCGTGCCGGCGCGCCGGGCCACGCATCGGGACGCATACCCATCAGGACGTGGCCGCTGGGACCTCGTCCGGCGCCACTGGGGTCGGGAGACCCTCTCCGGCCGGTGGGACCTCGTCCGGTGCCGCTGGGGTCGGGAGGCCCCCTCCGGCCGGTGGGACCTCGTCCGGCGCTGCTGGAGTCGGGAGACCCTCTCCGGCCGGTGGGACCTCGTCCGGCGCCGCTGGAGTCGGGAGACCCCCTCCGGCCGGTGGGACCTCGTCCGGCGCCGCTGGAGTCGGGAGACCCCCTCCGGCCGGTGAGACCTCGTCCGGCGCCACTGGGGTCGGGAGACCCTCTCCGGCCGGTGAGACCTCGTCCGGCGCCGCTGGGGTCGGGAGACCCTCTCCGGCCGGTGTGGCGCTCGTGTCGCCGTGTTCTCGCCCGCCGTGATACGATGAGGTCGGCACAGCGATGGCGTGCCCATATCAGCTGCGAACGCTGCTCGGGCCCGGTGCGGCCTGTGGCCACTGGCGGGTCTCCCCGGTCTGGCCTCCGGTCTCCCCGCTGGCGCAGCCGCTGGTGACGTCACAGGCCGGAATACCCCGGGCCGCCGCCGCGGGCAGGGGGGGGGGGGGGGGCGGGGGCGGGGTGGGCTTGCGTGTCGGGCGCGCGTTTGGTGGCGCCTGTCATGCTGCCGCGGCGCCGCCTGGGCCAGCTGGCCGTAATTATTCCAAGCCACGCGCCGAGTGTGTCCCCAGCGGCGAGTGCCGCCATTCACCATACGGCAGCGGGCACGGATGTGAAGAGAGGTGAGCCCAGCTGCTCCCCTGTGCTGGAGCGCGCTCTGGGGAGACTGACGCCGGCACCTGGGGGTGACGCCCCTCGGAGCCGCTTCCGTCCTTGGAGAGCCGTTAGAGGGCACCAGCCTCACCGAGCGGTACGTGCGGCGGATAGCGACAGGTGTCCTGAGGGGGGGGGGGCGAGGGGGTCACGCTTCACGTGAGATCGGGAGACCGGGAGAGCGTATGACTAGGCGTAGGGAGGCGGAGCTACGGCTGGGCAGGTGCGGAGCCGTGGCTGAACAGGGACGGAGCCGTGGCTGGGCAGAGGCAGAACCGTGGCTGGGCAGGAACAGCGCCGTGAATGGGCAGGGACGGAATCGTGGCTGGGCAGGGTCGGAACCGTGGCTGCGCACGGGCGGAGTCGTGGCTGCGCACGGGCGGAGTCGTGGCTGGGCAGGGTCGGAGCCGTGGCTGCGCAGGGACGGAGGCACGGCTGGGGAGGGGCGGAGCCGTGGCTGGGTCGGGGTGGAGCCGTGGCTGGGCAGGGGCGGAGCCGTGGCAGGGCAGGGGCGCAATGGGAGGAAGGACGTCAAGAGCGGCCAGGTGTGGAGACGCTAACAGGGGGCCACGGGGCGGAGGCTGAGATTTGAATACAAGTGGGACATTCTAAATAAGATAATCCGCCTAACGAGCCATGGCAGAGCCTAGCCATGTGTCAGTCGGCGGCGAAGGCCTTGCCGCGCCCACGCTCGCGCTTCAGTAACGAGGAAGGCCTGTGTGAATTTCGAAACGTGTGTTCAGCCAGAAGAAGTGGAAGAGCGGAATGAAAGAAATTGTGAATGCAAAGCTGTCCTTGGTATTACATTCTGTCGAACTAGCCTTGGATGGGCCATTGGCGGACCGAATCGGCCGACCTTCAGTACCGAATGTTTTCAGTGAATGAGGAAATCGACCTTCCTCTGAGTGAATCGTACTCAGACAGCTGGCCATAAATCCACAACACGAAACTGGCCATTCCTAGCACTGCGGCCGTGAAGCAGAAGCTTGACGCGAAAGCGGTGTGCTGTCGTGTGATCTGGCCATATTCTGTCTTCGGCGAGACAGCGGTAGTTGGACCGTCAGTGGTCGGCCTGCTGGGCCGTGTCCCCTAATCTGTTCACCGCCGATCCTCACCGCCGTGTGTCCCTTCACGGGATACACCGCTGTCCTGCCCCTTCACGGGATACACCGCTGTCCCGCCCCTTCACGGGATACACCGCTGTCCTGCCCATTCCCCGACTCCCTTCTATGCCGCTCGATGTGTTCTCTATCCAGCGAACCACGAGGCGTCCCTCACTGTGCATGTCCGTACAGTTGGGCTCCCCGGCTGGAGTGCATCAGAGTTGGTGCTGGGGGCCGTGCCGTACACTGCCCAATTTTCTGAAAGGTCCTCTTCTCATTTATCGTGAAATGGGTATTTTCGCACCAATCCCGACTCAAACACAATCTTGGGGCGGGTTATCCCACCATGTTCCGATTTGCCATCGTCCCCTGCCGATCTCGGGGGGGGGGGGGCCGTGACCGCGCCTGTGCTCCCCAGCGCCCTTTCGTGCGCCCTCCCTGACGTCCCAGCCGAGTGCCGTGTTCCTCTCGTCCCCCCAGCCGCTCCGACCGACCCGACCCGCCATGCGCCGGCGGCCGTGTGGAGCGGCGGCCTCCACACGGCGGCCTCCGTGGCCTCCCGGTGGCAGGGACGGAGCGCTGAATCACCGGCCGCCGCCACCGCCGCCGGAAGAGGCGGCCGCCGGCCGGGCCAGTCGTGCCGCCGCCGCCGCCGCGCAGACCACGCCGCACGCGCGCGCGCATGGTGTTCGGCCGCGCCGCCACGCCGCCCAACGCAGCCATGCAGAGCGATCGCCAGCTGCAGTGTAAGTGGAAGGAAGTGGTCTGTGCGCGACGCCCCGGTGTGGCCGGCCGCCGTGCGTCGGTGGCGGCGCGCGTTCGGTGGGAGGGGGCGCTGCGATGGGACGGTGGCCGCCCGTGGTCTATTTGGCGGCTGTCAAGAGGCCGCACGGTTTGCCAGTGAGCGAGTTTGGTGCTTCTTGTTTCGGTGGCGGGTGGTCGTAACCCACGGCGACGGGTGTTGCCCCCATCGCGGCGGGGTTTGACTCCACGGCGGCGAGCCGTACCGACGGCGGTGGGTGGCGCCGCGGCTCGGCACCGCGCCAGGACCGGTGCCGGCGATCGGCCGGCGGGAGCGGGCGCAATGACCGAGCCGGTCGCCGCCGCCTCCGGTGCCCGGCGACACATGGGCTGCACCTGCGCCGGCCGCAGCTCCCCCCGGCTGCCTGCTTCCGCCGGCCGGAGACGGCGCGTCGCGGAGGCGGTCGCGCGGCGCCGCTGCCGAGCCGGCGTCGTCAGCGGCGCGTCGCTCTGTTTACGGACGGCTGCAGCGGGACGGGCCGCGCTGCGAGCGGCGCCGGCGGTGGCCGGCCTCTCCGCTCGGCCACGCCCTGTCCGTGTCTCGGCCCGGCATTGTGCGTGGGCGGCGCGGCCAGGCCGCTGGAGACTGCGCTTCCGGTGAGGCCCGGTGGCGGCGGCCGCCCGGTGGCGCCGCCGGCCGGTCGCCGCCGTCTCTGTCCCGGCCGCCGCCTGCGCCGGCCGCTCGCCAGCGCGGCCGCCGCTGGGCCGGACGGGCGGTGGTGTTTATAGCTGGCGTCTGCAGCTGCCGGCGGCGCGGCGGGCGACCTGCAGCGCCGGCCGTCGGCTGCCCGGCCGGGCGGGCGTGCTCGAGTGACTGCCGCAGGTGTCGGCGGCGGCGCGCACACACCTGCGGCGCTCGAGCCACGCACGCCGCCGCCGCGGCCGACGCCCCGGGCCGGCCCGGCCGCGCCGCGTCGACTGCAGCCTGGATTGGGCGTGGGCGGGGCGGGGGCGGCAGCGGGAGCATCCAGCGAGCGCCGACGTGTCAACAGAGCCGGGCCTGAAGGCCGGCCGGCACTGCAGCGCCGTGCCTCGCAGGGATAGTCAGGCGGTGCCGGTCGGCCGCTGCCGGCAGGACGACGCCCCGGCTGTGTCCGCGGCCCCAGCTCTCTGCTGCGCGGACTGATCACAGCCCGCCTGCAGGCCTCTCCCAGAAGGCTGTATCGGTTTAATCTTGCTCAAGACCTGTCGCAGCGTAGGAAAACGTTCGCTTTCGGTCGTCAATATGCGTTTAAAGCGCAATTCCTTGAAGTGGTAGGAAGGTCGGTATCTCGAAGGATATTCGTTATCGGTGCCCTCAGATAGAAAACACAGCAGGATGCCTTTAAGCAACGCCATCACAAAAGCTTTGTCCTTTATCGTGATAGGATTGGGACCAGCCAAGACAACATGACTAGGACCAGATACGAGGACCAGATAAGATAGAAGCAGGAGGTGTGATCAGCAGCCGGGCCCAGGTCGCCGGCCTGCAGCGGTGGCCGCGCGACCTGCGGTGACCCCTCGTCCGGTCAGGACGGCGGCGGCCCGACGGCAGCGCCGACCTCGTCTCTCTGCGCCACGCGCCTCGCAGACGGACGGCGCGCTGCTGCGCGCGGGCGCGGTTGTGTTTGGCCGCTCATAGGGCCGGAAGCGCGGCCGGCCGTCTGCGGGCGCGATAACGGCCGGCCGCCAGGGAGCGCGGCATTGCAGGCTGCGTGGAGCTCGGCGGCGCCGCTGGGCCGTGCCGGGCGGCGTCCGCGGAGCTCCGAAACTTCCCGTGGACTCGTGGGACGACGCGGGGCGCAGCACGCCACGAAACTGCAATACGGCGTCGCCCTAAATGACCGTCGCTAGCCGACACGTCACGGTTGGCAGATGGCCCACAATGAGCGAGAGATCTGTCAGTTTAGGGTGCCGAAGATTCGGTCTTGGAACGATCGAGCCGGTTTGAGATAAGCCCAGTCGCATACAGGTGTCAGCCATGTGTCGATCTGATGGACATCCGAGCCCCCACCGGCCGCCTTCAGAAGTGATGTCGGTCCGCGGAGGAAATATTGATCTGATTAGGATTCCGGGGAGCCAGCCCGCCGACCGCCAGACTCCGGGGGGATCTGCCTCTGGAACGAGGCCCGGTCTGTCCGAGTCATGCGGCGGGCTGACTCGTCGATGACGTCACGAGAGTGCGCCGGCACCTGTCGAGGCTGACTCGGAGCTCAGTCAAGGGGCCTGCTCCTGTATCAGCGAGCCTGTGGGGGGCGTGAGTCACGGTTTTGGCCATGCCGCGCTGGCACGGTGACAACACCGACCCACGGACGGTGCAAAGTCGTGGGGGGGGGGGGGGCTGTGCCGGTTTCGCCTCGTGCGCCGCCCCCATTGGGCCGGCCGGCGGCGTTACGTCACGGCGCGGCGGCCCGTGACCCGGCCCTGCCGCCGGCGCCGGCGCTGACGTCATCACCCCTGCCGTGGGCCGCCGCGTGGTCGGCCCGGGGTGACCTTGGCTGCTAACTGGCGGCTGCACCGAGCCGCGCCGGACTCTGTCCGGCCGCCTGTCGTGCCCTGTGGCGCCGCATCGCGGCTATTTTTGATAACAGGGACCCTTAAGAATGGATGCAGGCTGGCTAAGTTCTGTTCACAAGTGATTGGACTGCTCCAGGTTCAGGTTTACACACTCATCAAGTGTCGGGAGGATTGTTTGATGCCGTCCGCTGGCATGGGTCTTCCTGTGTGCTGAAAGCCGGCTATTTTCAGCGCAATTGTAAAATATAAGGGGTATCATACATCAAGCCCTGCAATGCGCCGGGACATGCCGACCTGATCATCTGTTAGTTGGCTTCATGATGGCTCTAGTCAGAAACGCTGTTACGTGTCTTCGGCTGTTTGTTATTTCAGATCTTTTCGATTTCTCTTGGCATGCTGAATACTTGATGATCAATGTGCTCAGAGGGCGGAAACGGCGTCGTGCGGTGTTTTATTCTATGCTGGGTGGCCTTCGAGACGTCTCAAGCTGTAACGGCTAACCAGACGCGCTGGGCCGTGCGGCATCGGCCGAGCGGCGTCGCCAGGCCAGCGGCGGCGCCCCCGGTGCCAGGTCCCAGTCGTGACCGGCAGCCCGGGCCCGGCCGGCCGGCGCGCCGGTCCGTGTCGGTTGCGTCAGACGGTTGACGAAACGCGTCTGTGCCCGGCAGTCGTTCATCGGGGTCGATTAGCGGTAACCCGGACGCGGGTGTGGATCGGCGCTGCCCCTGCCCTCGCCCCACCCCACTGCCCCCTGCCCCTGCCCCCTGCCCCGTGAACTGATTGCGAACGTGACACCCGGGCTTCGATAACGCCGGTGACGCGGTGCTGTGCCGCCGCGCCGGCCCTGTCGCCGAGTGTGCCCGCGCAGTGCAGTGGCAGCGAGCTGGGTGGCCCGTGTGTGTCCTTCAGTGGGGTAACGTCGCGCCGCCGGCCGGCCGCCTCTCCGCAGATATGCCCTACCACCAGCAGTCCAGCCGCAATGTGCTGGAAGCGCTGTACGGGCTGGAGCGGGCGCCGCCCGGCCCCGAGGAGGCCGGGGGTGCGGCCGTGGCGTTCACAGGTACCGACGGTCACCACGCCTCGGCGCGGTGACCCAGAGTGACCCTCTGGGGTGTGAGCATGGCCTGCAAGGCCGACTAACGCTAGTGTCTAGTGAGAGAGAGAGAGAGAGAAGAGAGAGAGAGAGAGGAGAGAGAGAGAGAGAGAGAGATAGAGAGAGAGAGAGAGAGAGAGAGAGAGAGAGAGGAGAGAGAGAGAGAGAGAGAGAGAGAGAGAGAGAGAGAGAGAGAGAGAGAGAGAGAGAGAGAGAGAGACGGAGACGGAGACAGAACAGAGACAGAGACGAGACAGAGACAGAGACAGAGACAGAGACAGAGACAGAGACAGAGACAGAGCAGAGACAGAGACAGAAGACAGAGACGAGACAGAGACAGAGACAGAGACAGAGACAGAGACAGAGACCGAGACAGAGACAGAGACAGAGACAGAGACAGAGACAGAGACAGAGACAAGACAGAGACATAGACGAGACAGAGACAGAGACAGAGACAAGACAGAGACAGAGACAGAGACAGAGACAGAGACAGAGACAGAGACAGAGACCGAGACAGAGACAGAGACAGAGACATAGACAGAGACAGAGACAGAGACAGAGACAGAGACCAGAGACATAGACAGAGACAGAGACAGGGCAGGACAGGGACAGGGACAGGGACAGGACAGGGACAAGGGACAGGGACAGGGACAGGACAGGGACAGGGACGGGACAGGGACACAGGGACAGGGACAGGGACAGAGACAGAGACAGAGACAGAGAGAGATCCACAACAAGCCCGCCCGCCTCGGAGGCTGCTGCCGGCACCGGCTAGCGGAGTTTGGGCGACGCTTCAGTAGGTGCACATAACTTAGCTCATGCTCGCGTATGCGCAGCTGGTGCGTATTGGAATTCCGATGTCAGCTCGGGTGGCGCCGAAGGACCGTTCGAATCGATGGCAGCAAAGCATGGGAAGGTAAGGCCGGTCTGGATGTCTGCTGCCTAACCTGACCTAACAGCTCGGATAGCCAATGGCCTGTGCACAGGATGCGCCGCTGTAGCCCGCGCCACCCCCCCCCGCCGTTTTAAACACCGATTAGCCCCGCTAGCAGACAGAGTGGCTACTAACCAGGAGTTCTGTTGTGCGTCTCGGGTCGTCGCTGCTGCTCGCTCCTGATCGGACCCGCCCTGTGTGGCGTGATGTGGAGCGGCATTGACCATCGCCCGATCCACGGCGATTGGATGAAAGACGGGCGGCGCGCCGTCGGCCCCGTCCTCGCGTGCTGCGCCTCTCCCGGCCGTCGACCTTCCAGTGGCCCGTGTGGCCCTGGTCGGCACGTGCCGCGCTGATGGCACGGCGCTGTGGATGGACCCGCCCGCGGAACGGAGGGGAGAGGTGCGGCACGGTCGGAAAGGTTGAGAGGAGTCCGCCTGTTGCCCGGTCAGGGCCTGAAGACGCCGCTACCAACCCCGACGAAAAAAAAACCGGCTGTGGTTGAGAAGGATGGGTAGAGGGGTTCAAAGAGTCCGGTCCATCGAGTCCAGAAATCGGGAGGGAACGTGCGGAGTGCAAGAGTTCCCGCGACTCGGACCGACATAGGAATGGGAAGAAGTGGGTTCGGGGGCGGGACGGGCGGGGAGGGGGGGGGGGGGTGGGCGACAGCGCCACCGGGGCGGCTGCGGTGGCGGCGGCGGAGACCGCTGAGCGGTCCGTCACGGACCGCTGTCGCCGCCGACGCATGACGCCCCGCCGCCGCCGCCCCAGCGCCGGGCCGCCACGGCCGCAGCAACGGTACGCCGCCGCCGGCAACCGCGCGGACCGCGTGGAGACCGTCGCACCGCCGCCGGCCCAAGGCCGCGCCGGCCGCGTGGCGCCGCGTCGTCTCGCGCCGCGTGGCGGCGGCGGCAGAGGCGCCGCTTGAGTGGGACCGCGCGCGTTGGGCTGTGACGGCTGTGGGCGACGGCGGCGGCCGCAGTGACCGGCGTGGGAGCGGCGGCGCCGGCCGGTGCGCGGAGAGAGAGCGCGCCCGCCCGACGGTGACGGAGCCGCCCGTGTCGCCGACAGATGGCACTGGCGCCGACTCCACTGGCCTCTCGCACCGGCGAGAGGGAAGGACGAGTGCGGCAGTACCAGCAGCTGCAGAGCGACGAAGCTGACCGGCGACGGCAGGAGCTCGCCCGCCAGGTGAGAGGCCGGCCCGGCTTGGCTGACGTCCGCGCGCCGCGCCGCGCCCTCCTGCCCCGCGCTCAACCAGCGCCTGGCAATCGTCTCTGACGGGACTTCCGTATGTCGTGTGTCATTTGTGGCCGTCGAGGCGTAGCCAACGGGGCGGCTCGAGATCGTCCGCGCGCTCTCTCAGCCTCGTCGCCGTCCGCGAACCGAGCGCCACCGCTTCGGCGCGCCTGGTGTGGTTCTGCGCGCCCGCGTGTGTCTGACCGCTGTTTCACCATACCAGGCTCCGTCTGCGTGGATAGCGTCCGACTACAACAGCCCCGGCCGCTCGCCGGGGTCCGGCGCCTCGCCTCCCCCACCGTGGTCAGTGGTCCGTCCCCGCCTCGCTTGCTCTGCCGCTAACCGCGCCACCCTCAGCTGGCAGCGGCCGCCGTGGCCCGGCGCGCGCCAGCACGCGCGCGCGCCGGCGTGCATGTGTGCTGTGCCGCGCGAGCGTCCTGTGACGGGCCGTGCTCGTGTGCCGTGCCGGTCAGGAGGAGCAGACGTCCGGCAGCGGGAGCATGCCGAGCAGGAGCGGCGCCGCCGCTACCCGGTAGCTGGTCTGCGCGAGACGGAGCGACGCTCACAGGTGGGGGGGGCGGCCGGCTGCCCGGGGCTGAGGGGGGCCGACACGGGCTGGGCTGGAGACAGGGGACGGCCGACGGAGTCAGGAGGGACGGAGCTCGGACCGCTGGGGCGACGGGTCACAGGCATCCTGGACGCAGGAGAGCCGCGAGACGGCCGCTGGGACAGCGGCGCACGCCAAGGTTCGAGTGCCGGTGACGTATCTGACCACGCGTCCAGCCGGGCGAAGTCCGGGACCAGTTGCCCGACAGCGGCTGTTAATCCGAGCGGGTGCCGCGTCGGGAGGTGGGCCACGGGGACACCCCCCCCCCCCTCCCGGCGGACGTCGGGCGTCGGTGTGACCGGAAACAGCGGTCCTCTCCAGGTCACTAGGTAACTCTGCTCCGCCACTAATCGCACCCCGCCCGGTGGCGTCCCTCGCCGCCGCGTCCGACTGGACCGGCTTCAATTGTCGTGCCGTGGTTGGCCATTGTGTGCTGCTCTGCTGCGACTAACAGCTGTGCAGGCCACCCCGCTCTCTGCCGGTGGAGAAAGTGGAAGGGCATGGGCGTGATTCATGCGGTGCGGAGCTTAGCTGTGAGGCGATGACAAAAAACTAATTGCGGCTCATTGTTCTGTTATGACCTAAAATCCATGCGGAGATGTTGGCAGGGTCGAATTGCGCGCCGGCTTAATGGACTACTGATGCAAACAGTTTGTTGGTGATATGGCGTTATGACCCGGTCTTAACCCGATCCTAGATGTCGAACTAGATCTCCAGTCTTTTGACCCTATCCCCGCCTTCTGTCCGATTGCTAGTCTCCGGACCTGATCCTCGCCTGCTGAGCCGATCCCCAGCCTTCTGACCCGGTCAGCTTTCTGACCCGACCCACCTTCTGACCCATCCCCTTCTGACTCACCCCCTTCTGACCCTTTCCCCCTTCTGACCCGGTCCCGCTCCCTTCTGACCTGATCAGGCCCTCCGACCCAGTCCCCTTCTGACTCCATCCACCTTCTGACCCCTCCCCGCTCCCTTCTGACCTGATCAGCCTTCCGACTTGATCCACCCTCTGACCTGATCAGCCTTCCGACCCGATCCGCTTCTGACCTGAATCAGAACTTCCGACCCGATCCACCTTTGGCCCGATCCCCAGTCTTCTGACCCGATCGCTAGTCGTGTAGCCCGACACACCGCCTGCGCCTGATCTGTGTGACACTGCTGCGCCGTCACCTGTACGACCCCCATGAACCTGAGGGGTGGGCGGAACCGTCGGCCCAGGTGGAGGACCGCCGCCGTCAGATGGAGGAGACGGAGGCGGAGCGGCGCGCCGCCATCGCCCGCCGCAACCAGTGAGCGGCGAGGCCATGCTGGAGACCGCGCCGCCAGCACCAGACCAGCCAAATCATGTTGGGCTTCGGCAGCGCCACGCCGCGCTGGGAGGTGACCGGCGACATGGCAAAAGGTCAGCACAGCGCCGGTCCAGCCAGCACCAGCCCGCCGTAGGGGCCCCAGCACCGGGCGCTGGGGCTCTCCGGCGGCTCGGGGGATCGGTCAGCACGTGACGCCGTGCCTCCCAAGGCGTGGGAAGGTCAGGGAGGGCCTTAAGAGGACGAAGGGGTTCTACCTAGTGTACCGCCGGTGACTTACAGGCAAAGCCAGGCGCCGGGCGCAGCGCTGGTGGTCGGCAGCGGTCGGCGGCGGCCCGGCTGGAGGCCGCGCCGCACACGCGGCCGCTCGTGGCCCGTGACGGCCTGGCCACGAGCCTCGCATGACGGCGGGGCACTGGCCCTTGGCGGAGCGGCCACGAGGCGTGCATGACGGCGGGCACGTGGCCCGTGGCGGAGCGGCCACGAGGCGTGCATGACGCCTGGCGTGCGGCTCCTGAACGGGCCGCGGCGGCAATGCTTCTGCTCAAAGGCCGGTTCGCGGCGTGCTGAGTGGAGCTGGTGTCTGAACTGCATGCCGTTTCTCGCACCGTTGTGGGCGGCTGACAGGTTGCGAAACAGTTTCTCTTGGTTTCGAAGTCCATTGGAAAGGGTTCGTTCGCATCCGGTTTGGAATCGTTTGGCTGCGCACGCGTGAAGGGCATAGGACGGTGGTGCTGGATATCAGATAGACTGTCCACACGACTTTGCAGCGCCGCATGTCGTGTAACACGACCCCATTTGTTAGTTGCGCTTGTCTTTGATCAGGTTCGACGGCCCTTGTCTTGTTTCTGCACGAGTGTGTAATTGCACTAATTTGTTTTTGTGCGCCGCCCGTTTTTCACGCACCGCTGTCTGTCGCGCAGTGGTGCAGCCAGCCGGCCTTCCACGCTGATTGTCACCGCTCGGTTTTGTTCGCTCCGCCCGTGCGGTCGCCGCCGCCGGTCGGCTCGTGCCTGACCCGGCCGGTGCGCGCCGCCGCCGCTGACGCCGCCAGCTGCCGCCCGGTGCCGGTAGGTACGATGAGTTCTGGCGGCGGTCGGGCTCGCCGGTCACGTCCCATCTCATCCCCAGATGGACGTCCGCCTCGCAGATCGACGGCGCCGGCGAGCGGCACTCGCCGGACGGTAAGCGCCTGCCCGCCGCCGCCGCCGCCGCTGCGCCGCCCCCTGGGGACGCCTCTGCACGCCTGCAGGGCCAGGGTGAGCACGCGGCCTGCGCTGGGGCTGGGGTCGGGGCCGCGCGGCGGGCACGCCCGTGCTGCCGCGGCCCCCATGAGCGACCTCTTAACTGGCTGTGCTGGCGCCACTACTGGCCTGGGACGTGATGTCGCCTGTACTGACACCGCCACTGGTTCGAGGATGTCACGCTGTTCATCCCCCTTCACTGGCTGCGCTGGCACCGCCACTGTGCTGGGGTGTGTAATGTACAGTACACCCATCCCCGCCGGGCCACGCTGGCACCGTCACCGAGCCAGGATTGTGATGCTGCACAAGTCCCTCTCCCTGGATGCACTCACGTAGCTGTTCGGCTTGGAGCCGGCGGCAGCGTGTCTCTCTCTGGGAGTCAGCTGCTGGGTCGGCTGGACTGCGCGGAGACGGGAGTGAGACACGGACGCGGCCGGCCCGACCGCGGCCTGCGAGCGGGAGAGAAAGGGCGGCCGCTGGGCCGGAACGGGCGCGCTGCATGAAACCGCATGTGAATGTACCGGGCGCAATTGGTTCGAGGAAGGGCCGGAGCCGTGCACGAGACAGACTGCGGAACGCGTGTCATGACCTGCCCAGAGTTCCAGGCCCGGTGATCGCTGGCCGTGCATCCACGGCTGTCATTTATTCTCCGACTGTATCATTACTGAAAGCGGGTGCGTCTTTCCCGTACTTGTTTCATCTATATGCGTACGCAGTGTGTTTCGTAGCGTCGGTAACAAGTAGTAGCCTAGCGTCGGTAACAAGTGACCTCACCTCTGGGCGGTGAGCAGTCCAATTTTGCATTAATGGCGTTGGTTGCAAGTGAAGGCCAGGTCACGAGCGGCCGCACCACACGCTGCCAGTTCCAGGGGTTTGAGAACTAACGACCTTAAGAGCAGTCTGAGCTCCAGCCCAGGCTGAGCTGGGACTAAGCACAGATTGTTCTGACAGATCTCGCGCTCAGACGTCTGTCCCGTGTCTGGGACAGTCGGCAGGTGCTTGGCCCCGTTCGCCCGGGCCGCCGGGCTGCGTCGCCAATGGGAAGGCATGACCCTGCGAGACATGGGTGCTTGCCTGGCACCAGCAACTGGTCTATCGTTTCACTGGCTTGTCGTTTCAACCCGCTTTGCCCCAGTCGGAGCACCAGTTTGGGGTCCTAGAGGTTGTCCCCCCCCCCGCCCTGGCGTCGAGCCCTGGTGACGCTGCTGCGGACCGGCCGTCGCCGACCGAGCGTGTCGTGGCGCTCCGTTTGCCGCTGACGACGCGTGTGACGCTCCCGCCCGCCGCCGGCCCCGTCCGCCGTGCTGACCCGAGCCCGGCCCGGCGTTTCAGCCATGCGCATGTCGACGTCCATGTGCGAGATATTCGGCTGGGCCGACGGCGGCGGCTCGGCGGCTCCGGCCCGGCGGGAGCCGGCAGGAGCCGGGCCGGAGCGCAGCGCCGGTGAGTGCCGCCGGCTCCGCACCGCTGGCGGCGGCTCCAGGGTGCGGTGGCGACCCCTCCGCTGCCGGCCGTGCTGAGTCCTCGGCCGCGAGACTGGCTGCTGGCCGGGCGGCTCTCACGCAGCGACGCTGGGCTCGTGTTCGGCTCTGTTGGAGGCTGCTTGCGTTTGCGCGGACGTGCCGGTGGTGAAGTCTCCTGACACGGTCCGCGCAGCGCCCAGTTTGTTTTTCCGCCGATGTGGCTTCGCATCTCCTTCACGCACACACGACGCTTCAGGTGTGGCCTGCGTGTGTAAGCTTTTTTATAAGGCATTCATCACACTTGTCCCTGTACATATGCACAACATGCTTTCGCACATGGCGTGTGGGCTTACACGCGCCTTCGTGAAGCCTGAACGGGGAGCTACCTCTCCGCGGGCTCCGGCCGGCACAGCTCGGACGGCGTGTACCTGACCCGCCTTAGGCTGCTGGTGGGGGACGGGAGGTGGGTGGCGGGCGGCGGCCGCAGTCGGGACCGGTGTGCCGTGCCGTGGTGTGGCTCCCCCCGGGCCGGTGTGCCGTGCCGTGGTGTGGCTCCCGGGGCCGGTGTGCCGTGCCGCGGTGTGGCTCCCCCGGGCCGGTGTGCCGTGCCGCGGTTGTGACTCCCCCGGACCGTGCGGATGGCTCGGCGGCCGCCTGACGCTGGGTCGGCTTGGTCGGGGGTGGCTGCCTTGGCCCGGCCAGTCGTGCTCGCCGCCCGTTCCCAGCCGTCCAGCAGCTCTGGTGGCCCGCCTCTGTGCCAGGCTTCCTCCTGCAGCCAGCTTTATAAGGCAGAAGTTGTGTTGTGTGCGGTAATTCATACTTTGGCTTTGTTGCCACTCGTCATAAAGCGTTTGGTTTCGCGCTTAGTCCGTCCCGATAGCTCATTTGGTTAGAGCGCTTGCATTCCACCTACTCGTGGTGGGGTGGGTTCGAGTCCGCCGTTTAAATTTCGCCACTCAATTCCGCCGTCGACCTGGGCTTTCACCATCGGATGGTAGAGGTCAGGGCAGTCGCGAAACTATCACTTCTCAGTGTGAGCTCTTATCTTAGATGTAAAGGTTTCTGACTAGATCTTTAAAGAGGGGTTTTGTAACACGTGCACATGGTAACCAGTTAGCTTTTATAGTCAAAACTAGTGCGGTCTTCATTCAACGAATTGCGTACCTCTTTTGCTATATATATATATATATATATATATATATATATATATATATATATATAGATGTAGATAGATATATATATATATTATATATATATATATATATATATATATATATGTATATATGTATGTGTGCATATATCGCAGACATGCTGCAATACTGCAGTAACATTGTTTGACGTCCTACGTTAAATGTGGGATCTGCAACCGCAGCTTCTGCTTTGTTATGCTGGCTCGTTGGTCGCATTTCCTCAGTTATAGCCACGTTTTTGTTCGCCCTGACGCAGAGCTTTCCTCTTCGCCTCCCCGGCGCAGTCAGAACTGGTGGTTATTCTTGGCTCGCGATTGCGTTCGTGTTTGCTTTCGTGGAAAGCTTTCGGCGTTCAGACCATGTCGCAAGCTTGCCTACTGCCGGATTAAGCAGCTTCGCTTGAATGTTTTCGATTTAGTCAAGCATCACCTGGCGCCCGTTCGCCTCCATGGAGCCGTTTTTGGGTCATTCATTCCGTCGCTTGATCGCACGCTTTTTGCGGTTTGTTTGTGCCGCTTCGTCCGTTTTGCCTCGTTAGTATTCGGCCGTGTGTTTGGCTTCTTCGGTTTGTGTCCTCCGCTGCCGTCCGTCACAGACAGCAGCGGAGCGACCGGCTGGGGTCCGCGCGGGATGAGCTGCGGCCGTGTCCCTGCTCTATCCGTCCTCTGACCGGCGGCCGCGTCACGCCGGGGCTGGCCAGGCGCCGTCCGCGCGGTTCGTTGCCCGGACGACCGACGGCCGCCAGCCCCGACCAGGGACACGGCGAGCCGGCGGGCCTGTCCTGGCGCCACCGTGGCGGCCGACAGTCAGCCGGCCGGGCTCTGGCCTCTCGTGCTAAGCGTGCGCTGCGTGCCACGTGCCGTCTGGTGGGCTGGCGGTGGGCCCGCCAGCGGGTGATGACGTGTGTGTGTCAGTGAGCAGGTGGCGAGGACGCCCGGCGGAGCATGTCGAGCCGAGCTGACCATGGCTGATGAAAATCGTCGGCGTTTGTGGTGGTGCCGAACAGTGACGAGCAGGATGGCGATGCCCCTCAGGGGTTTGAGGGACAGTGCAGGCGTTGAAGGACTGAGGGGGCCCTGGAAGACTGCCCTCCCTTGTCTTGGGTGGCGCTCTATGCATCCGCATTAGCGGCTCCGGCCGCATGGCAGTGGGCCGGTAAAGGCGGATAGCGTGGGACCGGTCCCATGGCCATGTGCTTTTGCCAGTTCATGACCATGGGACAGGACGAAAGTGCATCCGTGCTGCATGTTTGACTTATCTGTCGTGTTTTGGACTGACTGTGTTATCGACTGGCGTGCCGGGGGGGGGGGGGATTATCGACTGTTAAGCCCGGGGGGACGACGCGTTGACTGGACTTTAACGGCAATCAATGACTCATGTCCGCGCCGAAAGAGGCGACGACGACCCGTGCGTGCTCCGTGAACGCGGCGCCTGAACAGTGTGTGGTCGACGGTGGCCAGTGACGCGCGACCGGCGCCTGCGCCGCGGGACCGTCGGCCGGCCACTGCGCCTGTGCCGCCGTCACCACCGTCGTCGCCCGCCTACCCGTCGCTCGGACGCCCGCTGCTGCAGAGGAGCCGTCGGCGCGCCGCCACCGCTCCGACCTGATGCCGACCGTGCCGGGCGGCTCGTTCCGCGACCCGCCGCCGCCGCGCCGCCGCTCGCCAGGTAAAGCCGTCTCGCTGAGCCGGCTGGACCAGGTGGCGAGGCCGCGACCGCCGGCGCGCCGCCCGCCGCCCGAGAGCACGCTGCAGCCGCCGCCGGCTAAACGCATGTCCCAGAGCCTAAGCCACCTGGCGTCGGGGCCGGCGCCGCGACCCACGCGGGCCATGCTGCTGCGCCGCGCCGCGCGCGAGCGCGGCTCCACGGCCGCCCTCGGTGAGTAGCCGCGTCGTGCGCGCACACTGCCACCGCACACACGGGGCCGACCCGGCCGCACGGTGGGCTGTGTGGGCCGCCGGCGGCCACTTGTGTATTCGCGGGAGGTGAGCAGGGTTTCGTCGGACGTTCTTGGTGTGTCGGTTGTAAAGGGAGCATCTCAGGACATAGTGTTTATGGTTGGCTGTTCACTGAGAGATGTATCTGCCTGTAAATATGCCTAGGTTCCGGTCGGTAGCGTTACGTTTTATGTTCGGGCCGTTTTGGGATGCCTGCTGGGTAAGTGAGTGCGAGCCGTTTCACAACGCGAGCCCAACGCAGCCCGGCTGCCGGACGTCACCCCCACGTGCCCGGCGAGTATCGCCACGCGTTACATACAGTCACGCCAGACACAGACACACAGCGCGCGTCTCCGGCCCCGCCGGCGCCGCCGGAGGTCCGGCGCTCGGCGCCGGCCGCCCCACCTGTCCAGGTAACGGCGCCGCCCTAACACGCGCCGCCGCGCCGGCTTGTCCCGCTCACCTGGTTTGGGTCGGGGCGCGGCCCGCGCTCGCGCGCGCCGCCCCGGTCGCCTCCGGTGCTGGGCTGTCCGGCTGGACGGCATGGCATGCGCACCACTGACTTGAACTGCATCCCCGGGCCGGTGGCGTGGCCACGCCGCTGCCACGTGCATGGACTGAATGTAATATGGTCGCCGGTGGCATGAGTCACACAGGACTGCGCCGTATTACCATGCCGAGTCATGCTTGCATCGGTGCATCGTGCCGGGCGATGGTTTGTTTGCTGAGTGGCTTTCGTCCGGGGGTGAAAGCATGCCCGAGCTCCGCGAAATGGCCTCTCATCGGTCTGCCGACGGACTGGCACTGACTGAGTGCGGTCCATAACCAGTCGCACGACGCGCTTTGCTTCTTTGAGGGCGTTAAAATATTAACATCCGATGGATGTATGGCCTTTGGTTCAGAACCGCGTATAATATTGTATATGGATTTTATTCACAGCCAGATCTTATGCCTGGCGAATGAATATCGAGCAGGCGCGCACAAGTGACTTTATTGGGCCTCACATAGCTTTTCATTGTCTGTAGTTACTGTTGAAACACTTGTTGTGCCGCGTACGAACGCCCTTGGACACTTGCTGTCGTTTGAGGATGTGCAGATGTGTCTACTGATGGCGTGAGCTGGTGACTCCGTGTTGGTGTGATGCGTGAAGGGTTGTGCTTCCAGAAATGGCGGCTTGGGACTGACTCCGTGTGTCCTGGAACCTCTTCCGCCGCGCTGTCATTGTTGCTCTTTTGGGCTGGGTTCTCGGTTTTATTGATGTTGCGGTTGGTATTGTCCTTGTTTTGTAGTTGTTCTCCTATCTTTGTTTCATTGTTCTTACCCGGTTACTTATTGTTGGGATTAGCTGTAACTTGATGTGTTTGTTGGCCTCCGCGTGTCTGCTTCTCGCTGAGTTATTGTCCTAATTTCTTCTGTGGCTCTCTCCTCTCTCAGTCTGCTCCCTCCCCTTCCAACCCCCGTCCGGTGTGGCGCTCCCTGCCCCTGCGCCGCTCCTCGTAGCTTGTCCGTCCCCGGCGCGCCAGCGCTCGATGGGACCTGTACCCGGCGCCGCCGGCTGTAACGCTCGCCGCGCCCGGCCGACAGGCGCCGGTGGCGTCTCCTCCCGGCCGTCCTCGGCACTCTCTCAGCAGAGCGGCGCCGCCGCCGGCGGCCGCGGCGTGGCGCTGCGGTCGCGGGCGTCGCCGCGTCGCCAGCGGCCGGTCAGCATCGCCGGCCTGCCGTCCCGCCCGGCGACCGACAGGACCGATGCGGAAGGTACGGCCGGACCGGTGGCCGCGCGCCGGTGGGGTGCCGGCGATGGCGCCGGCTCCCAGTGCGGCGGCGAGCGCGCAGAGCCGTGCGCCGCCAGAGCCCCCGTCAGAGTGCGCCGGAGAGTGAACAGGAACAGTGTAGGCGCGTGGCTCTTTGTCGTTTGTGGAGTTGGACGGTGCTATTGGTAGAGGAGGGATATCCCCCCTCATTTTCTCGAGGTATATCCACGCGGATCATATCCTCAAGCAGTGCTTGCCGGAAACTCAAGGCAGATAGCTTTGGAACGGTGCAGTTCCCCCATCCTGGCGGCGCCGCGTGCAGCTTATCAAATTAATTCGTCGGAAGTTAAGTCAGCCGGAAGTAAGTCGCCATAATATCCTTGCGATGTGGAGCAGACGAAACTGCGCATAGCAGTATCACACACCGGTATGACGACGTAACGTTGTCGGCTATAGCCTCGGAAAATGTGAAGCTCGATGGGCGCATTGCCGCCTGGGAGGGCGAGCCAACTAGTGCAGCCACTACGTGAAGACTCGACGCGTTCTCTGCGACAGGGCAGATGAGCATCAGCAGTGGCTCATGCAGGCTTCAACCTGCTTGGTCTGGGCTGTATTAGTGGCCCGGTGTACAGTGCACATAACGCCGCCCATTTTGCAGTTTGTTTTTGTACCGAGTATGCTCTGAATATCACGCACATGGTTTTACTCTGATTTGCTTGGGTTCCGCAGCGTGCATATTGTTTCGTTGATGTGCCGCCGTACATGTGCTATTAACAGCGCCTGTCCCCGTCCACGCGCGACTGCACTGACCCCAGTCGCGTGCGGCGTGGTCTGTGGAATCCCGCTGCTTGTGGCGGCAAGGTCTGGTGTCTGGCCTGTGTCTACTACTGATGTCCAGTGTCTCCTCTTATGCGTCCTGTGTCTGACCGACCGGTCACACCGCGGACCGTGGCTGCCTTGCGTCTCATGGCACGTAGCTTGCCTGTTAGGAGCCGTGCCTGGCTGTGATTCTCTGACTTCTCGTGAACCCGTTCTTTGTGACCTGTGAGCTGCAGGCTGGCATACTTGACCTGCTGTGTCGCTGATCTGTTCGTGGTCTTCTGTGTGGAGCCAGGCCTCCTTCGTACCTGACCGGAGAAACCTTGTCCATGGCCTGACGCTGGCGTGCCTGACCTGACGGGCCCTCCGCCTGGCCAGACGGGCCCTCCACGTGACCTGACGGGCCTTCCGCCTGACCTGGCCTGCCCCGCGTGACGTGACGTGACGTGGTGTGTCGCTGACGGCAGCGTCGCGGACCCCGGGCCGGGTCAGCAGTGCGTCGACGCCGCGCCGACCGCTGCCGGCCAGCGCGCCGTCACCGAGCCGCGCCGACGCCGGCGCCGCCGCCACCGCCGCTGCCGCCGCCGCGCGCAGAACGCCGGCGCAGGTGAAGGCGGACGACGCAAGGAAGAAGGTGAGAACGGGACTCGGCGGCCGACAGCGGCGCACGCCGTGCAGTGTACCTGCATTGACTGAGTGTACCCGCCAGTGTCTGAATGTACCTGCCAGTAACAGAGTGTACCCACCAAGGGCTGAGTATACAAGGTGCACTCGCAGTAGCAGTACTGAGTGTACCTACAATGACTCGGTGCTGAATACCCGCCAGTAACCGAGTGTTCTCGCCGGTGACTGAGTGTACCAGCAAGTGACTGAGTGTACCCGCCAGTGACTGAGTGTACCGAGTGCGCCCGCCAGTGACTGAGTGTATTGAGTGCACCCGCCAGTGACTGAGTGTACTGAGTGCGCCCGCCAGTGACTGAGTGTACTGAGTGCATCCGCCAGTGACTGAGTGTACCCGCCAGTGACTGAGTGTACCGAGTGCGCCCGCCAGTGACTGAGTGTACTGAGTGCACCCGCCAGTGACTGAGTGTACCCGCCAGTGACCGAGTGTCTCCGCCAGTGACTGAGTGCACCCTCCAGTGACCGCAGTATTACAGGACAACATCTCCGACAAACTGACGGTCGTGCAAACAGTGATGAGATGAGCGAAGTGTTGGCGCTGGCGTAAATGTAGCTTTGGCTGTTCTGAATGGGAAACAACGCGTGCATTGGTGCAATAACGAGGAACTTTGCTTCATATGAAATATTCCGAACGGTTGTGATGCTGTCGTAGCCCTCGGTAGCGTACTCTGCATGTTGTTGTTAATATCCAGTGCGGAGAGTCCGTGGCCGGACTGCTTACGCTCGGTAGCTGGGTGCCACACGCACCTGATGAAAACGTACCTCTGAGTTGGTGCGTTACGTCATTGGTCTGCCTGCCTTTGTACGCCTATGGGACGGGCTATGTGGAGGGTGAGGTCGAGCTCTGTATTGCGTGGTAAATGGACATATCTCACGCGTTTCTGTAATAGGAAATGGCTGGGTGTGCCGCTGCAATGGAGTGAAGAGGACGTCTTCTGACGTTCCAGAAGCAGCGTTCCAAATCCAGCACGCCCCAGCCGGCGGAGGCGCGGCCTGAGGCGAAACCAGAGCCGGTGCCGGAGGTGGCGCCAGCCTGCGGAGCCGGCCCTGTGCCGGCGTAGAGGTGGCGCCACCGTCGGCAGAGGTGGTCCCGGAGCCGACGCCCGAGGTGGCGCCACCGTCTGCAGAGGCGGCCGCGGAGCCGGTGGCCGAGGCGGACGGCACGGCCCCGCCGAGGAGCCGCGGGACGCCTCTCCGCCGCGTGCCGTACCCACCGTCACCGTGGAGCCGGCCACGCCGCGGCCGGCGCCGCCCGCCGACGAGACCCCTGGTGAGCGCCCCGCCCCGGGGAGCGGCCGGGGGCGGGGGCGGGGGCGAGGCGGGGACAGGGCTGGGGCAGTCTGACGTTTGAGTACTGCACTGGTCCGCGAGGGTTGAGCTGGTAGAGTCGGTCTGCGTGATCCTCCGGAGATGGCTGGGGGTCGCGCGAGAGATTCCCCAGCTACGGGCGCTAATCCTGACATGCGGAAGAGGCCATGAGGTTGGCTGCGCTAGCAGCAAACAGCTCCAGGATGTCGCTGAGACGAATCAGAAGTTGATCTCTATTAGCGGCGTGCATTACCGCAATCTTGCTTTGTCATCAAATTGCGAACTTTCGTGGTCTGGCGACAACCGAATAACGTGATCGATGGGGAACAGTGAGTAGTGGACGTCGTATTAAACCAGTGTTCCACGTTTGCATGCACGATGTGGTACTGGCGCAGTCTTGCAGTACTACGTAGAGGAAACAAGCGGCGGATTAGTGACAGCGTGTCGTGCTGACGCCGTGGCGATTGCAGATTTCCTCGAAATGGAAGAGAACCTTAAGCTTATTTCACCATGTGGCATGAATCATTTCACCGTCGAGCTTTCGGTGGCCGTGACCCCCGCGGTGCCGAACCAAACCCCGAGTGTCGTCACGGTCCCTGAGAGCGCTGAACAGCACGGCCGCGGGGCTGCCTTCGTTTTCCTGGCGCTACCGCCGGCTCTTCACCGGGACATTCCATTGGAGGGGAGGGACAGACGTGCTGAAGCAACCACTCATCGCACTGTGCGGAGAAAGGTTAGCGTCGTTGGTGACGCCTGACAAGCAAGCCCGAATTATTTTCATCATGATCGTCGACCCGGTCACCCTCCAACGAGCCTTGTTTGGCAAGTGATCGATTACAAAAGAAATTCTGACGCAACCACTTCTTGCGCTACGCGCGTGAGCAAGGTCAGAAATCTGGTGCGTACGTGCCGACTGTTTCTTGCTACATTGAGCGACGGGCGGAACCCACCCCTACCCCGGGTAGTGTGGCCGGTACGATTAGAAAGGCCTGCCCTGACCTGGTTTCCCCGGCGGACGTCGCTGGTACGTTGGAATTGCGCTCACCGTTCGGGTGCCGCGAGAGCGAGATCTGCCGTGATCTGCCCTGCCCTGCCCTTCCCTGCCCTGGCGTTCCCTGACCTACCTGACCTGCCCTGACCTGACCTGACCTGACCCGACCTGACCGGCAGACGCCGCCGGCACGCCGGGAGAGCGGCGCCGGGCCGGCTACGAGAGTGAGGCGGCCGCGCGCGCCGCGCTGGCCGAGAAGCGACGGCGCCAGGGAGGAGGCCGACCGCCAGGCGGAGCTGGAGCGCCAGCGACTGGAGCAAGAGCGACTTCAGGAGGCAGGAGCGGCTGCGGCTGGAGGAGGAGCAGCACCGGCGCGAGATGGAGGAGCAGGAGCGGCTGATGGAGGAGGCCGGCCGCGCCGAGCAGGAGCGGCTCCAGCGCGCCATCCAGGTGCGGCGGGCTGACGGCCTGGCGCGGGTGGGGCAGCTCGGTGCACTTGGCGAACTTGATGTTATCGAACCGTATGGACGAGAATTAAGTGTACGTGAACCGACCTGCTTTCTCACCGACCGCGCGTAACGCTGGGCTCTGTGACCCCGACCGAGCGGGAGCCGGCCACTGCTCTGAAACGGAAGCCCAGTAAGTGTGACAGCTGACAGGACAGGCTGTTGTCGGGCGTGCGCGCTGTCGCAGCGAGGGTGTGAGCCTGACGAGGCACGCGGCCTCTCAGGAGGCGGAGGAGCAGCGCGCCCGTGAGGAGCAGGCGCGGCTGGAGGAGAGCAGCAGCGGCGCCAGCGCGAGATGGAGGAGGCGGCCGCGCGCGAGGAGGCGGAGCGTGCTCGGCTGGCGGCCGCCGAGAAGCTGCGCCAGGAAGAGGCGGAGCGCAAACAAGCGCCGCAGCCGCGTGGCCGAGATCATGAGCCGCACGCGCAACAACAACGCCCAGGAGAAGGTGGGTGCGGTGACGTGGCGTGACGGTAGCGGTAGCGCGCCGGCGGCGCCGGCTGGAGAGGGACCGGGTGTCAAAGGAATCCGCCTCCAGACGCCGGGGAGGGGAACGATGGTGCGAGATGGCGACAGGCGGCACGCCGGGATAATGGTTTTGATCTCCGTCCGGCGTTTCGCGGTTCGGAACCGTCGGTTGCTGGCCCGCCCTGATGGTGTGCGGTTTGGGCTGACCCTCCACAAGGCTGCCGGTGAGCCTGTCGCTGTTTCTGTGGCTCAGTTGGGAGCCGTGTTTTCACGAGCTGACCCCGTGATCTCGACCGGAAGCTTGGTCGCTGGCGGGCGGTGCTGGTTCCCTGCGTTGGACTTCGCTGGAGCGGAGCGTCACCAGCGCTCACTTGTGTGCTGCGCTGAATGGCGCGGAGTGGCGATATTATTGGTTGACTTGACATTGCCTCGCAGGCATGGGTAGTGACTTGGTGATGACTCCATAGGAGAAGCTGAGGCCCATTTCGGTTTTGCTTCACGGGCATTCATTGTCTCATGTTGACCCTGCCGTCGTAGGCCTGTCCTCTCTCTTACGCTCCCTGGCAATAAGCATATACTGCCGTTTGGCCGAATATTAATGCAGTGGGAATGGAAATCACTCCATAGTGGGACTGGTGCGGCTTCCATCTGCTCGTTCAGACAGGAAGCTGATAGATGCCGCGTGCCTCGATGCCGGTACGCCAGTGCTGCCAACCAGTCTGGTGGCGGCAACCCAGCCCGCGGCGTGTGTGTGGGTGTGGTGTGTTTGTGGTGTGTGTGGCGCTGTGTGGTGGAGAGAGTGAGATAGAGAGCTGACGCGTTCGACGGTTCCACAGACGGAGGGCTTGGAGGGGGAGGATGAGGTTAGTGGCACTGCGACGGCTGCTCGGGTCTGTTGGCTCTCTTCCCTCGTTCTCGGGCTCTGTTGTTTCCCTGTCCCGCCTTCTGGGATTCTGTCGACCCTCTAGCTTCTTCTCGGGCTCTGTTGGCTTTATGGTCTGCCTATGAGGCTCTGTCGGCCCTCTGCCCTGCCTTCTGGAGCATTATCGGCTCTCTTCCGCGACTTCTTGGGCTCTGTCGACCTATATCCCTGCCTCCTCGGGCTCTGTCTATCTTCTCCGACTTCTCGAGGGGTTTGTCGGCCCTCTGCCCAGTATCGTTGTCTTGCCTGGGTGTGTCGGGTTGGCTGTCTGCAGTTGTGATCCGGTGATGAACCTGCCTCTGGTATGTCACGGGCTTTCGCTGGCAACATGGTGCTCCATGCTGGGCATATTCGCATTCGCTGGTGTTCCATGCTATCCTGCCAGCCTGGCGTCAGTAGTGCCTGCCGGTGGTGCCTTGTGACCTAACCCACACCTCTGAGGGGGGCTTGGGGCCTGGGGTGATCTGTGACGTCACACTCTCTCCGAACTCAGCACTGCTTCCCAACGACCACCGCCATCCAGCACTCGCCACAGAACACGCGCGGGTCTCCACGTGCTGCACGCGTTCATCCTGCCATGCACCCATGGCAGCCAGAGCGCGTCAGCTGTGACCCGGCCGGGGACCCCGCCGACCGCCGGCCTCCGCCCGCCCACTGCCGTCCCTGAACGCCGCCCCGAGCGCCGGGCTGCTGACCGGCCTTGTTTATGAGCCGCGTCCCGGGCACGTGGCTCCTGTTTGGGCGGCCGCTATCGCCGAGTTAACCGAGACGCGTCGGCACCCGCCGCTGCAGCGCGAGTCTGCAAACACGAGCCCGGTGCGCGGCGCCGGGCCAGCGGCGCAGCAGCGCTCCGTCGGCACGCTGCTGCGACTGGGGCGCGGTTGCTGAGTCGAGGCCGGCGGGGTGGCCCGCGTCTGAGGCGGCCAGCGCGGAGCGGGACCCGGCCGGCGTCCCCCGCGGAACGGATAGCGACAAAAGGCGCGCTGCCGTGCTATGTTGTGGGCGTGCTGACGCAGGTGGTGGCCGGAAAGGCCGGACATTCTAGTATGACAGGCCTGTTTAGGATGTTCGGGCTATTTTCGTAACTTTCGTCATGCACTGTTCAATGTAGTGACTGTTGCGGGCCACCCAAACCCTTGCGTTGGCTGTTGCTGTACAGCCGTCCCTAGCTTTGACTTTGTTTGAACACTCACACTGGCTTATGTGAAAGGGTTACCCGCGTACAGTTATACTGCATCGCCCTGAAGGTCCCAGAGGCTATATGCTAAAGCCGTCGATAACCGACAAAACTGTCTCACCGCGCGATGGAGCAGCGGAGTTTGTTAGCAAACGAAGGCCATCTGTCGTCCTGAATGGTGCCTTGTTTGGAGGGCCAAGTGTTCGCAGCACGCCACCCAAGTGGCCCTGTGCTTCAGGCCGTCCAAAATAGCCGTGACACTTCAAGGTGCGCCGTGCGACCCTAACGACGCCGTGCGAACGGCCGGGCCCGGCCGGCGACCGTCGACCGGTCCACCGTTCGTCTCGTGCGGGGACGGCTGGCGCCGCCGCCCACCGCTGTGGTGCCGTGACCCCGGGGCTCTCCAGGCAGAGGGATGGGGTGGGGGCCAGGGCCGTCCGTTTGACGCCGGGAGCTGAGTCGCGTTACTGTTACTGCGTGCACCGAAGCGGCACCGCGGGATGAAGTCGCGAGCTCTGTGCGCCGTCCGGCGTCCGCTCGCTCGTCCGCGGCCGTCGGACTGGTGGTCCGTGAGCCGGCAGGAGTGACGCCGGGGCTCGGCGCGCCGCCCGTTGGCGACGCCGGCGGTCGGGGGATCCGGGAGAGTCTGATGACGCGCGGCGCCGGGCCGCGTCGGCCAACTTGTGTCGGAGGAGCGCGGCCCAGCAGCCCGCGGCCGGGGTCGGTGGGAGCCGAGGGCGTGCTGGCCCCGGCGCTCCGCCGACTTTAGTTCCGGCCGGCCCGCTCTGCAGGCGTCCTCCCACCGCCGTGGCTGGCTGCCGGGCGTTCCGGGAGAGGTAGCCTCCTCCCCCCCCCCCCCTGTCGTCGGGCACGCCGCCGCCGCTGGATGGTACGGCTCTTCGTCCGAGAGGTGGCTCGGGCCGGTCAGCTGTTTCTGACTCGGTTTGGCGCCTTCTCCGAACGCTGCCAGCTCCGGCTGGCGCGTGTGTCCGCGCTAAGAGGCGACTCGCGTCTGGTGGGACTGGTCCTTGGGGACGTGACTGGTGACCGACAGTCGCTGGTGCGCTCCGGGGCGGGGGGGGGGGGGAGCAGTGTACGCTGGTGCCGTGGCGGTAGACCAGGACCTCGGGGCCTGGGCCTGGCCTGGCCTGGGCTGGTCTGGTGCGGCGGACTGGGACACGATGCCGGCAGCTGGCCACCGCACTGATTGGACATGTATTATGGCTGGTTTTGCCGCCGATGAGATGGTAGACCACGGCCGAGCGGCGCGCTGTGGCGCGCGGCGTCACGCTTTTCTAGACGCTCGCCACGGCTGTGGATGTTCCTGTCAGGCGGCGGTGGAGCGGCGCGCTCCGCTGGCGGGGGGGGTGGGGCTGGGCGCGGCTGAATCACACGGAGGGGCGAGCTGCCCCTCAGGTGGGCGCTGAGTCACGACAGACCCCGGCGCCACGCCAGCGCCGACGCGGCGCCGCTCTGCCGGTCTCGTCCGCAGTGGATTCTACCCTGATGAGTGATGCACAGCCTGAACTTAAGCCGCCACGACCGGTGGTGGCGTTGTTGGGTCGTTGATTGGGCTTAGCGTGGCGCGCTGGCTGCGGAATGAGCTTTTTGTGGAAATGCATTGAGGGTCCTGCTGCAGCAGAACGGTTTGCTGT
>NW_023596746.1:26885846-26895439 GCF_011947565.3 Pollicipes pollicipes | reverse complement strand
GCAGGTGGCTGTCGTGTGTGACGCCGCGGCTCGACGTGCCGTGTCTCTGCGGCAGGTGGCTGTCGGTGTGTGACGCCGACGGCCGGCGCTGTGTGGTGGCGCTGACCCCGCAGCGCCGCCTGTACGCCGACGGCCGCCAGTGCTGGCCGGCTGCACCTCGTTCGCCGTCAGCGACGACTTCCTGCTGGTCACCACGCTGGAACACACGTGCGCTGTCTGCCGCGCGCCGCCCTGTTCGGTACGTCACGACGCGCCGGCGCCGCCGACCTGCTCAGTCCGGCGGCTGCCGCCTGTCCTGTCCGGCGGCGGCAGGCTGCCTGGTGCCGGTGCCGTCTGACGCGCTGTCGGGGCACTGACCGCGGCCGGTCTGACGCGGAACCGGGGTGCTTTTGCGATGTTATATTAGCCGTTACTGTTAACCGTACAACTGTACTGTTAGCCCGTGTATACGGTAGACGGGCGGAGTGCCCGGATGTCTCGCGGGATATGGGGTTTCACTGTTGTCAGGGATCTCTGGGTTGATGGCTAGCATGCAGTTGTTTCGACCGTGAGCCGTCTTCGGTGCTAGTGTGCCAGGGCCATACGCCTTGTGATGTTAGTTACATTCTCACTGGTGACGCCTGTGCCATTGCTGCACCGCACCCGACAGGGCGTACAGATGCCCGTGATCACCTATATTGTCAAATGGACCGGACTCCGTACATCTGCCCCCCCCCCCCCCCCCTGTGGGGTCCACCTGACCCGACCTAACCTGACCTGCCGTTGTCCGGCAGCCGGCGGTGAGCCAGACTGGTCGGAGGTGGCCGGCCGCCGCCTGGAGCGTGGCTCCCGCCTGGTGACGGCCGTGCCCGGCGACACGCGGGTCGTGCTTCAGATGCCTCGCGGCAATCTGGAGCAGGTGCACCGCGGCCACTGGTAGGTCGCCCGACTCGCCCGGCTGATGGACAGGTTAGGTCATGACCTACGTGTGCGCGCTGCAGTTGTCCTGTCAGTACCCTGCATCGTAAGCACTTTAATGTAGTTTCTTCTATGTTTGAAGTTGCCTAAATATTGGGGACTTTTCCAGCTATCTCTTTGGCATCTTACTGTACTCTTCAACGCTTAAGTGCGAACATTGGCTGCAGTAGTGTGTTAAGAATGCATCCTTGCCCTATTTTACGCGTGCTTGTATGTTTGGTATCGCAGAAGTTATGCGCGCTTGGCATATCGTGGTCTTTTGTCTAACATCATATTTGTTTTATTAGCGTGCAGAACGACGGCATGATTATCGTGTGGATCCTGTGACTTTTTCGCAGCAAAAATTCTAAGTGCTTCGTATGTTATTGCAATGGAATATTACGTGGGGCATAACGCTTTCGTATCTTGGCGGGGTTAACTGTTAAAAAGGTTTGTATCTCCACCGGTCATTATTCTCGTGTTATCTATAGCATATGACGATTGGCTAACACGTTACTATATGAAAGGTGCAAAGTATAAGAGGATGGGCTGCTGCCATGCTCAGAGAAGCCAATGTGCTATTTTATCAGTCAGCGAAACGCGCGCGGGACTTCTGCCGGCGTGAGGGACTGAAGTGTTGATTGACGTACCAGTAATATTGGCCGGCAGCTCATGTGCTCATTGGTGTACGGGGATGGCAGGAAAACAGACTTAAGACGAAGGGAAGTGTTTTACCAGTATCATTCTCCGACAGCTGAATCTATTCGTTGATGCTAGGAGAGAGCCGATAAACTGCACTACGACTAGTGCGCGGTGCAGGGTTTCGATCGCGCCTTGCCTGCTCTGTCGAGAGCTGGTGTCCACCCAGGTCTGCGTTCTCAGGGGCGACTACTTCGCGGCTTACGCGGAGATGCGCCGCCACCGCATCAACCTGAACCTACTGGTGGACCACGCGCCTGAGTCGTTCCCGGCGCGCTGCGACGATATCTGCCGCAGCCTACGCGCCGAGCCCAGCTGCTGGCGTCTTCATATCGGAGTTGAGGTCAGCCGGCCGGGCCGAATCATCAGCTGGTCTGCCCGCTAACCGTGGGTGGCTTTCCCACACAGCCGGATGTTTGCGGCGCTGGGCTTACACCCGGCTGGGAGCCCGGTGGTGGGTCGCAGAGTGCAGGGCGGAGCTTGCCGACCGTGGCAGCGCGGCTGAAGGTCGCCATCCAGCGGATGATGCGGTAGTGGTGGATGATGCGCGGTCGTATGGCCCAAAACGGAGTCAGTGATGAACCGTCGTTTTGTTCGAAGGGGAGTCAGCCGTATCGCGTGTTAAGTTCTGCACTTTATATACACCTGCCTGAATAGTTTATATGGCGTTAGGAAGTTTTTAGGTTGCCGAAAGCTTCGTATCAATGACACGTTCCTGACAGAACTCAGCCATTTTCATTTCGAATAATATATATTTTTTAGTCATTTACCGCCGTAGGTAGCCATTTAGCTGTTATGGGCGCAAAATGACCACAGTGGTCGACGCGCCCTAAAACTCCAATCAACAACAAGTGACGGGCTGCCATCTAGTGCCGAGCGGAGACGGTGACGGGCCGCGCGGTGCGTTTCAGCGAGGAGGACGTGACGCAGACGCTGTACCAGGACTGGTACGGCGCGCGGCCGGCCGCCGCCGCCGGCCCCGCCAAGGTGGACGATGTGTGTGAGCTGGTGCGGGGCTCGCTGGAGCGGCTGGACCGGGCGCGGCTCATGCTGCCCGTGCTCACCACGCTGGTGCGGCACACCAGGCCGCGCATGGAGGAGGCGCTCCGACTCGTCAGCCGACTCAGAGGTGAGTCACGGACTCCTCACGGACCCAGGGCGAGTGGCCAACGCAGGGGTGGATCACCGACTCAGGCCGCGTTGCCAACTCAGGGGTGAGTCGTCGAATCATGTGTGTCATAAACTCAGGAATGTCAACCGACTCCGAGGCGGAGTCACTGACGCGCGGAGCCGGAGAAACTTGTGTCGGTGGTAGGCGCCACGGCGGGCTGCGGCGTTAGGTGGATGATTAAGGTTTTCCATTCCCTGGCCGGGTGGCCAGTAGATTCAGAGCGGCCCCCCGCGCCCCGCCCCGCCCCACCCCGCCCCCCACCCCCGCCCTGCATTGCGTACGGCAGGCACCCGTGCGTCCGGCCGTCTCATCGACCGCCCGTACTGGGCTAGACATGTGGCCTGGCCCCTACAACAAAACCATCATCGATTCTTGGGCGAACCAATGATGTTTCTGTGACTGTTGTGTGTGCTTTGTTTTCTTGTATTCTCCGCTGACGGTGTGATTTCGACTTTGCTCCTTTGTCCCTGCGTCATGGCAATATGGCGAGCTGAGTGTTGATCCTGCGGTTCCTTGGCCGGTCATATGCTCCCAGTCTTGAGAGCATTGAGGCTGACATTGCCCCAGTCTAAGAGCACGAGGCTGGCACTGCCAGTCTTGAGAGCATGAGGCTGGCACTGACGACGGGCGGTGCCGTGTCGTGCGACGACGATGACGCGATGAGCCGCCTGACGGGCCGGCCGTGTCATTACGGAGGCGGATGTTCCACGCGTCCTGACTGAGCCCGCGTCCCCAGAGGACGGCTCGGAGGGCTCCGGCGCCGACGGGCGTGTCGGCCGACGCCCGCCCCTGCGCTACCTGCCTCTGCCTGGTGGACGTCGACGAAGCTGTACTCAGTGGCGCCTGGGCACGTACGACTTCGTACCTTCGCTCTCATGGTGGCGGAGGAAAAGTCGCAGAAGGTGAGCGGATGACGGCCGTGGGACGCGGAGCGCCGCAGCAAGGCTGATGGTGCGGCGCCGCCGATCCGTTCGACCGCCGTGTGGGGGCCCCGCTGAACTAAACGGCACACTTTCGTCGTGACGTTGCGCTCAGTCGCCGCCTGCGGCTGTCACTGACACCCGTGCTCCGCGCGACAGGACCCCAAGGAGTACCTGCCGTTCCTGAACGAGCTGCGCGCGCTGCCGACCGAGTACGGCCGGCACAAGATCGACGCGTGCCTGCGCCGCTGGCCGTCGGCGCTGCGCCACCTGGTGTCGGCCGGCGCGCAGCACCACCAGGAGGCGCTGCGGTTCGCGGCCGAGCACGGCCTTGTACACGCTCGCGCTGCAGCTGTACGAGCCCGGCTCGCCAGAGTACAGGGTTACGTGTCAGGGCACGGCAGTACAGTGGGCGATACGGCCATCGTGGTCGCTGAACCTCCGTAAGAGGGTGCGCGCTGTTGTGGATCACGCTAAAGGCGACAACGTAGGAGCAATCTCAGTAAACGAAAAGACCCGAGGCCGGGCTGGGCCGGACGCGGCAGCACTGGCGACGGGTAGGCCGAACCTCTGTGGGGTCACTTGGTACCGAGTACGGCCATTCGCAGTGACGTGAACACACTACGGAGTAGAGCAGGCTGCAAGCACGGAAGTGCCTGCTGGCATGATGCGCCTGATATGCCTTGCCGTGCCTGATATGCCTGTTTGCTTTGCAAGCATGAAAACAGTGTACAGCCAAAGCAAGCTTGCAGCTATGGCTCCGCGCTGGAGCCATGGCGGACGGTGTTTAGTTTTCGGGTGGACGGTTGCCGTTGAGCTGCGCCCCCGGCGCCGGCAGGCGGTGTGCGGCCTGTACGCGGACCACCTGGACGCCGCCGGCCACAGCTGGGAGGCGGGGCGCCTTCTACGTGCGGGCCGGTGCGCAGACGTCGGCTGTGGACGCGCTGCGGCGCGCCGGCGCCTGGCGCGACTGCCTGCAGACGGCACACAGCTCGGCATGCCGTGAGTTCCGCCGGTGGTTGGGGCCCTGGCGCCGGCCGCGCGCCCGGCTAGACCTCCACCGGCGCCTCCGGTGCGCCCGGTCCGCCGCCCCGTCTCAGCGGTCTCGTGTTTGCGCGTCACCGGAACAAGGCGAAACGGGTCGTTACGTTTCCCTGCCAAACGGGTGTAGGACGACTGAACTGGGCTATTGTGACTGCTTGCATGAGATACCGGGTGTTAAGATGACAGTCGGGCGTACGCGGTGTTCGCCCATCACATGCGGGCAGAGGGTTGCACTATAACTAGAACCGCCGTCCGCGACCGCAGACCTTCTGCGTGGTCTCCTGAAATGCACGCCGCTGCCGCGCCCAGTCGGAATGTACGACGGGGTTCTGCGCGGTACCACGTTTCAGTAAGAAGGCGTGATTGCCTGCTGCACTCTACCCTCCGCGATTGTCCGCTATGTATGACCAGCGTGGGTATGACGAGGCGGCTGCGTATGAGCGGCATCGGTCGTGTGGCCCTGTCGGCCGAAGTGGTTGACCGCCGTGGCCCATCGCTGGGCCCGCGTGGGCCGCCGGCCGTCTGGCCCTGTCGGCCGTATACGCTGACCCGCCGTACCCGGTTGCCGGGCCCGCTGACCGACGCCGCAGTCGGGACCAGTTTCGCGAGCTGTGCGCCTCGCTGGCGGCCGAGCTGCGGGCGGCCGGCCGCTGTGCGGAAGCCGCGGACATCTACGAGCGGCACCGTGAAGCAGCCGGAGGATCAGGTGGCCTGCCTGCTGGAGGGCCCGGCTGTGGTCGGCCGCCGTCCAGGCCTGCCACCAGCAGGAAGCCGCCGCATCATCGGTGAGAGGGCGGCAGCCGGGCCAGCCGGCCCAGCCCGATTGGTGGACATGGCGTGGCATGAACGCAGGGGCACGGCCAGAGCTTTGGCAGGGTGAGGGGCACAGGGTTGACATAGAGCCCCCAGATGTTGAAAGACCCCCAAAATCCAAAGATATTACCAAACCAAAATACAAAGATATTAAGGACCCTACGAACGTAGATTGTTGACCGAAATGCTTCCACACTTTGCATATTTATGGCCAACATGCGCCGTGGCCAACGGCGAACCAGGATGACATTTTGGAAAGAAGTACCTTTAAACGCTTTAGAACATCCAGTTGCACATTTAGAAGGAAGTCCTAGCGTAGATTTCATCTGTATGACTCTAAGATCGATGATAAGAACGGACTGGCCTTTACAGCACCGGGAAGGGGTGCTGGAGTCTAGTGATGGAACTGGAAGACCCAGGGTAGAATCTATATTTTCTTGTTGCTGCAGCTGTTGATCTGTCCAGAGGACAACTTCAAAGTTGTGTGAAAGGCACGCCCAGTCTAACCTTTGAAAGGTGCGAATGAATTTTGAAAGACCTTCGAAATCATTATTTCACGACGGTCGTTTTCACGCGCGTGCCCCCCCCCCCCCCCCGCCTTGCTCTCGAGGTTGCGAGAGCACAGGCTGAAACAGTTCGATGTAATTTGTTTCACTGTATATTCTGCAAGAGAAAGAACGCTCCCAGACAAACATGGGATAGTCTGTTCATGTTTTTACTAATTTCGACTCACTCCATTCAACACTTACGAGCCCCCTACATGATGGGTCAGTGAAGGGTCACTCCGGCCCACCGCGGCGTGCCTTCCGGTTGTCATCCTGGTAAACGGGGCGAGATCCCCTGGTCGATCGGAGGCCCTTAGAGGGATTCATCATATCATATTGGTCCCTCCCTGATGTGTATGCCTGCTGAGCCGCTCCCCGGTTGACTCCGGATCGACGCAGGAACACTTATTCACGTAGCGAATCCCTGATCGCCGCAGGTGGTCTAATAATTGGCGCAAACTCAAGTTCAGCTTAACAGGTTCACGCTGGCTTTGGGTTGGAGGGCCCATCGTTATATATTGGGGCCCTGACTGACGCAGGATCGTTCCATTGTCTTAGGGCCTTTTGGTATTCTGGGCCCCGTCCCTGTCCCTGTTCAGCAAATGTTCCCCTGGCCAACTCGGGGCCCCTTGTTGATACGGAGGTCCTGTCTGGAACTGTAGCCCCCTGGCCGATACTACAGCCCTGCATTGTTGCAGGGTCCAACCAAGTAAATGTGTGGGCCGGGCCTTATCTGCTTGGGAAATCCCCCCCCCCCCCCCGTGAGCTCAGAGCAACACGGGGAGGACCGTTCGGCGTTGGTTATCTCTGGCCGAAAAGGAAGCGCATTGTCTCAGAGGTCGCCAATCGGTGCAAGACGCGTGTAACTGGCATTGGAGATCACGGCCCTACGAACGGGGTCCTTAACGTGACCTACCAGCCAGCCCTTCTGGTCATTCAGGTTTCCAATCGGGCCCTTGATCTTGGTCTGACGAGACCCTTACGGCTGGCTCCTAGCCGACTCGGGGTCACTTGCCGCCACAGGACCCTCGTAAGGCACTGTTTCACCTAACCGACACAGGAGCGTCTCGGCGATACACGGCGAGCGTCGACACAGGAGGAGTGTTTCGAGGTCTCAGAACAATGCAAATCGTGGCCACCGGCCTTGCTCCTGCTTGGAACATAGACCCCAGGGCTCAGACTAACAGGGAGCCAATTGTTGGGTGCTGGTGGTCTATGACAGACTTAGACACCCGCGTTGTCTCAGGTGGCCCTCCAACGATGCAAGATGTGGGCTGCGATCCTTTATGTGGCCTATAACTAGCTCTTCGGACCCTTAGGCACTTCAATCTGGACCGTGATCGTCGGTCTGAATGGGCCTTCCAGGTTCTTTGGCCTGCTCAAACACTGCTCTGGCGGTCTCTGCGCCCCTGCCAAACACAGGGCCGTTGTTGGCGCTGGGGGCCCTGACAGACGCTCGGGCCCCGACCCAATGTAAATCGCTTGCTCCGGCTTTGTCCCAGCTTGGGAAATGGGCCCTCAGGTCCACGCTGACACGGAACCGAATATGCGTTACTGGTGGTTTCCGCCTGCATATAGACCCTTATGGGTTCAGGGGGCCCTGATTATAGCGCAGGGTCCCTGGCTGGAATTGTAGTGTTCGGCCCTGCGGACTGCGGCCCCTGAATGCCATTTCCAGCCGCCCTTTCAGGCCCTACGGGCCCTCAAATCGGGTCCTATACGGTAGGTTCCGAGGGACCTTCGGGCCTCCCTTCAGATTTCGAGAAGCCCTTCGGGCCCCCGGAACCTTAGAGGGAGGGCCACGTGTCACCTCCCCTCCCTGCCTGCGCCACTGCATAGACGTGTCACTGAGCGGCAAACAGCAGTTGCCATTCATGGGTGCTTTGATATCTCTCATCTTTCTTTATAATGGCTGGGGCGCACACTGGAATTCGCGATGGGTAGGAGGCACAAAACAAATTTTACCCAAGCTCAGGTCATGTCAATAGGTACCCTGCAAGATTCGTCCGCATCGTATCTCGGTCTTTAATACTGCGTTGCGAGTTCAGAGTTCTTAAACTCGATTATCAACATTCAACATGCCGGGAGCTCCTGCTCAACAACTACGGAGCAAATCCAAACATTGGTTATGCTGACATTTGGCAGTGCTCGACTTTTCGAGCTGCTCTTATGATTACCAGTGAAAACGGTTGAGTGGGGCTAAATATACAATACACTTAAAAACCCAAAGAAGTGAATCGAGAAAACATTTGGAAGCTGTGCGGACACCGTCAGCAAACGATTAAAAAAATAATGAGACATCTGAGCTCCCACACAACCTAACGCCCGACACGCGGTTGGGGCCCAGGGCTGCACGAAACTCAGGCTGCGGACTTGTAAGGTTATGATTAACCACACTGAGTATACTGAGGGTTGATAATTCAGCATAGAAACTCTGAACTCATACTGCCGAAAGACCAAAAGTTTGCCTACTGTAGTGGTCTTGGAGTTCGCCACAAGGCTGTGCCACAAGCCAGGGGCTAGGGGCCTTGTTTGGTTATGTGTTTTCTGGTGCATGGAATTAGGGCCTCTGGTGCGCGTGGTCAGGATGGCCGAGCGGTCCAAGGCGCTGCGTTCAGGTCGCAGTCCGGTTCTCCGGCGTGGGTTCGAATCCCACTTCTGACAAACGTTTTTCGTTTTTACGAAGCGTATTACTGTTAGTCTAAGTTTTCTATCTGCCACCAAAGTTACATGAATATTATTTTGATCAAATCTTTTAAGTCGACTTTCACAATTCACCATACACTGCCAGTCTGCGCCACGGGTCTGTAGAATGCAAATAATGCCATGAACGCATGAAAAACAGGATATGAGCACATGAAAAGACTGTTGCGTGCAGACCGAGCTGGCGTGTGCAGTCATCTGCGGCCAGTGTGAGCGCGGCATCTGACCTGGCTTCGGCTGGCCTGCAGGGCTGCTGGTGCGGCCGGCGCTGCAGCGGGCCGCTGCACACACAGCCGACACGCTGGCCCGACTCTCAGAGACGCTGGAGCAGCGGCGCAGCCGTCTGTCGACCGTGCGGCAGCAACTGCTCAGCCGGCGCAGCCAGCTGGCAGGTCAGTCGAGAGCAGCAGCCCAGCCGTTGCCGCCGCTGGAGGACCTCACTGGCGACCGCTCTGAGCTGTGTAGCCAAGATCGGTGACACGAACGGAGTTTGCGGCCGCTGGCAGCCGCGCGCGCGTGGCTGACCTCGGCTGGACCGTCTGTCCGGCAGACGCCGACCTGGCCGGACCAGAGAGTGACCTGTACTCGGACACGAGCAGCGTGTCGGGCGCCTCGGCCAGCTCCGGCGGCTCCGGCTCTTCCAGGTCAGTACGGGGCAGCCGGCTGGCAGCGCCGGTTACCGGTACACCGGCGCGGCTGCCGCTTATGTCGCGGGCGTGCTTGATGCCGCCGGTCAGCTCATGTGGGTGTCACACGCTGTGC
>NW_023596746.1:26868653-26884846 GCF_011947565.3 Pollicipes pollicipes | reverse complement strand
CCGCAGACACACGGACACGGAGTCAGAGCTGGCGTCACACACGACAGTCACCTGCCGCAGAGACACGGACACGGAGTCAGAGCTGGCGTCACACACGACAGTCACCTGCCGCAGAGACACGGGCTCAGAGTCAGAGCGGGCGTCACACACGACAGTCACCTGCCGCAGAGACACGGACACAGAGTCAGAGCGGGCGTCACACACGACAGTCACCTGCCGCAGAGACACGGGCTCAGAGTCAGAGCAGGCGTCACACACGACAGTCACCTTCCGAAGAGGCACGGTCAACGAGACATCAACCATCCACCACGCATCAGACGGACCAGTAGCCCTAATAGCGTTTTGGCGTGCTTTTTGAGGTCAGTAAAAACCATCTCCTGTTCAGCGGGCACAGGCAGGTGCAGCTCGTGACCCGAGGTCAGGTTAGTGGAGACCCTCATCTGTTCAGCGGGTGCAGGAAGGTGCAGCTCGTGACCCAAGGTCACATTAGTGGAGACCCTCACCTGTTCAGCAGGTACAGGCAGGTGCAGCTCATGACCCGAGGTCGGGTCGGTGACGGGCGTCAGCTGGCCGTCGGCCGTGTCCAGCAGCAGGAAGCGGCCGTCCTCCGTGTGGACCAGCGCCAGCGCCGAGTCCTCGGCCACGGGGCTGATGCTGACGGGCGCCGAGAGCACCGGCACGGTGACGCTGCCGAAGCCCGCACACCTCACCGTCACCGTCACGTCACACCCCACAGGCAGCGTCACGGCGAACAGGGCCGTCACGTCGTGTCGTGGGTACGTCACTAATGTCGTCACACATCATCAGTGGCGACCGAACATAGAGCAGCTTTTCAGTGGTTTCCCGCGAAGCAAATGGAAACCACAGTAGAGCATTAGCATGTTTTCCTGCCTCGTCTGCGTGATTGCATGGAACAGCAAGGCCATTTGCTGAAGACCGCAAAGTATGCCTCTCTCTGAACACCAATCAGGCAGATTCAAGCGAACTGGCATTAACCCTGCACCGCTCGGCTTGATTCGGGGAAATGTGTCGCACTGTCCGGTGCAGCCGGCGTAAAACAATCCTCCCACCATGGATGCAACAATCCGTCCCCGCTTGATGGGCACATACATGGCAAATCCATAGCAACAGTCTGGTCAGCTGTCAGTTTAAGGGGCAACGTTCTCGCCCAGAACACGCAACGCCCCACAAATCTGCCCTGATCCCCCCGCACGCGGCCGCGTGCCACTGAGCTAAGCCTCGCTCCCTTATTCCGACCGCCATGCCGTGGTTCCCACCGCCCAGCCCAGAGTCCGGTCGTCCTTCTCATAAGACAATCGCCGAACAAACGGACGGACGTGCTGATGGCGTGGGGTCTGAAGCGACAAGTTCAGTGACGTGATCGCTTTCAGGTGATCGGGCGATGCAGGTGATCGCCCCGCCGTCCAGCGCCACGAGGCCACCCAGCTTGACGCCTTGTTGCGAGAGGAAAACTTACAAAAGGACATGCATCATAAAACTCCCTGCGTGGTGTTCACTAACAGTTAGTGGGTTTTAAGGGCGCATCAAGTGCAATGGTCATTTGCGCCGGTTTTCAATAATATGCACTGCAGTGATCATGGTGCCCTAGCCCCCGTCATGCGTGCATGATGGCGCCTACGGCATCTCTGATAGCTGATACTGTCAAGAAGATACAATTTATGGACCAACCTACGGAAACTTTGTTCCACGACTGGTTTTCCAAGACTGCGATTTCTATGACGAAAAGAAAATCATCAGCTCTGGAATTGGCCTTCCCACCCCAGCCAGATGCAATGGATGCTTCATTTCATTGCACCGGATCGCTCTGCTTCCAAAACTGTGCTGCAATGCAGCGCTGGTGTACCAAAGTCCCATCCCATGCTGCGGGCGACGACTCTGCAGAAATATCGTGCCCTGGACGCCGCAAAAAGACAGCACATTGTACACATCAGGATGTGATGCTGCGATCTCAGATAGCTGACCCACCGGGGCAAGGCTGACCCACCTGAGAGCGACGCTAGCCGGGTCGGGGCCGCCCGGCTCGGGCAGCTCGACGTCCAGCAGCCAGAGCTGACAGCCGTCGGCGGAGCGGGCGGCGCACGCCAGGCGGCGCTCCGTCGCCAGGTGCCAGCACCAGGTGTCGGCCGGCGGCGCGCCCGCCAGCGCGCAGCTGGCGCGCCACTCGTGCAGCGGCGCGCGCACGGCGAACCCGGGCCCGCCGCCAGCCGTCACCTGGACAGGACAGGCGGGCGAGGCGGCCGGCTGCTGACCCAGCGGCACTGCCGAGGTACGCGTAGTCAGACTCCGCGGCACGCGCCGTCATACCCAGCACTCGAGCTGCGCGGCCGGGAGTGTGTACCGCGGGGGGACGACACTGGGCCACTGGGGACTGGAGGGTTTTACATTCAATTTACGCACTTGCATGCAGTGACACTGTTGGACGCGTGACTAGCTAATAACGCCCTGCTCTTCAGCGAAACGTGCGGCACCCCGCCGACATAACCTCACACCTCCCCGTCCCAGCCTTCAGCTACTCATACTGACACAGTCGGAAGGCGTGCAGACGGCGGTCGCTGGTAACCGCCCACAGCCAGCGGTCGGCGCCGGCCGGGCCCTGGCACAAGGCCGTCACCGCCGCCGGCAGCTGCAGCTCGTGCGCCGAGAGTGGCGGCGGCACGATCACGTGCGACAGTGGCGTCACCAGCAGGCGTCGGCCGTCCGCCACGACGGCCACCGCGGACCGCGCGCCGCACGACGGCCGCCACTGGTAGCTGAAGGTGAGCAGGCGACCAGTAGATGTCGCCACCAGTAGGCTGGGGATGGCGCCGAAGGCGGTCAAGGCACAGACACAAGGTTTCGCGGGAACAAGAGACCAACACAGCCATGCTAGAAGGGCGCGGAGATGAGGTTTACATTACCAGCTTCAGGACGGACCACCACAATTGAGACGAAAGACAAGATGCAGTCGTCCGCGTCCGAACGACAGCGAAAACGCGCGCGACGTTGGCGCTAGTCAACCCCACACAGCCTGGTGGCGTGGCGCGCAGAGCTGCCGGGCACCTCTGTCGACGCGCCTCCAGCTGTCCGACCGGCGTTCGCTCCGCGCTCGGCTGACCTGTAGCTGGCCAGCGGGTGCCAGCAGACGGCCGCCACGGCGTCAGATGCCTCGAACACGTGCTCCTGCTTGCAGTACCAGTGATAATTGCCCGTGGTCCAGAGCTGGACGCGCGACTGGCCCGACTCCAGGCCGTCCGCCTCCAGCCATACGGCCAGCACGGCTGAGTCCGGACTCCAGAGCAGCTCGCGCACCTGGACGGCGGACTCAGTTAGTCCAGTAGCGCTGCATCCCAGATTGCACGCAAACCGGGCGACAAGGCGCGGCACGTAAAGTCGATGGGGTGACTGGACACTCTGCGTCCACGTCCAGCCGCAAATCAGTGCAAAACGTGGCTACTGCAGGGATGTTGAGACACCCTAGCAGAACAGGGACCTGAACCTCGTCCCACCATCATGCCATATAACCCCAAACACCCGACGACAAGGGGAAACGATTCTCAGCGCTGGAGCACAGCATACCGAGCGCCGTGGACCACCGTCTGCGATGGTGGCCGCAGCCGGCGGCCGTAACTCACGTGCGCAGCGTGCGGCTCGAACGGCAGCGTGAACTCGCCGTGCCGCAGGCCGTTCTTCTCGAAGAACACCGTCTGCAGTCTGTTGGGCAGCCGCTGGACGGAGGCGATGACCGCGCCTGACGGCCGCCAGGCCAGGCACTGGCCCAGGCCGGCCACCGGCTCGCTGGTGGAGAGGCGGCTGCCATCGCGGCTGAACACCACGAACCGGCGCCCGCCTGCGGCACCGCGCAGGCAGGTGACGTCACCAGCGAGCCAGACCGGGGCCAGCGGCCGAGTGTGCCGCACACAGTCACGCGTCGGTGGCAGGTGGAAGCGAACGGGAACGTGCACGGCGAGCTGTGTCGTGTCTGAGCCCAGTAAATCGCAGTGTCGAGACTCAGAACGTGCCACCAAGGTCCAAAATTGCTGACAACTGTACATTGGTATCAGGAGCTGCAGAACCTGGGCCAAAATCATCAGCATATTTAGAGCCCGTTTCTCCACCGTCTGAAATCGCACATGCTTGTCTACTGCTCTCAACCATTTTTCGCGTCATTAACAACCAGCCCCAAGCTCTATCCGAGCGGGACTCAGCCCCGACTTGTCACACGGCTGCCGGCCGCCGCCTGGCGGGACGGCGCGCGAAGCAGCACGCACCGGAGGCGGGGCAGACGATGCTCACAGCCACCATCTGGCCGTCGCCGCGCCACGACAGCCGCGGCCGGCCGTCGTCGCCGCCGGCGGCCCCGGACGGCGGCGCAGACTCCTCCTGCCGGCCCGCCGTCGCCGCCGCCTTCCCGGCCGAGCCGTGGAACTGGGTCTCCTTGCGGCCCCAGCCGACCGTAACGGGCGCCACTGCGGGGCGAGGCAGCGCGTGACGACTCAGCGACGGTGCACGCCGGGCATGTAGCGGCCAGGACAGGCTGACACCACAGCGAGGATGTTAAGGCAGTCAAGTGAAATGGTAAGGAGCACAGCATCCAACCAAAAACAACAAGCAGTGATGCTTAGGCTCAGAGCCACAAGCACAACGGCGTCGGCGTGAAAGCGCAGCATTAAGAGTTTGCATTGATGCCTTTGTCCGATCGCTAGCTAGAGCCTAACATCACCTGATCTGAATCAGTTCCTCCACTTATTTATGCAGAACCATAAAGCAGCTAAGCTGCTATATCACATGTTTATAGCTTGTCCCGCACTTGTAAAACCTTGACCCACAAAACCCCAGCCAGACTCGACTCACTGTCTCCGAACTCCTCCGAGAAGACGGGAACCTCGACAACGGGCTCGAGCTGGGCCGTGACCAGCAGCAGGTCCGCGCGCGCCGAGACGAGTGCGGCCAGCTCCAGGTCCGGACTCCAGGCCATGGCCAGCAGACCGTCGGAGACACCGCCCACCAGCTCCACCTGGTGGCATGATCAACAGTGACATACTGTCAGGCAGGCTGCACAACAAGTTTGCCTAATACAACCCAAGTTGGGGGATGGGGGAGGAAGGCTAGAGCCCCACTTGCATCCTGCTTCTGCCAGAGCTCCTGAGTGATGGCATGACTCTAGCAGCCACTGTCAATCCATAAAAGGATGCAAGATTATTTCCAATGTATTCCCTTAAGGAAAAGCAAGTTGTGCACCTAAGACCATGTGCAAGCACAGCTACAGAATTCTTTGGGAGTAAGATTATATCATTGTATCAGATAAAATAAAGCAGAAGAAAGGCATGCATACAACCTGTTGCAGAAAATCCATAACATGAAAAGGAACAATGTGCTATATACAGATTGTGATAAGGTACCTCATCTGTGAAGCCATTGCACATAATAAACTTTCCCATTCTTGTAATAGCAAAGAGTGACTGCTGTTCTGGAAGAAATTCAGTAGCTACCAGCTCATCATCTTCTCCAGTGTGGTCTGACATGTTAAAGCATGAAACCACCTGTAAACACATGAAAAACATGATCTCATGTCTGGTAAACACACACACCATTCACCTTAATCACCTTTTTTCTTTGAGGCTATAATGCTCTTGAATTTGAATGCAAGCAAATGCAAACAACAACATTTTCATCCATTGAAATCAAACTTGACAGACAACATGCAAAGTTTTGCAGTGATTTTCACCAAAACACTGGCAATTTACAGAACACATCATCTAAGTAAAGCAATTCAGAACTGTGAGACAACAAAGAGATAGGATCACAACCAGTTTCCATCCCCTCTTACAGTTTTCATTTAAGCCACAACTTAGGGTGAGCATATAAAATAACTATATCTCAGCCAATACTGCCAATAGTCATGGAGGAGCTTATGCCTGAACTTGGAAGTTTGGATTCTGGTAAGACATAAACACATTTTACAATTTGAAATGTGGGCTTAAACTCAAGTGCTTCAGTTACAACGGTTTTCAGAAATTGCTATGTGAATCACACACTGGAAAGGAGCATTACTGAATCTTTAGCCTTCCTTGCTTGATTATCTACCTTGGCTCAGCCGGTATTGTGGCAAGCATTCTGCATGACATATCATCACACTTTTTGCTACCATCACAATTTTACACAACAATCTGCATAAATTGCATGCCACTTTCCCTCCATATCTACCACATCCAGGCATAGCTTTGCATGGCATATACTGCTTCATCACGCATATGCTGTTTTCTAACATCTCAACTTACCTTGCCATTATCGACCCTATATACACGGTCTGAATAGGATACAAATGTCACATTGCCATCGGGATCCGGGGAAATGAAGCAATGCCCTCGAAACGTTCTGTTCAATCGAGACGTCGTTCGCCTGCTGTAAACCATCCTGCCTATCAACCTTGCAAACAGCTAGGTTTCTCATAGCTTGTAACGATTGTATGTGTTCTTCAGGGGCAGGCGCTTCGTATCTTATTCAACTTCATTCACGATAACCCAATACAAGAATCCTCGCGCGCAGTCACGATTATTTCCCAGCATGTGGGAATGCTAGACGGAAATGGGCTGGTGGGAAATAGAAAACGCGTGACGGGAATAAGCTCTTTATCGAAGCATCTGCGCCATGATCACCCTAATATACAGCTACCATATATCACGGAAAATGTTTCTACCTTTGTTTATTTCCGACGCCGTAGCCCATGCGGATCTGCTTCACTCATCGTGTCCGTCAAAGATATAAGAAAGAGTTCAAAGTCCTAAGATAAGGGAGGGGGACAGAGCACTGGTATCCCACCCCTACTTGCCGGCTAACGGGATAAGCATTACCCAGCGACAGGTGACGAGATGACCTCGTCCCACTTCGTGAAAACAAGCGAGCTGTATGCCCATGACGTCAATGCGGTGGCTCAAGAGCCGACAGCTTCATGAGCGATGAATACATAATTTTTTTTCATGAATCCGTATCCAAAGAAACTGCGTCAATATTCAATGCATTTTATTTTCGACGCAAATGTCAAAAAGGTCGCTACAAGCTTACTGGTCAACGCGTGATTTATAACACCGTTAACAGTCACCACAGCAACGGTTGAGGTACTCATAGGACATCTCTTGGCGCAAACCACCCGATTGGCAAACGTTTTGTAAACTTCGTTTTCATGGAAGAACGGAAATGATAATGCATTCCACAAAAGATAGTGTTTATCAAATTGATAGGCAATGATAACTGAGCATCAATGACGCGAGAGCCGCCCGAAGGTCGACCCACTTCAAATCATAACACACGAGCACGCCGACCGAACTGAACATAGAATCATATCAGCATATATGAATGGACACTACCACTACACTCCATGGACACCGCCGCCACTATCAGAAGGCCCTCGACCTGTTGATAACGTTATCGCGCCGGCCATCCCGGTCTCTACCGCGCACAAGTTAGACCGACGCCACCGGCCACCCAAGCATTGACACGCTGACATAGCGCCGAATGCGTCACGGTGGGCGGTGGGGCGGGCACACAGCCAGTCAACACGTCCCACCCCAGTCCAACACCTCGGTTGTTCACCGTAGCCAGCAAACCTCGCACAGACCAGAGCGGCGCCGGCGCCGCCGCCGCCACCGCCGTTTTGTCCGGTCCGGCCGCTACGCGCCGGGATCGGCGGGCGGCGACGCGTGCCGCGGCCGACCCGGCTCCGGCTCCTCCAGCAGGCGGCGCAGCTCGGCGCGGCGACGGTTTAGCGCTCGCAGCGCGGGCACGGCGTCGGCCGCCGCCAGCAGCGGCTGTGGTACAGGCCGAAGCACTGTCGGCACTGTCGCGTCGTCTCCAGCTCGAACGGATAGATGATCTGACGGTTCGCGGCAGAACTCACATATGAACCCCTTCTGGCCTGCACAGGCTGCACGCGAGCACGTGACCCTGCGCGAACTCCACCAGCGCCAGCAGCGTCTTTCCCAGCGAGCCGAGTCGCCACCTCGCGCAGGTCAACCGGCGCGTACAGGTGCACGTGCTCAAACAGGTGGTGGCGGCCGGCCAGCCGCGAACGCAGCCTCGTCGGCCGCCGCGCTGCGGCACGTCTTCAGGAAGGCCACTGAGAAAACACGAGCCGCGTGCGGTGCAGGCGCACGCGCTCCATGTCGGCACTCACGTCATACACGTTCACGTTCACCTCCGACACGTTGATTGCACGGCGTGGCGTCCATGCGCTCGAGCAGCTCGCGGCTGCGCGCGGCCACCGCGTGACGCGCAAAGTCCCAGTTGTGCACCATGCGCGCCGGCAGCGCCATCATGTCCTCGCCCGTGTGGCAGTCGGAAGCAGGTAGAAGAGCGCGTCGAACCGACAGAGGCGCGGCTGGCCGTACAAGCATGCCGACGACGAAGCGGCGCATCCCGCCGCACGTGTAGTTCTGGCCGTCGAGGCCGCGCTCCGTGGCGATCTCGGTCAGCCAACGCAGCCGAGGCTCGTCCGGCTCCGAGTCGGACGAGCACGCCTCGTCCGGCTCGTCCACCGGCCGGCCGGCATCCGTCTCGGCCGCCGGCTCGGCCTTGGTCTGTGCCGCCGCGCCGGCCTCCTCGTCCGGCTTCGCGCCGGGCTCGTTCGGCTCGGCGCTGGCGCAGGGGACGAGCCGGCGCTGCCCCCGGGTGACGAGCTGCCCGGACTGCGGCACGAACACGAACTGCACGTCGGGTGTCTGCATGAGCGAGCGCGCGCGCGGCACTGTTCTCGCGGTACGACTCGAGCACGCTGATGTAGGAGGACTCGGGCGGCGGCGGCGCGGGCCCCGGGGCGGCTGCGCCGTCAGCTGCGCCAGCTCTCCGGCCAGGCTGCTCGCCTCCGAGCTGCAGCCGGAGCCGGACGGCGCCGGCCGCGACGGCGGCGTGCCGGCGCGCATCAGGTCGTCGGCCGACGTCGAGCGCATGATCACGTCGAACGCCATGTCCGGGTCGAGCGCGTTCATGATGAGTGTGGCGCCGGTCGGCTCCGGCAGCGGCAGGTGGCAGTCGGGCGGCGGCTGGCGGCGCGGCGCCGGCTCGGCCAGCGCCGCCGCCACGTCCTGGCCCTGGCTCACCGCACCGCCGCCCGCCTGCCGCGGTCGGAAGTACACGCCGGCCAGCTCCAGCGGCGCCTCGTCCCACGTGTTGAGCAGGCTCGAGTTGGTGGCCAGCGCGAACGGCAGCACCTCCAGACCCTGCAGGTAGCGCATCATGATGTCCACCTGCTCGCGGTCGCGCAGCAGCGCGAACTTCTCGTAATGGTAGCCGAGCAGGCGCCGGTCGCCGGCGATCATGCTCAGGTAGCTGGTGAGCAGGCCGTCGTTGAGCGCGGCGCGCAGCCAGGCGCGGCACTTGCCGATGTCGGTGTGGATCTGGGAGAGCCCGCTCAGCTGCGCCAGCACGGCGCGGTGCGTGACCACCAGCAGCGGCGGCCAGAAGTTGGGCTCGGGCCGGCGGCCGCTGTCACGCAGCGCGCTCGACACCAGCTCCAGGAAAGTGTCGCGCAGCCCGTGGATGAACATCGCCTCCAGCGTCAGGCACAGCTCGTTGGTCGACTCGCAACTGGGGATGTCGCCCTCGTGCTCGGAGAACTCGTGCAGCACGACCTTGATGCTCTCGTTGAGCTGCGCCACGATGCGGCGGCGCACGGCCTGCTCATGTGCCGGCGTGGCGCGCGACGGCCGCTGTGGGCTGAAAATGTTCATGTTGGCCGGCCGGGCGTGCAACCACCACTACACTCGCTCCGTCCAGCCGTGCTCCTCCTGCAGCACGCGGCGCGTAGCCGCCTCGGCGCTGCCGGCGCGCACGATCTTGAACGTGCCCGCCTGCGAGAGGTCCACCACGGTGCTGCCGAGCCGCGCGAGCGCGCTGCCGCCCAGCGCACCGCCGTCCACCACGCACGCCAGCAGCGGGTGCAGCTCGGCGAACTCGTCGGGCCGCAGCGGGCTTGGCGCGCCGCTGACGTTGGCGCTGGTCAGGGCGAGCGGGCCGCCGCAGCGCGCCACCAGGCGCCGCAGGAACGGGTGGTCCGGGATGCGCACGCCCACCAGCGGCGTGTGCGGGTTGAGGTGCGGGTTGAGCGCGGGCGAGCGCTCGAACACGAGCGTCACCGGGCCGGGCAGCAGCGCGCGCAGCAGCGGCTCGGGCGTCGTCACACGGGCCCACCGCTGGACCTCCTCTACGCGCGACACACAGATAGCGACGGGCTTGAGCTCGCAGCGCCTCTTGACCTTGTACAGTTGCGCGACGGCGTGCTCGTGCTGCGCGAGCGCCGCCAGGCCGTACACGGTGTCCGTGGGCAGGGCGACCACGGCGCCGCGCTGCAGGTGCGCCCGGACCGTCGAGCACAGCCGCCAGTCGGCGTCCGACAGCGGCAACAGCTCGGGCATGGGCGCCGGCCGGGCGCCGGCGGCGGCGCAGCGGCCGCGCGCGCTCGACGGCGGGATGAGAGGGCTCGCACGGGCCGACAGGCTCCGACAGGTTAGCAGTGACAGCGGAGCTCGCATCCAGCGCAGCGCGCACGCGGCGGGAGGGCCGGCGTCGACTAGTCCTTCCAGCGATGGCCGCACGGGGGGCTGCAGCACTTGTAGAACGTGGTCATAGGCTCGTCGGCCGAGCGCGTCTGGATCTGCATGAAGAAGGCGCGCCCGTGGCCGCACTTGGGGCACGTTTCGGCCGTTGAGTCGACGTTTTCCCAGGCGGCGGCGCCTCCCAGCACGTCGTCCACCTCCTTCAACTTGGGGTACGTGCGGCTGCCGACCTTACGGCGCACGTTGTGCACGTACGGACAGGTGGCGCAGGCGAAGCGGTAGCAGTCGCGGCCCTCCTCAATGGTCAGGATGTTGGCGCAGGTCGGACAGAACATCAACATGTCGCATGCTCTGATAGGAGGCCGCCCTGCGGGACAGCGTAGCCGGTCTCACGACTGCAACAGGACAAGATGTTACCATTGTGAGGCGACCAACCACCAATATGCTTCAGATACATTGTTTTGGACGTCCTTTGTATGTGCCATCTCGGGAGACCGATGACATCATGTTGTTTGATACAAACAATATAATCATGCTTCAGTAGTTGTATCGTGTTTTCAATGCAAAATGCATGTGCATCTGCATGTCTAGATATCATTGCAATTATACAGGTCATTTTGCACTTCTCAATGACTGCAATTGTGTGAATTAGAACATCCAATTGAGGAACAGCGCAACAAAACATGAAGTTCAAATGCAGGGATTTCTTTAACTTGTCAAGTGGTTATTTAGGATATTTAGTGAGCATGGTAAAACAAAATGGTCTTGGGTTTTAAGGTCACTTCAGCATCTGCTAAGAAGTGAAAGAGCTCGGCAGAAGTCGACATTCACATGCGATATTCCCATCATTAATTTCGCGTGCAAAATGGTACCTATTTATGTACCTACGGATGAGAACATTAACATAATTAATATATGCAGCTATTTCAAATTTTACCCATCCACCTGGCAACTATCACCCCCCTGAACTCACGAAGCGCGTGCCATTTTAAATCATTCACACGCCCTCCGCTAGAATCTACATATCGTAAGTCACCTATAACTGGAGGTCAACAGGTCACACGACGGTACCTGTACGTGGGAACGTTACATTACTTCTCCCACACTGCAACACCTCAGCATCCCTTGTCACCACAAGCCTCGGAAAACTTGACACACGGAGACACAACGGCACGCGATTGTTCACGGTTTTGCCAATGCTAGGAAGGGGGCCCACTGAACGTTTTGAGGCTTTTCTATGCAACTCTATACGTAGTGCATAACTCCAAAACGTGAGAGCGCCCATGGTGTGGCGACCCCTGCGTCGTCATCCAACCCAATCACACCACACGAATAGCGGTCGAGTCACATCTACTTCCTCGATGCCAACGACCGCCATTCCAAACGCCCCCACAGCAGCACAGCTGCAGGTTACACACACGCACCCATCGTCACACACACACGCACACGCACACACACACACGCGCGCGCGCAATCGGCGCGCCACCGCCACGTCAGCCCCCTGCGCGGCGCGTGACGTCACACTCGCGTCACGGCTGACGAACCAAGCGCAACGACGTGGCGGCTCCCACGCGATCCAATACAACCAGCGCCGTTTGCAGCACTGACGCAGGACGGGGACGACACAACACACACTGCGTGGCTGGGGCCGCGATCGTCCGAGACCCGGAACTGCGCTGTTAGGAAACGGGGCTGGCTACGGCGGCTCAGTGAGACTGATCCGCAAACAACGGACGGGTGAAAAAGGACAGCGTCGCAACCCAGATGTTCTGATCGTTGCCCTTTGCCCCCGGCTAGAGGACAAAGGTCCGCGGCGGCGGCAGTGGTCGTCTGCTGCGAGTCTGCACTGCGGGGCGTAGACTCGCAGCAGGCAGTCAGCTGCTGTCAGGCAACGTCGGGTCGATTTCTAGCGAAGCCTATCACGCTGTTCGATGGTGTGTGCCAAAAGGGCAGCGAGTTATCGAGCTGCGTGGCATGCCATTAGCGACACTCCTCAATTACGATGTTAGTTGGATGGGTCGGTTGAGTAATATCAGCATTATCTTGTCTATGGCCATCTCAGTACAATTGGGATCACGGCTCGCCAAGGGGCTTTGCTAGGGTAGCCTCACCTAAGTTGTGTACGAGCATTGAGAGCAGCGCTCATGCCATAATATTCCGGCACAGTCGGCTCACAAACGCATTCCTGCACGAATAAATTCACCATGTCTCTGCACTGGTTGACTTTAAAAGCTGCCTCAAAGATAAGTGCATACAGTCTCCCACACAGAACGTTGTAGCACGTTCTCATCACCACTATTTGAGAACCTTACCCAGAGCTCGGAGTTACCGTTTAAATCTCACGGAAAACATTCGGTCGTCTTGGGATGACGGATTGCCTTAATTTGGACGTGGTTCCGAGTCCAGCCAGGCTGGGACTCGGTGCCGGTGTCGAGTATCGAGCAATGGGATGCAACTTTGCATCTGAATAAGCTTCAGTCACACTAATATAAACGCACTATTCAGTCATACTACTACAGGGACTATCAAGCCTGGACATGACAGGATCGGAATGGGATAGCATATGGTGAGATTCTGTAACTCCGATTGAAACCCATCCTTCGACCAGTGAGCTAAATACTTCGCTCCGAACGTCAACACGCGCCCGGGTGGCCGGCTGAATACACTTCGCTCGGGTGGGCGGGGGTTAATCTGACCTCCATGACGGCCATGACCTGACTCTGACCTGCCACAGGTCAACGACCTTCCAAGGTACATCTCATTTTTACATCGGCCGCGCCGTTCAGAAATCATTCTGGAAACACCTTCAGGAGTGGGGGGGGGGGGGGGCAATTTGAACCCCATCCGATTGCGCGTTAAACATGCGATGTACGCACTGTCAGTCGCTGGTTTGCTGCTTTTGCAGTTATTTTGCATGTGCATAATTCACATGCTAACCGAACTTTTGTGGAAGGCAGTAATGACTTAATATGACACTCATCTGCATACATCCTAACTTAAAAACATTCAAGATGGCCAAAATATTATCCGTCCGACACATAGCAATTCAGAATGGGTCAAATGTTGAGCGGAGTTTAACCCAACTCCGGGAAAATCCACCATTCATGCCTCCACCTGCCATGTCCCTACAATGACAAAAATGAAGCAAAAATTCGTGCTCTTTCCGGCTTCCCCGTTCTCCTTAGAGGATCAGTCATTAATTATGCCGGCGCGTACTCTGGAAGAAAACGAACCAATTGGGAACACATTCGAACCGTGTAAAGTGTAGAACTAGAGGTGGACTAAAACCACACGCCACCGCGGGTTCGGACATTATCCCTTGCATTTCACATTCACATTTTCAAACAATCGCACATTCTGTTACAAGCGACTTCCATCTTCATCCACTTATCACCCAGATCCGATTTTAGCCTTCTCCTATGGGTGCTTTTTGCTATAGAATTACCCCCAGGCCTCCTCACTATCTGCTACTTGCAATTTCCCAGGGAAATCTTAGTGCCTGGATACCTTGCTTCTTGGGGTGCTTGATCTCAGGGGGTTAATTGTGAACCCTTACTGTCTCCATACTTTCAGTCATGCTGAGGACTGACATAATTGGGGGGGGGGGGAGGTAGTGTAGTGGTTAACGCGTCTGCGTTAACCACTGCGCGTCCGGGAAACCAGAGATACGGGGTACCAGAAACCAGAGGTATCCTCGCGGTGCTCACCCTTCCTGCCAGGGTGAGAAGCAGGCGACGCCATATAGCCTCAGCAGTTGGGTGCATCGTTAAGCCCCAATGACACACTGACACAAATATTGCCTGGTAAGCATAGACAGGTTTAATTGGTAGCAAGCATGTCCTAACTTTCAGCAGCTGTGTATGGTTAGTGCTTGTCATGCCTACACTAAACCAAAGGAACATGTCTCATCTAAGTCAAATTGGAACTGACTGTCACAGGAGCAACCACTTCTTAAAGCACTTTTGCTGCATCTCACATCCATCATGTAACTGACATCTCCATGGTGGTGAAGAGACCCTGGTTTAACAACCCAGTCAAGAAACCAAGTGCACACAAAAATTGTGCACCACTGCATTTAAGCAAAGATCCTGCAAAACACAAATACTGGGCAAGAGATGGTCTTTGAAGCTAAGATGCCCAAACCCACCAATCATCACTGAATATGGGCACGCAATGCCTACAACATAAATATAACAACAACCCCTCACATAATCTCATATTGACACAATATTAATACTTCAGCGAGCAGCCATGCGACAGACTTAGAAGCCATTTGCATATCGTCCAGATGTCTCAGTCCATGATATGGCAAGGGCATGGGTATACATTAAATTCTTTGCACAAAGAGACTGAATAATTAATTGTGAAATGTGACCCTGCAGATGGAATAAAATGTTTCACAAAGTTTGACATGTACTCTTTCATATTATGTTCCAAACATTCTTATCACACTGACAATGCCTACTCTTGAGGCTCTTGGTCGGCTTACACACCATCCAAAAATCTTTCAGATAGTTGTACGTCAAGCGTGCGCGGATTTTCAACCTTGGAGGGAAGCAAGTGCAAACATGCAGAATCTCGTGCTAAAAGTCCGCTCAATACGTTATGGGCAGAGACCATTACGAAATCGATCAACCCACTCTAAGTCAGTTCTTTCTGTTCACGAATTTTCGGCCGCCGGGCCTGCAGCCCCCAATGGATGGCTGATTATTAGCGTGCTTTCACATCAGACAGTAGGGTAGTCTCTAATGTCAATGGGGGGGGGGGGGGGGGTGTCCACACTCTATAGAAATATTGAGGATCCCGTGAAGGTTGACCGCAAATTTAAGTGAGCCCAGCGACTTGAAGAAACATGGGTAGTCCTATTTCATCTGGGAATGTTCAACTGCAAGTCAGAATCTATTAGTTAGAAGTTAGGTGCACACTACCCTTCCCGGTAACTCCTTAAAGATCATTCCGGCCCAACCTGGGGTGTCTACCAGCTGCTGTGTTCTGGCTACATGGAAGTGGGTTCGCCTGATGGGTTCGTCCGGAGGCCCTCACAGATGTACATCCTACATTGGTGCCTTCCCTGGGGCGGAAGGTCGTCTGGTGGCTTCTGGCCAGGGCATTTGACCCCGGATGGGCGCAAGAGCCTTTATTGGTGCAACAAGATCCCTGATAACCGCAGGCGGTCCAATAAATGCCTCAGAGACCCATGTTTGGCCAGCAAGCCCTTGGCTAAAACGGGGTGCAGGGCCAAGCAAGGGCCCTGGGTCACCACCGGCCGACTCGGGACTCCTTCCGTCACAGGATCCTCTGTTGGGACACTCCGGGGGCCTGACCGTCAAAAGACCACTCATTGTTGCAGGGGCTCCGACCAATGCAAGCCGCGGGCCTCGGCCTCGTTTCTCCTGGAGAAATGGGGGGGGGGGGCAGGGCTCAGAAACACGGAGTCGACTATTCGGTGCAGTGGTCTCCGGCCGAAACAGGCGCCCGCATTGTCCCAGGGGTCCACAATCGCTGAAAGAGGCATATTGGCTGACATTTGGGGTCACACGGGCCATACGGGCCAGGATGACCTGCAGCCTTTCGACCCTTATGGTCATTCAACCTTCTCATCGCGCCGTTGATCGCCAGTCTTGAAGGGCAACGTCGGTTCCTCTT
>NW_023596746.1:26830697-26867653 GCF_011947565.3 Pollicipes pollicipes | reverse complement strand
GAGAGAAGAGAGAGAGAGAGAGAGAGAGAGAGAGAGAGAGAGATGAGAGAGAGGAGAGGAGGAGAGAGAGAAGAGAGAGAGGGAGAGAGAGAGGAGAGAGGAGAGGAGAGAGAGAGAGAGAGAGAGAGAGAGGAGAGAGAGAGGAGACGGAGACGGAGACAGAGACAGAGACAGAGAAGAGACAGAGACAGAGACAGAGACAGAGACAGAGACAGAGACAGAGACAGAGACAGAGACAGAGACAGAGACAGAGACAGAGCAGAGACAGGACAGAGACAGAGACAGAGACAGAGACAGAGACAGAGACAGAGACAGAGACAGAGACAGAGACAGAGACAGAGACAGAGACAGAGACAGGACAGAGACAGAGACAGAGACAGAGACAGAGACAGAGACAGAGACAGAGACAGAGACAGAGACAGAGACAGAGACAGAGACCGAGACAGAGACAGAGACAGAGACAGAGACAGAGACAGAGACAGAGGACAGAGACAGAGACAGAGACAGAGCCAGAGACAGAGACAGGACAGGGACAGGGACAGGGACAGGGACAGGGACAGGGACAGGGACAGGGACAGGGACAGGGACAGGGACAGGGACAGGGACAGGGACAGGGACAGGGACAGGGACAGAGACAGAGACAGAGACAGAGAGAGATCCACAAACAAGCCCGCCCGCCTCGGAGGCTGCTGCCGGCACCGGCTAGCGGAGTTTGGGCGACGCTTCAGTAGGTGCACATAACTTAGCTCATGCTCGCGTATGCGCAGCTGGTGCGTATTGGAATTCCGATGTCAGCTCGGGTGGCGCCGAAGGACCGTTCGAATCGATGGCAGCAAAGCATGGGAAGGTAAGGCCGGTCTGGATGTCTGCTGCCTAACCTGACCTAACAGCTCGGATAGCCAATGGCCTGTGCACAGGATGCGCCGCTGTAGCCCGCGCCACCCCCGCCGTTTAACACCGATTAGCCCCGCTAGCAGACAGAGTGGCTACTAACCAGGAGTTCTGTTGGTGCGTCTCGGGTCGTCGCTGCTGCTCGCTCCTGATCGGACCCGCCCTGTGTGGCGTGATGTGGAGCGGCATGTGACCTCGCCCGATCCACGGCGATTGGATGAAAGACGGGCGGCGCGCCGTCGGCCCCGTCCTCGCGTGCTGCGCTCTCCCGGGCCGTCGACCTTCCAGTGGCCCGTGTGGCCCTGGTCGGCACGTGCCGCGCTGATGGCACGGCGCTGTGGATGGACCCGCCCGCGGAACGGAGGGGAGAGGTGCGGCACGGTCGGAAAGGTTGAGAGGTCCGCCTGTTGCCCGGTCAGGGCCTGAAGACGCCGCTACCCCGACGAAAAAAACCGGCTGTGGTTGAGAAGGAGGGTAGAGGGTTCAAAGAGTCCGGTCCATCGAGTCCAGAAATCGGGAGGGAACGTGCGGAGTGCAAGAGTTCCCGCGACTCGGACCGACACAGGAATGGGAAGAAGTGGGTCGGGGCGGGACGGGCGGGGAGGGGGGGGGGGGGGGGCGACAGCGCCACCGGGGCGGCTGCGGTGGCGGCGGCGGACCGCTGAGCGGTCCGTCACGGACCGCTGTCGCCGCCGACGCATGACGCCCCGCCGCCGCCCCAGCGCCGGGCCGCCACGGCCGCAGCAACGGTACGCCGCCGCCGGCACCGCGCGGACCGCGTGGAGACCGTCGCACCGCCGCCGGCCCAAGGCCGCGCCGGCCGCGTGGCGCCGCGTCGTCTCGCGCCGCGTGCGGCGGCGGCAGAGGCGCCGCTTAGTGGGCCGCGCGCGTTGGCTGTGACGGCTGTGCGACGGCGGCGGCGCAGTGACCGGCGTGGGAGCGGCGGCGCGGCCGGTGCGCGGAGAGAGAGCGCGCCCGCCCGACGGTGACGGAGCCGCCCGTGTCGCCGACAGATGGCACTGGCGCCGACTCCACTGGCCTCTCGCACCGCGAGAGGGAGGAGCGAGTGCGGCAGTACCAGCAGCTGCAGAGCGACGAAGCTGACCGGCGACGGCAGGAGCTCGCCCGCCAGGTGAGAGGCCGGCCCGGCTGGCTGACGTCCGCGGCGCCGCGCCGCGCCCTCCTGCCCGCGCTCACCAGCGCCTGGCAATCGTCTCTGACGGGACTCCGTATGTCGTGTGTCATTTTGCCGTCGAGGCGTAGCCAACGGGGCGGCTCGAGATCGTCGCGCGCTCTCTCAGCCTCGTCGCCGTCCGCGAACCGAGCGCCACCGCTCGGCGCGCCTGGTGTGTTCCTGCGCGCCGCGTGTGTCTGACCGCTGTTTCACCATACCAGGCTCCGTCTGCGTGGATAGCGTCCGACTACAGCCCCGGCCGCTCGCCGGGGTCCGGCGCTCGCCTCCCCACCGTGGTCAGTGGTCCGTCCCCGCCTCGCTTGCTCTGCCGCTAACCGCGCCACCCTCAGCTGGCAGCGCCGCCGTGGCCGGCGCGCGCCAGCACGCGCGCGCGCCGGCGTGCATGTGTGCTGTGCCGCGCGAGCGTCCTGTGACGGCCGTGCTCGTGTGCCGTGCCGGTCAGGAGGAGCAGGACGTCCGGCAGCGGGAGCAGGCCGAGCAGGAGCGGCGCCGCCGCTACCGGGAGCTGGGTCTGCGCGAGACGGAGCGACGCTCACAGGTGGGGCGGCCGGCTGCCCGGGGCTGAGGGGGGCCGACACGGCTGGGCTGGAGACAGGGGACGGCCGACGGAGTCAGGAGGGACGGAGCTCGAGACCGCTGGGGCGACGGGTCACAGGCATCCTGGACGCAGGAGAGCCGCGAGACGGCCGCTGGGACAGCGGCGCACGCCAAGGTTCGAGTGCCGGTGACGTATCTGACCAGCGCGTCCAGCCGGGCGAAGTCCGGGACAGTTGCCCGACAGCGGCTGTTAATCCGAGCGGGTGCCGCGTCGGGAGGGGGCCACGGGGACACCCCCCCCCCCCTCCCGGCGGACGTCGGGCGTCGGTGTGACCGGGACAGCGGTCTCTCCAGGTCACTAGGTAACTCTGCTCCGCCACTAATCGCACCCCGCCCGGTGGCGTCCCTCGCCGCCGCGTCCGACTGGACCGGGCTTTCAATGGTCGTGCCGTGGTTGGCCATTGTGTGCTGCTCTGCTGCGACTAACAGCTGTGCAGGCCACCCCGCTCTCTGCCGGTGGAGAAAGTGGAAGGGCATGGGCGTGATTCATGCGGTGCGGAGCTTAGCTGTGAGGCGAGACAAAAAACTAATTGCGGCTCATTGTTCTGTTATGACCTAAAATCCATGCGGAGATGTTGGCAGGGTCGAATTGCGCGCCGGCTTAATGGACTACTGATGCAAACAGTTTGTTGGTGATATGGCGTTATGACCCGGTCTTAACCCGATCCCTAGATGTCGAACTAGATCTCCAGTCTTTTGACCCTATCCCCGCCTTCTGATCCGATTGCTAGTCTCGTGACCTGATCCTCGCCTGCTGAGCCGATCCCCAGCCTTCTGACCCGGTCAGCTTTCTGACCCGACCCACCTTCTGACCCATCCCCTTCTGACTCACCCCCTTCTGACCCTTTCCCCCTTCTGACCCGGTCCCGCTCCCTTCGACCTGATCAGCCCTCCGACCCATCCCCTTCTGACTCCATCCACCTTCTGACCCCTCCCCGCTCCCTTCTGACCTGATCAGCCTTCCGACTTGATCCACCCTCTGACCTGATCAGCCTTCCGACCCGATCCCGCTTCTGACCTGATCAGACTTCCGACCCTGATCCACCTTTTGGCCCGATCCCCAGGTCTTCTGACCCGATCGCTAGTCGTGTAGCCCGAACACCGCCTGCGCCCTGATCTGTGTGACACGCTGCGCCGTCACCTGTACGACCCCCATGACCTGAGGGGTGGGCGGACCGTCGGCCAGGTGGAGGACCGCCGCCGTCAGATGGAGGAGACGGAGGCGGAGCGGCGCGCCGCCATCGCCCGCCGCAACCAGGAGCGCGAGGCCATGCTGGAGACGCGCCGCCAGCACCAGACCAGCCAAATCATGTTGGGCTTCGGCAGCGCCACGCCGCGCTGGGAGGTGACCGGCGACATGGGCAAAAGGTCAGCACAGCGCCGGTCCGCCAGCACCGCCGCCGGAGGGCCCCAGCCCCGGGCGCTGGGGCTCTCCGGCGGCTCGGGGGATCGGTCAGCAGCGTGACGCCGTGCCCTCCCAAGGCGTGGGAAGGTCAGGGAGGGCCTTAAGAGGACGAAGGGGTTCTACCTAGTGTACCGCCGGTGACTTACAGGCAAAGCCAGGCGCCGGGCGCAGCGCTGGTGGTCGGCAGCGGTCGGCGGCGGCCCGGCTGGAGGCCGCGCCGCACACGCGGCCGCTCGTGGCCCGTGACGGCCTGGCCACGAGCCTCGCATGACGGCGGGCACGTGGCCCGTGGCGGAGCGGCCACGAGGCGTGCATGACGGCGGGCACGTGGCCCGTGGCGGAGCGGCCACGAGGCGTGCATGACGCCTGGCGTGCGGCTCCTGAACGGGCCGCGGCGGCATGCTTCTGCTCAAAGGCCGGTTCGCGGCGTGCTGAGTGGAGCTGGTGTCTGACTGCATGCCGTTTCTCGCACCGTTGTGGCGGCTGACAGGTTGCGAAACAGTTTCTCTTTGGTTTCGAAGTCCATTGGAAAGGGTTCGTTCGCATCCGGTTTGGAATCGTTTGGCTGCGCACGCGTGAAGTGCATAGGACGGTGGTGCTGGATATCAGATAGACTGTCCACACGACTTTGCAGCGCCGCATGTCGTGTAACACGACCCCATTTGTTAGTTGCGCTTGTCTTTGATCAGGTTCGACGGCCCTTGTCTTGTTTCTGCACGAGTGTGTAATTGCACTAATTTGTTTTTGTGCGCCGCCCGTTTTTCACGCACCGCTGTCTGTCGCGCAGTGTGCAGCCAGCCGGCCTTCCACGCTGATTGTCACCGCTCGGTTTTGTTCGCTCCGCCCGTGCGGTCGCCGCCGCCGGTCGGCTCGTGCCTGACCCGGCCGGTGCGCCGCCGCCGCTGACGCCGCCGCTGCCGCCCGGTGCCGGTAGGTACGATGAGTTCTGGCGGCGGTCGGGCTCGCCGGTCACGTCCCATCTCATCCCCAGATGGACGTCCGCCTCGCAGATCGACGGCGCCGGCGAGCGGCACTCGCCGGACGGTAAGCGCCTGCCCGCCGCCGCCGCCGCCGCTGCGCCGCCACCCTGGGGACGCCTCTGCACGCCTGCAGGGCCAGGGTGAGCACGCGGCCTGCGCTGGGGCTGGGGGTCGGGGCCGCGCGGCGGGCACGCCCGTGCTGCCGCGGCCCCCATGAGCGACCTCTTAACTGGCTGTGCTGGCGCCACTACTGGCCTGGGACGTGATGTCGCCTGTACTGACACCGCCACTGGTTCGCGGATGTCACGCTGTCTCTGTTCATCCCCCTTCACTGGCTGCGCTGGCACCGCCACTGTGCTGGGGTGTGTAATGTACAGTACACCCATCCCCGCCGGGCCACGCTGGCACCGTCACCGAGCCAGGATTGTGATGCTGCACAAGTCCCTCTCCCTGGATGCACTCACGTAGCTGTTCGGCTTGGAGCCGGCGGCAGCGTGTCTCTCTCTGGGAGTCAGCTGCTGGGTCGGCTGGACTGCGCGGAGACGGGAGTGAGACACGGACGCGGCCGGCCCGACCGCGGCCTGCGAGCGGGAGAGAAAGGGCGCCGCTGGGCCGGAACGGGCGCGCTGCATGAAACCGCATGTGAATGTACCGGGCGCAATTGGTTCGAGGAAGGGCCGGAGCCGTGCACGAGACAGACTGCGGAACGCGTGTCATGACCTGCCCAGAGTTCCAGGCCCGGTGATCGCTGGCCGTGCATCCACGGCTGTCATTTATTCTCCGACTGTATCATTACTGAAAGCGGGTGCGTCTTTCCCGTACTTGTTTCATCTATATGCGTACGCAGTGTGTTTCGTAGCGTCGGTAACAAGTAGTAGCCTAGCGTCGGTAACAAGTGACCTCACCTCTGGGCGGTGAGCAGTCCAATTTTGCATTAATGGCGTTGGTTGCAAGTGAAGGCCAGGTCACGAGCGGCCGCACCACACGCTGCCAGTTCCAGGGGTTTGAGAACTTAACGACCTTAAGAGCAGTCTGAGCTCCAGCCCAGGCTGAGCTGGGACTAAGCACAGATTGTTCTGACAGATCTCGCGCTCAGACGTCTGTCCCGTGTCTGGGACAGTCGGCAGGTGCTTGGCCCCGTCGCCCGGGCCGCCGGGCTGCGTCGCCAATGGGAAGGCATGACCCTGCGAGACATGGGTGCTTGCCTGGCACCAGCAACTGGTCTATCGTTTCACTGGCTTGTCGTTTCAACCCGCTTTGCCCCAGTCGGAGCACCAGTTTGGGGTCCTAGAGGTTGTCCCCCCCCCGCCCTGGCGTCGAGCCCTGGTGACGCTGCTGCGGACCGGCCGTCGCCGACCGAGCGTGTCGTGGCGCTCCGTTTGCCGCTGACGACGCGTGTGACGCTCCCGCCCGCCGCCGGCCCGTCCGCCGTGCTGACCCGAGCCCGGCCCGGCGTTTCAGCCATGCGCATGTCGACGGTCCATGTGCGAGATATTCGGCTGGGCCGACGGCGGCGGCTCGGCGGCTCCGGCCCGGCGGGAGCCGGCAGGAGCCGGGCCGGAGCGCAGCGCCGGTGAGTGCCGCCGGCTCCGCACCGCTGGCGGCGGCTCCAGGGTGCGGTGGCGACCCCTCCGCTGCCGGCCGTGCTGAGTCCTCGGCCGCGAGACTGGCTGCTGGCCGGGCGGCTCTCACGCAGCGACGCTGGGCTCGTGTTCGGCTCTGTTGGAGGCTGCTTGCGTTTGCGCGGACGTGCCGGTGGTGAAGTCTCCTGACACGGTCCGCGCAGCGCCCAGTTTGTTTTTCCGCCGATGTGGCTTCGCATCTCCTTCACGCACACACGACGCTTCAGGTGTGGCCTGCGTGTGTAAGCTTTTTATACAGGCATTCATCACACTTGTCCCTGTACATATGCACAACATGCTTTCGCACATGGCGTGTGGGCTTACACGCGCCTTCGTGAAGCCTGACGGGGAGGCTACCTCTCCGCGGGCTCCGGCCGGCACAGCTCGGACGGCGTGTACCTGACCCGCCTTAGGCTGCTGGTGGGGGACGGGAGGTGGGTGGCGGGCGGCGGCCGCAGTCGGACCGGTGTGCCGTGCCGTGGTGTGGCTCCCCCGGGCCGGTGTGCCGTGCCGTGGTGTGGCTCCCCGGGGCCGGTGTGCCGTGCCGCGGTGTGGCTCCCCCGGGCCGGTGTGCCGTGCCGCGGTGTGACTCCCCCGGACCGTGCGGATGGCTCGGCGGCCGCCTGACGCTGGGTCGGCTTGGTCGGGGGTGGCTGCCTTGGCCCGGCCAGTCGTGCTCGCCGCCCGTTCCCCAGCCGTCCAGCAGCTCTGGTGGCCCGCCTCTGTGCCAGGCTTCCTCCTGCAGCCAGCTTTATAAGGCAGAAGTTGTGTTGTGTGCGGTAATTCATACTTTGGCTTTGTTGGCCACTCGTCATAAAGCGTTTGGTTTCGCGCTTAGTCCGTCCCGATAGCTCATTTGGTTAGAGCGCTTGCATTCCACCTACTCGTGGTGGGGTGGGTTCGAGTCGCCGTTTAAATTTCGCCACTCAATTCCGCCGTCGACCTGGGCTTTCACCATCGGATGGTAGAGGTCAGGGCAGTCGCGAAACTATCACTTCTCAGTGTGAGCTCTTATCTTAGATGTAAAGGTTTCTGACTAGATCTTTAAAGAGGGGTTTTGTAACACGTGCACATGGTAACCAGTTAGCTTTTATAGTCAAAACTAGTGCGGTCTTCATTCAACGAATTGCGTACCTCTTTTGCTATATATATATATATATATATATATATATATATATATATATATATATAGATGTAGATATAGATATATATATATATATATATATATATATATATATATATATATATATGTATATATGTATGTGTGCATATATCGCAGACATGCTGCAATACTGCAGTAACATTGTTTGACGTCCTACGTTAAATGTGGGATCTGCAACCGCAGCTTCTGCTTTGTTATGCTGGCTCGTTGGTCGCATTTCCTCAGTTATAGCCACGTTTTTGTTCGCCCTGACGCAGAGCTTTCCTCTTCGCCTCCCCGGCGCAGTCAGAACTGGTGGTTATTCTTGGCTCGCGATTGCGTTCGTGTTTGCTTTTCGTGGAAAGCTTTCGGCGTTCAGACCATGTCGCAAGCTGCCTACTGCCGGATTAGCAGCTTCGCTTGAATGTTTTCGATTTAGTCAAGCATCACCTGGCGCCCGTTCGCCTCCATGGAGCCGTTTTTGGGTCATTCATTCCGTCGCTTGATCGCACGCTTTTTGCGGTTTGTTTGTGCCGCTTCGTCCGTTTTGCCTCGTTAGTATTCGGCCGTGTGTTTGGCTTCTTCGGTTTGTGTCCTCCGCTGCCGTCCGTCACAGACAGCAGCGGAGCGACCGGCTGGGGTCCGCGCGGGATGAGCTGCGGCCGTGTCCCTGCTCTATCCGTCCTCTGACCGGCGGCCCGCGTCACGCCGGGGCTGGCCAGGCGCCGTCCGCGCGGTTCGTTGCCCGGACGAACCGACGGCCGCCAGCCCCGACCAGGGACACGGCGAGCCGGCGGGCCTGTCCTGGCGCCACCGTGGCGGCCGACAGTCAGCCGCCGGGCTCTGGCCTCTCGTGCTAAGCGTGCGCTGCGTGCCACGTGCGTCTGGTGGGCTGGCGGTGGGCCCGCCAGCGGGTGATGACGTGTGTGTGTCAGTGAGCAGGTGGCGAGGACGCCCGGCGGAGCATGTCGAGCCGAGCTGACCATGGCTGATGAAAATCGTCGGCGTTTGTGGTGGTGCCGAACAGTGACGAGCAGGATGGCGATGCCCCTCAGGGGTTTTGAGGGACAGTGCAGGCGTTGAAGGACTGAGGGGGCCCTGGAAGACTGCCCTCCCTTGTCTTGGGTGGCGCTCTATGCATCCGCATTAGCGGCTCCGGCCGCATGGCAGTGGGCCGGTAAAGGCGGATAGCGTGGGACCGGTCCCATGGCCATGTGCTTTTGCCAGTTCATGACCATGGGACAGGACGAAAGTGCATCCGTGCTGCATGTTTGACTTATCTGTCGTGTTTTGGACTGACTGTGTTATCGACTGGCGTGCCGGGGGGGGGGGGGATTATCGACTGTTAAGCCCGGGGGGACGACGCGTTGACTGGACTTTAACGGCAATCAATGACTCATGTCCGCGCCGAAAGAGGCGACGACGACCCGTGCGTGCTCCGTGAACGCGGCGCCTGAACAGTGTGTGGTCGACGGTGGCCAGTGACGCGCGACCGGCGCCTGCGCCGCGGGACCGTCGGCCGGCCACTGCGCCTGTGCCGCCGTCACCACCGTCGTCGCCCGCCTAACCCGTCGCTCGGACGCCCGCTGCTGCAGAGGAGCCGTCGGCGCGCCGCCACCGCTCCGACCTGATGCCGACCGTGCCGGGCGGCTCGTTCCGCGACCCGCCGCCGCCGCGCCGCCGCTCGCCAGGTAAAGCCGTCTCGCTGAGCCGGCTGGACCAGGTGGCGAGGCCGCGACCGCCGGCGCGCCGCCCGCCGCCCGAGAGCACGCTGCAGCCGCCGCCGGCTAAACGCATGTCCCAGAGCCTAAGCCACCTGGCGTCGGGGCCGGCGCCGCGGCCCACGCGGGCCATGCTGCTGCGCCGCGCCGCGCGCGAGCGCGGCTCCACGGCCGCCCTCGGTGAGTAGCCGCGTCGTGCGCGCACACTGCCACCGCACACACGGGGCCGACCCGGCCGCACGGTGGGCTGTGTGGGCCGCCGGCGGCCACTTGTGTATTCGCGGGAGGTGAGCAGGGTTTCGTCGGACGTTCTGGTGTGTCGGTTGTAAAGGGAGCATCTCAGGACATAGTGTTTATGGTTGGCTGTTCACTGAGAGATGTATCTGCCTGTAAATATGCCTAGGTTCCGGTCGGTAGCGTTACGTTTTATGTTCGGGGCCGTTTTGGGATGCCTGCTGGGTAAGTGAGTGCGAGCCGTTTCACAACGCGAGGCCCAACGCAGCCCGGCTGCCGGACGTCACCCCCACGTGCCCGGCGAGTATCGCCACGCGTTACATACAGTCACGCCAGACACAGACACACAGCGCGCGTCTCCGGCCCCGCCGGCGCCGCCGGAGGTCCGGCGCTCGGCGCCGGCCGCCCCCACCTGTCCAGGTAACGGCGCCGCCCTAACACGCGCCGCCGCGCCGGCTTGTCCCGCTCACCTGGTTTGGGTCGGGGCGCGGCCCGCGCTCGCGCGCGCCGCCCCGGTCGCCTCCGGTGCTGGGCTGTCCGGCTGGACGGCATGGCATGCGCACCACTGACTTGAACTGCATCCCCGGGCCGGTGGCGTGGCCACGCCGCTGCCACGTGCATGGACTGAATGTAATATGGTCGCCGGTGGCATGAGTCACACAGGGACTGCGCCGTATTACCATGCCGAGTCATGCTTGCATCGGTGCATCGTGCCGGGCGATGGTTTGTTTGCTGAGTGGCTTTCGTCCGGGGGTGAAAGCATGCCCGAGCTCCGCGAAATGGCCTCTCATCGGTCTGCCGACGGACTGGCACTGACTGAGTGCGGTCCATAACCAGTCGCACGACGCGCTTTGCTTCTTTGAGGGCGTTAAAATATTAACATCCGATGGATGTATGGCCTTTGGTTCAGAACCGCGTATAATATTGTATATGGATTTTATTCACAGCCAGATCTTATGCCTGGCGAATGAATATCGAGCAGGCGCGCACAAGTGACTTTATTGGGCCTCACATAGCTTTTCATTGTCTGTAGTTACTGTTGAAACACTTGTTGTGCCGCGTACGAACGCCCTTGGACACTTGCTGTCGTTTGAGGATGTGCAGATGTGTCTACTGATGGCGTGAGCTGGTGACTCCGTGTTGGTGTGATGCGTGAAGGGTTGTGCTTCCAGAAATGGCGGCTTGGGACTGACTCCGTGTGTCCTGGAACCTCTTCCGCCGCGCTGTCATTGTTGCTCTTTTGGGCTGGGTTCTCGGTTAAATTGATGTATTTGCGGTTGGTATTGTCCTTGTTTTGTAGTTGTTCTCCTATCTTTGTTTCATTGTTCTTACCCGGTTACTTATTGTTGGGATTAGCTGTAACTTGATGTGTTTGTTGGCCTCCGCGTGTCTGCTTCTCGCTGAGTTATTGTCCTAATTTCTTCTGTGGCTCTCTCCTCTCTCAGTCTGCTCCCTCCCCTTCCAACCCCCGTCCGGTGTGGCGCTCCCTGCCCCTGCGCCGCTCGCTCGTAGCTTGTCCGTCCCCGGCGCGCCAGCGCTCGATGGGACCTGTACCCGGCGCCGCCGGCTGTAACGCTCGCCGCGCCCGGCCGACAGGCGCCGGTGGCGTCTCCTCCCGGCCGTCCTCGGCACTCTCTCAGCAGAGCGGCGCCGCCGCCGGCGGCCGCGGCGTGGCGCTGCGGTCGCGGGCGTCGCCGCGTCGCCAGCGGCCGGTCAGCATCGCCGGCCTGCCGTCCCGCCCGGCGACCGACAGGACCGATGCGGAAGGTACGGCCGGACCGGTGGCCGCGCGCCGGTGGGGTGCCGGCGATGGCGCCGGCTCCCAGTGCGGCGGCGAGCGCGCAGAGCCGTGCGCCGCCAGAGCCCCCGTCAGAGTGCGCCGGAGAGTGAACAGGAACAGTGTAGGCGCGTGGCTCTTTGTCGTTTGTGGAGTTGGACGGTGCTATTGGTAGAGGAGGGATATCCCCCCTCATTTTCTCGAGGTATATCCACGCGGATCATATCCTCAAGCAGTGCTTGCCGGAAACTCAAGGCAGATAGCTTTGGAACGGTGCAGTTCCCCCATCCTGGCGGCGCCGCGTGCAGCTTATCAAATTAATTCGTCGGAAGTTAAGTCAGCCGGAAGTAAGTCGCCATAATATCCTTGCGATGTGGAGCAGACGAAACTGCGCATAGCAGTATCACACACCGGTATGACGACGTAACGTTGTCGGCTATAGCCTCGGAAAATGTGAAGCTCGATGGGCGCATTGCCGCCTGGGAGGGCGAGCCAACTAGTGCAGCCACTACGTGAAGACTCGACGCGTTCTCTGCGACAGGGTAGATGAGCATCAGCAGTGGCTCATGCAGGCTTCAACCTGCTTGGTCTGGGCTGTATTAGTGGCTCGGTGTACAGTGCACATAACGCCGCCCATTTTGCAGTTTGTTTTTGTACCGAGTATGCTCTGAATATCACGCACATGGTTTTACTCTGATTTGCTTGGGTTCCGCAGCGTGCATATTGTTTCGTTGATGTGCCGCCGTACATGTGCTATTAACAGCGCCTGTCCCCGTCCACGCGCGACTGCACTGACCCCAGTCGCGTGCGGCGCGGTCTGTGGAATCCCGCTGCTTGTGGCGGCAAGGTCTGGCGTCTGACCTGTGTCTACTACTGATGTCCAGTGTCTCCTCTTATGCGTCCTGTGTCTGACCGACCGGTCACACCGCGGACCGTGGCTGCCTTGCGTCTCATGGCACGTAGCTTGCCTGTTAGGAGCCGTGCCTGGCTGTGATTCTCTGACTTCTCGTGAACCCGTTCTTTGTGACCTGTGAGCTGCAGGCTGGCATACTTGACCTGCTGTGTCGCTGATCTGTTCGTGGTCTTCTGTGTGGAGCCAGGCCTCCTTCGTACCTGACCGGAGAAACCTTGTCCATGGCCTGACGCTGGCGTGCCTGACCTGACGGGCCCTCCGCCTGGCCAGACGGGCCCTCCACGTGACCTGACGGGCCTTCCGCCTGACCTGGCCTGCCCCGCGTGACGTGACGTGACGTGGTGTGTCGCTGACGGCAGCGTCGCGGACCCCGGGCCGGGTCAGCAGTGCGTCGACGCCGCGCCGACCGCTGCCGGCCAGCGCGCCGTCTACCGAGCCGCGCCGACCCGCCGGCGCCGCCGCCACCGCCGCTGCCGCCGCCGCGCGCAGAACGCCGGCGCAGGTGAAGGCGGACGACGCAAGGAAGAAGGTGAGAACGGGACTCGGCGGCCGACAGCGGCGCACGCCGTGCAGTGTACCTGCATTGACTGAGTGTACCCGCCAGTGTCTGAATGTACCTGCCAGTAACAGAGTGTACCCACCAAGGGCTGAGTATACAAGGTGCACTCGCAGTAGCAGTGCTGAGTGTACCTACAATGACTCGGTGCTGAATACCCGCCAGTAACCGAGTGTTCTCGCCGGTGACTGAGTGTACCAGCAAGTGACTGAGTGTACCCGCCAGTGACTGAGTGTACCGAGTGCGCCCGCCAGTGACTGAGTGTATTGAGTGCACCCGCCAGTGACTGAGTGTACTGAGTGCGCCCGCCAGTGACTGAGTGTACTGAGTGCATCCGCCAGTGACTGAGTGTACCCGCCAGTGACTGAGTGTACCGAGTGCGCCCGCCAGTGACTGAGTGTACTGAGTGCACCCGCCAGTGACTGAGTGTACCCGCCAGTGACCGAGTGTCTCCGCCAGTGACTGAGTGCACCCTACAGTGACCGCAGTATTACAGGACAACATCTCCGACAAACTGACGGTCGTGCAAACAGTGATGAGATGAGCGAAGTGTTGGCGCTGGCGTAAATGTAGCTTTGGCTGTTCTGAATGGGAAACAACGCGTGCATTGGTGCAATAACGAGGAACTTTGCTTCATATGAAATATTCCGAACGGTTGTGATGCTGTCGTAGCCCTCGGTAGCGTACTCTGCATGTTGTTGTTAATATCCAGTGCGGAGAGTCCGTGGCCGGACTGCTTACGCTCGGTAGCTGGGGTGCCACACGCACCTGATGAAAACGTACCTCTGAGTTGGTGCGTTACGTCATTGGTCTGCCTGCCTTTGTACGCCTATGGGACGGGCTATGTGGAGGGTGAGGTCGAGCTCTGTATTGCGTGGTAAATGGACATATCTCACGCGTTTCTGTAATAGGAAATGGCTGGGTGTGCCGCTGCAATGGAGTGAAGAGGACGTCTTCTGACGTTCCAGAAGCAGCGTTCCAAATCCAGCACGCCCCAGCCGGCGGAGGCGCGGCCTGAGGCGAAACCAGAGCCGGTGCCGGCCGAGGTGGCGCCACCGCCTGCGGAGCCGGCCCCTGTGCCGGCGGTAGAGGTGGCGCCACCGTCGGCAGAGGTGGTCCCGGAGCCGACGCCCGAGGTGGCGCCACCGTCTGCAGAGGCGGCCGCGGAGCCGGTGGCCGAGGCGGACGGCACGGCCCCGCCCGAGGAGCCGCGGGACGCCTCTCCGCCGCGTGCCGTACCCACCGTCACCGTGGAGCCGGCCACGCCGCGGCCGGCGCCGCCCGCCGACGAGACCCCTGGTGAGCGCCCCGCCCCGGGAGCGGCCGGCGGGGGCGGGGGCGGGGGCGAGGCGGGACAGGGCTGGGGCAGTCTGACGTTTGAGTACTGCACTGGTCCGCGAGGGTTGAGCTGGTAGAGTCGGTCTGCGTGATCCCTCCGGAGATGGCTGCGGGGTCGCGCGAGAGATTCCCCAGCTACGGGCGCTAATCCTGACATGCGGAAGAGGCCATGAGGTTGGCTGCGCTAGCAGCTAACAGCTCCAGGATGTCGCTGAGACGAATCAGAAGTTGATCTCTATTAGCGGCGTGCATTACCGCAATCTTGCTTTGTCATCAAATTGCGAACTTTCGTGGTCTGGCGACAACCGAATAACGTGATCGAGGGAACAGTGAGTAGTGGACGTCGTATTAACCAGTGTTCCACGTTTGCATGCACGATGTGGTACTGGCGCAGTCTTGCAGTACTACGTAGAGGAAACAAGCCGGCGGATTAGTGACAGCGTGTCGTGCTGACGCCGTGGCGATTGCAGATTTCCTCGAAATGGAAGAACCTTAAGCTTATTTCACCATGTGGCATTGAATCATTTCACCGTCGAGCTTTCGGTGGCCGTGACCCCCGCGGTGCCGAACCAAACCCCCGAGTGTCGTCACGGTCCCTGAGAGCGCTGAACAGCACGGCCGCGGGGCTGCCTTCGTTTTCCTGGCGCTACCGCCGGCTCTTCACCGGGACATTCCATTGGAGGGGAGGGACAGACGTGCTGAAGCAACCACTCATCGCACTGTGCGGAGAAAGGTAGCGTCGTTGGTGACGCCTGACAAGCAAGCCCGAATTATTTTCATCATGATCGTCGACCCGGTCACCCTCCAACGAGCCCTTGTTTTGGCAAGTGATCGATTACAAAAGAAATTCTGACGCAACCACTTCTTGCGCTACGCGCGTGAGCAAGGTCAGAAATCTGGTGCGTACGTGCCGACTGTTTCTTGCTACATTGAGCCGACGGGCGGAACCCACCCCTACCCCCCGGGTAGTGTGGCCGGTACGATAGAAAGGCCTGCCCTGACCTGGTTTCCCCGGCGGACGTCGCTGGTACGTTGGAATTGCGCTCACCGTTCGGGTGCGAGAGCGAGATCTGCCGTGATCTGCCCTGCCCTGCCCTTCCCTGCCCTGGCGTTCCCTGACCTACCCTGACCTGCCCTGACCTGACCTGACCTGACCCGACCTGACCGGCAGACGCCGCCGGCACGCCGGGAGAGCGGCGCCGGGCCGGCTACGAGAGTGAGGCGGCCGCGCGCGCCGCGCTGGCCGAGAAGCGACGCCGCGCCAGGGAGGAGGCCGACCGCCAGGCGGAGCTGGAGCGCCAGCGACTGGAGCAAGAGCGACTTCAGGAGCAGGAGCGGCTGCGGCTGGAGGAGGAGCAGCACCGGCGCGAGATGGAGGAGCAGGAGCGGCTGATGGAGGAGGCCGGCCGCGCCGAGCAGGAGCGGCTCCAGCGCGCCATCCAGGTGCGGCGGGCTGACGGCCTGGCGCCGGGTGGCGGCAGCTCGGTGCCACTTGGCGAACTTGATGTTATCGAACCGTATGGACGAGAATTAAGTGTACGTGAACCGACCTGCTTTCTCACCGACCGCGCGTAACGCTGGGCTCTGTGACCCCGACCGAGCGGGAGCCGGCCACTGCTCTGAAACGGAAGCCCAGTAAGTGTGACAGCTGACAGGACAGGCTGTTGTCGGGCGTGCGCGCTGTCGCAGCGAGGGTGTGAGCCTGACGAGGCACGCGGCCTCCTCAGGAGGCGGAGGAGCAGCGCGCCCGTGAGGAGCAGGCGCGGCTGGAGGAGGAGCAGCAGCGGCGCCAGCGCGAGCTGGAGGAGGCGGCCGCGCGCGAGGAGGCGGAGCGTGCTCGGCTGGCGGCCGCCGAGAAGCTGCGCCAGGAAGAGGCGGAGCGCAAACAGCGCCGCAGCCGCGTGGCCGAGATCATGAGCCGCACGCGCAACAACAACGCCCAGGAGAAGGTGGGTGCGGTGACGTGACGTGACGGTAGCGGTAGCGGCGCCGGCGCCGGCGCCGGCTGGAGAGGGACCGGGTGTCAAAGGAATCCGCCTCTAGACGCCGGGGGGAGGGGAACGATGGTGCGAGATGGCGACAGGCGGTACGCCGGGATAATGGTTTTGATCTCCGTCCGGCGTTTCGCGGTTCGGAACCGTCGGCTTGCTGGCCCGCCCTGATGGTGTGCGGTTTGGGCTGACCCTCCACAAGGCTGCCGGTGAGCCTGTCGCTGTTTCTGTGGCTCAGGTTGGGAGCCGTGTTTTCACGAGCTGACCCCGTGATCTCGACCGGAAGCTTGGTCGCTGGCGGGCGGTGCTGGTTCCCTGCGTTGGACTTCGCTGGAGCGGAGCGTCACCAGCGCTCACTTGTGTGCTGCGCTGAATGGCGCGGAGTGGCGATATTATTGGTTGACTTGACATTGCCTCGCAGGCATGGGTAGTGACTTGGTGATGACTCCATAGGAGAAGCTGAGACCCATTTCGGTTTTGCTTCACGAACCTTCAATTATCTCATCTTGACCCTTCCGATCGTAGGCCTGTCCTGTCTCTTACGCTCGTTGGCAACAAGCAGATACTGCCGTTTGGCTGAATATTAATGCCCGTAGGAGTGGAAATCGTTCCATAGTGGGACTGGTGCGGCTCCCATCTGCTCGTTCAGACAGGAAGCTGATAGATGCCGCGTGCCTCGATGCCGGTTCACCCATGTGCTGCCAACCAGTCTGGTGGCGGCAACCCAGCCCGCGGCGTGTGTGTGGGTGTGGTGTGTTTGTGGTGTGTGTGGCGCTGTGTGGTGGAGAGAGTGAGATAGAGAGCTGACGCGTTCGACGGTTCCACAGACGGAGGGCTTGGAGGGGGAGGATGAGGTTAGTGGCACTGCGACGGCTCTGCTCGGGTCTGTTGGCTCTCTTCCCTCGTTCTCGGGCTCTGTTGTTTCCCTGTCCCGCCTTCTGGGATTCTGTCGACCCTCTAGCCTTCCTTCTCGGGCTCTGTTGGCTTTATGGTCTGCCCTATGAGGCTCTGTCGGCCCTCTGCCCTGCCTTCTGGAGCATTATCGGCTCTCTTCCGCGACTTCTTGGGCTCTGTCGACCCTCTATCCCTGCCTCCTCGGGCTCTGTCGGCTATCTTCTCCGACTTCTCGAGGTTTGTCGGCCCTCTGCCCAGTATCGTTGTCTTGCCTGGGTGTGTCGGGTTGGCTGTCTGCAGTTGTGATCCGGTGATGAACCTGCCTCTGGTATGTCACGGGCTTTCGCTGGCAACATGGTGCTCCATGCTGGGCATATTCGCATTCGCTGGTGTTCCATGCTATCCTGCCAGCCTGGCGTCAGTAGTGCCTGCCGGTGGTGCCTTGTGACCTAACCCACACCTCTGAGCGTGGGGGGCTTGGGGCCTGGGGTGATCTGTGACGTCACACTCTCTCCGAACTCAGCACTGCTTCCCAACGACCACCGCCATCCAGCACTCGCCACAGAACACGCGCGGGTCTCCACGTGCTGCACGCGTTCATCCTGCCATGCACCCATGGCAGCCAGAGCGCGTCAGCTGTGACCCGGCCGGGGACCCCGCCGACCGCCGGCCTCCGCCCGCCCACTGCCGTCCCTGAACGCCGCCCCGAGCGCCGGGCTGCTGACCGGCCTTGTTTATGAGCCGCGTCCCGGGCACGTGGCTCCTGTTTGGGCGGCCGCTATCGCCGAGTTAACCGAGACGCGTCGGCACCCGCCGCTGCAGCGCGAGTCTGCAAACACGAGCCCGGTGCGCGGCGCCGGGCCAGCGGCGCAGCAGCGCTCCGTTCGGCACGCTGCTGCGACTGGGGAGCGGTTGCTGAGTCGAGGCCGGCGGGGTGGCCCGCGTCTGAGGCGGCCAGCGCGGAGCGGGACCCGGCCGGCGTCCCCCGCGGAACGGATAGCGACAAAAGGCGCGCTGCCGTGCTATGTTGTGGGCGTGCTGACGCAGGTGGTGGCCGGAAAGGCCGGACATTCTAGTATGACAGGCCTGTTTAGGATGTTCGGGCTATTTTCGTAACTTTCGTCATGCACTGTTCAATGTAGTGACTGTTGCGGGCCACCCAAATCCTTGCGTTGGCTGTTGCTGTACAGCCGTCCCTAGCTTTGACTTTGTTTGAACACTCACACTAGGCTTATGTGAAAGGGTTACCCGCGTACAGTTATACTGCATCGCCCTGAAGGTCCCAGAGGCTATATGCTAAAGCCGTCGATAACCGACAAAACTGTCTCACCGCGCGATGGAGCAGCGGAGTTTGTTAGCAAACGAAGGCCATCTGTCGTCCTGAATGGTGCCTTGTTTGGAGGGCCAAGTGTTCGCAGCACGCCACCCAAGTGGCCCTGTGCTTCAGGCCGTCCAAAATAGCCGTGACACTTCAAGGTGCGCCGTGCGACCCTAACGACGCCGTGCGAACGGCCGGGCCCGGCCGGCGACCGTCGACCGGTCCACGTTCGTCTCGTGCGGGGACGGCTGGCGCCGCCGCCCACCGCTGTGGTGCCGTGACCCCGGGGCTCTCCAGGCAGAGGGATGGGGGTGGGGGCCAGGGCCGTCCGTTTGACGCCGGGAGCTGAGTCGCGTTACTGTTGCTGCGTGCACCGAAGCGGCACCGCGGGATGAAGTCGCGAGCTCTGTGCGCCGTCCGGCGTCCGCTCGCTCGTCCGCGGCCGTCGGACTGGTGGTCCGTGAGCCGGCAGGAGTGACGCCGGGGCTCGGCGCGCCGCCCGTTGGCGACGCCGGCGGTCGGGGGATCCGGGAGAGTCTGATGACGCGCGGCGCCGGGCCGCGTCGGCCAACTTGTGGCGGAGGAGCGCGCCCCAGCCGCCCGCGGCCGGGGTCGGTGGGAGCCGAGGGCGTGCTGGCCCCGGCGCTCCGCCGACTTTAGTTCCGGCCGGCCCGCTCTGCAGGCGTCCGCTCCCACCGCCGTGGCTGGCTGCCGGGCGTTCCGGGAGAGGTAGCCTCCTCCCCCCCCCCCCCCCTGTCGTCGGGCACGCCGCCGCCGCTGGATGGTACGGCTCTTCGTCCGAGAGGTGGCTCGGGCCGGTCAGCTGTTTCTGACTCGGTCTGGCGCCTTCTCCGAACGCTGCCAGCTCCGGCTGGCGCGTGTGTCCGCGCTAAGAGGCGACTCGCGTCTGGTGGGACTGGTCCTTGGGGACGTGACTGGTGACCGACAGTCGCTGGTGCGCTCCGGGGCGGGGGGGGGGGGGAGCAGTGTACGCTGGTGCCGTGGCGGTAGACCAGGACCTCGGGGCCTGGGCCTGGCCTGGCCTGGGCTGGTCTGGTGCGGCGGACTGGGACACGATGCCGGCAGCTGGCCACCGCACTGATTGGACATGTATTATGGCTGGTTTTGCCGCCGATGAGATGGTAGACCACGGCCGAGCGGCGCGCTGTGGCGCGCGGCGTCACGCTTTTCTAGACGCTCGCCACGGCTGTGGATGTTCCTGTCAGGCGGCGTCGGTGGAGCGGCGCGCCCTCCGCTGGCGGGCGGGGGTGGGGCTGGGCGCGGCTGAATCACACGGAGGGGCGAGCTGCCCCTCAGGTGGGCGCTGAGTCACGACAGACCCCGGCGCCAGCGCCAGCGCCGACGCGGCGCCGCTCTGCCGGTCTCGTCCGCAGTGGATTCTACCCTGATGAGTGATGCACAGCCTGAACTTAAGCCGCCACGACCGGTGGTGGCGTTGTTGGGTCGTTGATTGGGCTTAGCGTGGCGCGCTGGCTGCGGAATGAGCTTTTCTGTGGAAATGCATTGAGCGGTCCTGTGCAGCAGAACGGTGCTGTTTCCGGTGCTTCCAGCGGCGCTTGCGGTCGCATACCGCCTCACGGAAACGGAGCCAAATAGCAACCGCGCTGATGCCGCCGACTGAGTGCACAGGCCTCCCCGCCGGGTCTCACGTGAGCGTGACTCCCGCTGACTCCCATGACCCTTCCGACTCGGCCGGTGTCCCCAGTAGATTCCCAATGAGTTTGAAATGAACGTGACTCCCGCTCCTGCCCACTATCAGGCGAGCGCGGCTCCCGCTGACTCGACCGTCTCGTGCCCTCAGGCCGCTCCCACCGAGTCGGAGATGAACGCGGCGAACGCTGCCCCACCAAGCGGGCCAGAGCAAGCGCCCGAGCCAGCGCCCGAGCCGGAGCCGGAGCCGGAGCAGCCCATGTCGACTGGTTCGAGCCCGGCACACACCAACGGCACCAACGGTCACAGCGGCGGGCCCAGTCCGGAGCCGGCCGAAGACGACCATCACAGCGAGTGAGCGCCGCTCCCTGCGTCCCGGCCGGGAGTCCGCATTGCTGGTGGCCAGGGTGTCCGCTGAACGCCCTCCTGCGGTTGGTTAGATGTGGCCGTCCTCTCAACGGGGACTGTGGTGAAGCCTTCTCTGTAAAGTCGGCCCCCCCCCCGCCCTTCCTCCCACGAAAATGTGCGTCAGATACCCGGGAGGGGCGAAACGGAGACGAAAAAAGGAAACCTGATGCAAGGACCATGATGAAACATCCTGGCTTTCGTTCGAAGCCGCATCCCGCAGACACCGTGGCACGCTTAGATTAAGGGTTTTGCCACGCTCTTTCATCATCTGGTATCTGTTTACCCTGGCATTTCCCGCGGCAGGCGCGGCGGCCGTTGGCGCGTGATTTAGATCCTTCCAGTTTGTTTCCCAGCCTGTCCCGCCCTTTGCGTTGGCCCCGGCTGCGGTGGCGGTGCTCTCGGCTCGCTCCGGACCTGAGGGGCGCGTCCATAAGCACCGGAGTGGTCTGGGCAGTCCGGGTTCGCACCGAAAGGCTTTAGGGCCTGCGTTCATCATGGGAGCCTGTACAGGTCCGTTTTCACCAGGGTGAGATCTGGCGGTACCTCCTGTGTTGATCAACGATCTGACAACCGTGACAGCGTCCCACCGGTAGCTTGCTCGGGCGGGCGCTGCTGCTGTTGGTCCATCCCCCGGGTCGTTCCGGCCGCCGTTCGTGGCGTGGCGGCCGCCCGAGCGCCCCAGTCGTGACAGGCGTGGCCGGCCGCCGCCGTCCGGCCGCCCCCGCGGTGCGGTGTCGGGCTCGCGGCGGGACCAGGATCGATCCGCAGGGGCCGTGGAGGGGGTGTAAGGCGCCGGACCGCCGTAGGCGACCGGTGCGCTGCCGACCGGGCCTGCGCCACGAGACGGACAGCCATGTCCGCAAATTTGGGCAAACCGCTTGTTTTCTGAGACCTGGGATGAGCACACGTGGCCTGGAAACTTACCCGACCCAGAGCATCCTACATGTACCTGATCACATAGGACGTAGTGGACGTTGTTCTTCAATGCATTATCAGCCGATGTAAATAGCATGTAAGGCTCGGGCCGTCACCACATTTGAAGCCGCCGCTTAGTATCGGGGAAAGGGGGGGGGGGGGGTGCGCTCACAAACACGAAACAGAATGAAAAAGCATTCAGTTTGCGGCCAGAATGATCGCTGCATATGACCCAGAAATTACAGCAGGTCCCGGGCGCGATAAAAACACTTCGTTGGCGTAATATAGACGAGTCGAATTCCAAACGCGGCACACTTCCTATCAGCCAACTGCTAAGGTCGCCAAACGCCCGCAAATTGTGTCTACTGCCCTGGTGCTGAGACGCGCCGTTCCGAGCCAGTCGCATGTGCCAGAGTCCCCTTCCCCCACCCCGCCCCTTCCACACGTAGCCCGTCCGTATCACCCGTGTGTAGAGCCGCCAGTGCATGCAACCGCCTGACGCCAGATGCCAGGGGGCCGTGACGTCACGCAGGCATTTCCGTGCGGGCTGGCGGGTTTGTTGTGGCGCGATGCTGGGCCGGGCTGGGCTATTTAACGTTGCTTGTGCTCGTGTGTTCTGCATTGTCCGTTATGCTACGAGAACTGGAAAAGCCACGATGTGGAGATTTCTTGAATCGCATGCCGATCCCCGCCCATACTCTGGGCTGATTGGAGTGCGGCTGCCATCGCGCTGGCGGCGCCAAGTACTGCACGATCCGGACTAGATATATAGGAAAAAATGAATGTGCGCGGAAACCGCTGCCGCGATGTATATATATATATATATATATATATATATATATATATATATATATATATATATTACAAGAGTACCACACCACAGGAAACACCACATCACCGACTTAGGTAACCGTCTCATCGTCCTTGTCGCTCCAACGGAAGGGCGCAGAACAGATAGCTCGGGACGTGCTGCCGCATGCCTGTGTTGCCGGTATGGAGACATGTTCTGCTGGCCACCAGCGAGCGGCCCGGCGTCTCGTCCGGCTGTGACGGGGCTCCTGGCGCCGGCTGCACCGGACCGCGAGCCGCGCTCGGGCACTCCCTACAGCAGACGGCCCGTGGTGTGGCCTGCCGGAGGCTGTCGCTGTGGGTCAGGCGCTGCGATGAGCCCGCCTCCGCGGATACGTTGCTGCGCTGGGTACTGTATTGTCCTGAGTCGGGCAGGAGTCCACCTCGACGTTGCTGCGCTGGGTACCGTATTGTCCCGCGTCGGGCAGGAGTCCACCTCGACGTTGCTGCGCTGGGTACCGTATTGTCCCGCGTCGGGCAGGAGTCCACCTCGACGTTGCTGCGCTGGGTACCGTATTGTCCCGCGTCGGGCAGGAGTCCACCTCGACGTTGCTGCGCTGGGTACCGTATTGTCCCGCGTCGGGCAGGAGTCCACCTCGACGTTGCTGCGCTGGGTACCGTATTGTCCCGCGTCGGGCAGGAGTCCACCTCGACGTTGCTGCGCTGGGCACCGTATTGTCCCGCGTCGGGCAGGAGTCCACCTCGACGTTGCTGCGCTGGGTACTGTACTGTCCCGCGTCGGGCAGGAGTCCACCTCGTCCCGACGGCACATGCCGCGCTGCTGGAGCTTCGCCGTGTGCTGCCGTGTTTTGTTGCTGACCACCGTGAGCCGGCCGGCGTCGAATCCCGGCCACCTTTTCAGCCATCCTGCGCCCTGTGCCTGCCGCGTCCCCTCTGACCTCCTCGGAGGCTTCCGGCACGGACGTCGGTGCCGAGCCGGGACTGTGCCGCCCGTGGGGACGTCGCTGGCCGCAGCTGGGCGGCTTCCTGTTCTGAGAATCGGCCGGCGCTGGCGGCTGGTGGCGAGCGAGGCGGCCGTGGGGAGGCGAGGCGAGCATTGCCGGTGGTGGTCAGCTGGCGGCCGCGACGAGACCGCCTCGAGTCGCTGCTCTGTGCGCGGCGCAGCGTAGCGAATGGGTCGTGTGTCAACTTCAGACAAGGCATCCAGTTAGGGGTTCAGGTGGAGCCGACTAGATTCGTCCTGTCTCGTTTCGTCCTGTTTCGTTCCTCTCGTCTCGTCCGAACTGGGATCAGGAGTAGTGTAGAATTCCCTCCAATACGATGCATATTTTTCTTCAACTCTTTCGGTATCGCAGTCCACTGCATTGCTCGCCGAGCATGACATCTTGCTGACGCTCAGCTTCTCAAGCCCTCGACCAGCTGAGAGGCGGCCAGGACGAGTGCCTGAAGCTGCCGTGAAGCTGACGAGTGCCTGAAGCTGCGGTGTGCTGCCGTGTTACGTCCCTGTCCGTGACCTGCCGCGGGCCTGTCTCTGATCCTCCGCCCGCCGCCGGCAGCATCATCCTGCCGCCGCTACACGCGCTGAGCCTCAAGTCGACGCCCACCGCTGACGAGGACTCGCTCAACTCTAACGACACGTCACAGACGCCGCCGTCTGGTCTGGCGGCCGCGCCGGCCGCCGAGCTCGACCACGCGGCTCCGATGGCAGGTAAGGCGACGCTGGCGGGTGTGGGGGAGGGGGGAGGCACGGGGAGGCGGCGGCGGGGGCGGGGAGTGCCGGGCAGCGGCGCCGCCGGGTGGACGAGGCGGGTCGGGGTGGCGGGACGTCGGTGGAGCGGGCTGAAGGGACGACACGCCGGGTCCACGCACGAGATCACGGGTGGAACGTGGACCGCTGTTGACCAGTGGCGTTCGCAGAACAGGGGACAGGTACCGGCGGCACTTGAATAGCCATTTCTCGCGGCGGAGGTGAAAACCCCTTCACTGATGAGTGTCGGCGGAGCATTGGACGACAACAGACACAATGGGCCGGCGTCGCCCAGCGCTGCTCACCGGGAATGCCTTCCCTCGCAGCCAATAGCGCGGCGAAGACGCCCGGGTCTCGTAACACAGGGCGGTGGAAGCATCGTTAGATATCTCCGCTGCCAACAATGGCTGTACGAGCTGGGGCGCCAGTTACTGTCAGTTTCTGTCACGACAACATGATGCACGTTGCCACGTCTCCTTTTATGAAGCGCCAGCGGCTGCGTTGGCCATGTTAGCGCTAAGGGCCCAGGACGCAACGGGATTCGAACACGGCCTCCCTCCCCCATGTGGGAGTCCGACGCACCAACGTCTCGGCCACTACGCCCACTCCCGCCCGTTGGGCCCGTTGGGCCGCAACGTGGGCGTGGTTCAGCCCGTTTTTTAGATGCGCCCTCGCGCGCTGCCTTTCAAGCCCGGGATCATGCGAAAGACAGTCCGCTTCAAGTGCGTAACATTCCACGCAGAACCGGGGCGCTCACCTGACCCGCCTCATGGAACGCAGACATTAGACGAGACCATCAGCAAAGGAGCCGGGATGGCTGCCTCAACACTGCTGCTTTTCAGGCACAACACCAATGGCGAATTCGTTGTCGAGATGCAAGTTGCGGTTCAGACCAGCGGGCAATGAGCTGACGAGGGGAGTGGGAAGCTTCTCCGGTTCATGCTGAATGTACCTCAACAGTTTTAACAGATCGCTTTGGGTGATATGTGCATAGATATGCATACGTATGTATAAACATTAATATACAGATATATGTATATGTGTACATATATATATATATATATATATATATATATATATATATATATATATATATTATGCATATGTACACGGGGCAGCCCCTCATACTTCGATAGCGTGGTCTGCGGTGGACGCTGATTGCCGTAAATACTGGCGCAACAAGCGTCCGTTACGTTCCTTTGGTTTCGTTTAATATGCATCTATATCTTAATGTATTGATTTACTTATATGCATATTCCAAAGGTGTGGACCCATGTGCCCACCTCTTCAACCGCCGTCTTTTGCGCCTTCGTCCTGAAGACCTCCATGTACCTCACAATTTCCCTGTCGGCCTCCCCACTCCTGCCTCTCTCCTCCGTGCCTGCGCGGCCCTGGTTCTGACCGTTCAACATCCACTCTGCGACCGGCGCCGCTCTGCCTCCATGCCCCGCGCCTCTGCATCTCCCCTCCACCGGCGCGCCCCCTGCACGGCCGCCGCTGTGCCGCGCGCTCCGATTGGTCGCCGGCCGGAGGGGCCGGAGCGCTCGTTATCTGCCGGCCGCACCACTGACTTTGACACACAGCTCAAGGTCACCGCTGCCCGCCGGCCATTAGACTCCCGCTGACGCCGCGAGCGGCGGGGCCGGCGCGCCGACGGGCAGCCGTGCGGCGGCCCCGCCGGCGGGGAGGGCCGCGGCGAGGAGCGGAACGGGACGGGACGCGAGGGGCCGGGCCGGGCTTGACCCCGTTGACACACGCGGCGATGCAGCGCGGCTGTGTGAGCGGACAGCGCAGTCCGATGCTCACCAGCTGTCGGTCCGTCTCCGTGTGTTGGTCCCAGCGGCTGCCGGGCGGGCCGCCTCCGCGTGTTGGTCCCAGCGGGCCGCCTCCGTGTGTTGGTCCCAGCGGCTTGCCGGGCGGGCCGCATCCGTCAGCTTGTCCCAGCGGCTCGCCGAGCGCGGCCGGGCTGACTGACACCGGAGCGGCCCGGCCGTCGGACGCCGCGGGGGGATGGCTGCTGGCGCGCTGGTGCCGTCGTGCGGCGAGCAGCTGCGTCACCCTGCCACGGCTTTCCGGGGCTCCGCTCCTCCTGATCCAGCTGTGCCATGCGCAGCGCGGACCGACCGGCGGCGGGGCCGCTGAGTTTGCGAACTTTGAGCGGCCGCGGCTCAGCTTCAGCCCGGTCCCGGCACCCGTCCGCGAGCGGCCGCGGCTCAGCTTCAGCCCGGTCCCGGCACCCGTCCGCGTGTGGCGCCGCTGACCCGTCGCCTCCGCCAGGTCAGCGCAGCATCCTGCAGCGCATCATAGGCTACATCAAGAACGAGCCGGACGAGCTGTGAGTGGGCCGGGTGGGTGGCCCGGCCGGCGGCAGCTCTCAGCGTGACCGGAGCTCGGCGTCGGCCGGAGCCGGGGCGCTCTGACCTTGACCTGCGGCGGCGGCCGACCCCAGCTGACACGCGGTGTCACGCCGTCGGCCGGTGCTTGTCCTGGGGGCTGTGAGCTGTACGCGCCCGCTGGCCGCGCTTCGCCGGCGCCGTCCGCTGCGGACTGGTGGTCGCTCAGCCGGGGGCTGGGGGGCGGGGGGGGGGTTGACCTCACCGCCGGACCGTGACCCGGTGTGGCGGATTTGACGGACTCGACGTGGGCTTTGTCGGCTTGGGCGCGGCCGAGCGCTGGACCGTGCTGGGGATCGCCGCCATCACACGACACACTCCCGTCGTCTCTCGACTCCCGGCCGCTCTAGGACGCAGACCGGGGACGAGGGCGGCCGGCGGCCGGTCTGTAACCCGCTCTTTGCCGACTCGTATGACTCCAGACGTGTCCGCGACCGTGACCTTCCCGCGCGACTCGAGGCCTCGCCTTCCGCCCGCGACCCGAGCCTTTGCTAGCGACTCATGGCTCCGCGCGATCCGTCACGGCCCGATGACCCCGGACCTCACGCCGTGACCCGGGGCCCTGACCCTTGCTCCATGACACTTCCGCTGGCCATGACCCTGCTCCTGCCCTGCGATCTGTCACGTTCATGTGACATGTGATCTTTCCCTACGGCCCGTGACCTTTCGTTTCCTCGAAACCGCCGTGACCCGCCCCGGGCGCCTCCGACTGCACGGCTTCCTTCGCCTTCTCCCGCGAGGTGCGGCTCCACACGCACGTGACGGCGACGACGAGGCGACGACGAGCTGGTGATGGCGGTCTGTTTTTGGCGCAGCGGCCGCCCGACGGCCGTAAGATCGATACGCCGTCGGCGGCCACGTGGCGCTCGGGCACGCAGCGCAGTCGCCTCACCACGTGACCCGCCTGGGCCGCATGGGTCGCTCGTTATACGTATTTATAGGCGCAAACGAGGATATATGGTATTTGTGTGTGGGTGTGGGAGTGCGTCTTTGTGTGCGTGTGTGCGTGCGTACGTGCGTGTGCCGGTTGTAGGAGCTACATATTTTTTCCAGGGACTGGCGGCGGCACGCCCCGTTGCCATGGTGATATGGACTTATGGACAGTCATGTCAGACATGTCAGGGGGGCACGGGATGTGGAGAACATGCCGCGTTCGAAGGAGTGCGGTGCCGGAGGTGCCTGACAAATGGTCTTTCACACCGATGGGCGCCACGGTTGTGGAGCGCACATACCAGGTGCTCGGTATCATTTGGTCGGCGGTCGGAAAGCCTCGATGTTGCATTAGATAGCCCGATACGCATGCGATGAAAGTCGAATATTGGCTTCGATGTTGGCGCGTGCCTTCAGGCATGTCATTCAGCGACGTTGGCGAAAACCACAGGCGGCATCTGCCGACTGTCCTCCGCCAGGCCCCACGATGAGCCGTCCGCGCCAGTCGTCTGCTCGATGCCTTCCATGGCTGCTGAGGCAGCAGGCCACTCTGACGGTGACGGCCGTGGTGACTGTGCGACGGCTATGGTGTATGGGGCCGTGGTGACTGTGCGACAGCTATGGTGTATGGGACCGTGGTGACTGTGCGACAGCTATGGTGTATGGGGCCGTGGTGACTGTGCGACAGCTATGGTGCATGGGACCGTGGTGACTGTGCGACAGCTATGGTGTATGGGACCGTGGTGACTGTGCGACAGCTATGGTGTAGGGGACCGTGGTGACTGTGCGACGGCTATGGTGTAGGGGACCGTGGTGACTGTGTGACAGCTATGGTGTATGGAGCCGTGGTGACTGTGCGACGGCTATGGTGTATGGGACCGTGGTGACTGTGCGACAGCTATGGTGTATGGGACCGTGGTGACTGTGCGACGGCTATGGTGTAGGGGACCGTGGTGACTGTGTGACAGCTATGGTGTATGGGGCCGCGGTGACTGTGCGACGGCTATGGGGTATGGGACCGTGGTGACTGTGTGACAGCTATGGCGTATGGGGCCGTGGTGACTTTGCGACGGCTATGGTGTATGGGGCCGTGGTGACTGTGTGACAGCTATGGTGTATGGGGTTGTGGTGACTGTACGACAGCTATGGTGTGTGGGGCCGTGGTGACTGTGCGACAGCTATGGTGTATGGGGCCGTTGTGGCTGCGACAGCTGTGGTGTATGGGACCGTGGTGACTGCGCGACGGCTATGGTGTATGGGACCGTGGTGACTGTGCGACAGCTATGGTGTATGGGACCGTGGTGACTGTGCGACAGCTATGGTGTATGGGGCCGTGGTGACCGTGCGACAGCTACGGCTTATGGGGCCGTGGTGACTGTGCGACAGCTATGGTATATGGGGGCCGCGGTGACTGTGCGACAGCTATGGTGTATGGATCCCAGTGATGACGCCCGAGTCGGACTGCTTCCCGGTAGTTACCGCGCTGGGGTTTGATGGCTCGCCGGGTATAGTGCAACATTGTCTTTGTGAGTTGTGATTTTTGTTGAGGGCCACTGTCTCCCGAGTTCCACTGCACAGCCGTCTGTCGTCTCGACTGGTGCTTGCATTCGTGACTGTCTATGGGAGCTGGGCTCTTCCAGCGCTGGCTCGAGCGGCTGCCGTTGCCGTGGCGCGCGCTGTCAAGTCGGTACGGGCTCTGAGCGCCGGCGAGTCGGTGCGTGCTCCACTTGACGCCTGGCGCGGGCTTTGTCTGCCGGGCGCGCGATTTTTATGCCGTTATCTACGCTGATGGGCTGTTTACGCGCGCAATCTGGCCGTATCTGAGGGAAATGGACTCATCAACCCGTCTGCTTCGCTAACTTTGCACGAAAACAGGGCAAGTTTGCGGGTGGTGTGTAGCCAATTACTGCCGGCCGGGATTAAAGTGTCGCCCCTCCCCGGCGTCCGTGCCGCAGGGGGCCTGAGGTCGGGACCCGGTGCCAGAGGACTGCGTCCGGGCTCGAGAGTGGAAACGGCGGGCGTGCCTCGGGTGCGGAGGAGGTCGGGATAGAGTCCCAGTCCAGGTTGGCGGGACAGCGGAGGTGGACGGTTGCGGTCGTCTGGCACGCCCAGCAGGCGGCGGTTAGTCGTGCTGCATCTCGTGGCTGTGGACGCGCCGCCGTGTTGTGGGGCTGGTACCGGATGTGGGGACAGCGCCGGGGTAGGGTCGACGAGGGCCTCTGCGAGAGACGCCGGCGGGGGCCAGCGCCGCTTCCCGCCCACGTCACGTTCGTGCCGTTGTGCCGTCACGTCACGTCACGCCTTGCGGTACACCAGACGGGAGCTGGGCGGCCGTCAGAGGGGTTGTCCGCCCTCACGTGCCATATTTGTCCTTTGGTAGGCACGTACGCGGGTGTGAGAGCGCTTCCCGTTATTTGGTCGAGTGTGGGAGGGGGATAAGGCGTCGTCGAGACAGGCTCATCCGGGATCCACTTGTGAGAGGTTCGAACTCAGAGACCCTTTCCTCCTCCTCTCCGCCCGCGCGGCCTGGCACAGTTCGGGCTGGGAAGAGTCGGCACACACACACCGTCGATGCGAACCGCCGCCTCACGAACCAGCGACGGGGCGGCAGTTCCCGTGAGCATACGTTCGGTACCGGGAGAGGGACCTCAGCGGTTATGGCAGTGCGGGACACTGGCGCAGCGCCGAAGCGCTCGCTCGCCGCCTGTGTACGGCCGGCCGCGGCGCCGTCACAGCCCGTCCGCCAGCGTGCAGAGCTGGTGAGGCGTGCCGCGCGCCGGGGTGGAGCATCCGGCGCACAGCTGCGCGACCCGACCCCGCCCCGTCTGATCACATCAACACAGGGGGTCGAGCCTCCAGCACACAATGGTCGCCGTGTGTAGCGTTCCCTCGCCTGCGGCTCACTGCGGCTCGCTCGGCCGGGGTCGGCGCCGTCAGAGGTCAGGGCCGTGTCGGGGCAGTGACGCGCGGGCCTGGTCCGGGCGAGGATCGGGGGCCGGGCCGAGGATGGGCGCTGGGGCCTTGGCGAGTCCCGGCGCGGCTGGCGGCGCCCCGTCTGATTCACGGTTCGCCTTCGACCCGTGAGTCAGAGCCTCAGGCCAGGGACGCCGCGAGCGCTGTTGGTTTTGGACCCGACCAGGCCCAGTGGCCGTCGCCTCTGGACGGTCCAGCCTGGTGCCCCCGCCCCCTCCGCCACCCGCGGGGGCCAGATCTGCCGCGCACCGGCGGACGCCGCCGCTGGCGGTCAGGGAGGGGACGGGACTCGGCGTCGACCGCTGACGGTCAGGGAGGGGGACGGGACTTGGCGTCGACACCGCCGGCAACGGCTCACAGGCGCGCACGGCGAGCCGGCCAAAACACCCAGCCGCGCGTCACTCGAGACGGGGTACGTGTCCGAGCTGCGGCGGCCGTGATAGCGCTGTTTACCGAGCGGGCCGCCCTGAAAACGAGCCCCAGCTGGTGAGGCCGCGGCGGCCGCGGCGGCTCACTTGTCGCGCGTTTTGTTTTGCCGGCCGACAGCGCTGCTCCGTGTCAGCAGTGGGTTCACGCCGGTTTCGTCTTCTCGGGGAGGGGTCAGTGGAGGTGACCTCCCCCGTGGCTGCCGCTGGGCACCGTCCAGGTGTTCCAGGCGTTGTTGGGCGCACCAGAATGCGGCTCCTCCGGCCGCCTCCCTCGTACTAATGCGTGCCGGGGTTCTGTTTCTGTGTGTGAGTGCTGGGAACATCCCGCTCCCCCGCCTATTGGGGGTGTCGGGCCCCCAGTCGGTGTCCCGGGGCACAAGTGTCGGCCCCCAGTCGGCGTCCCGGGGCACAGGTGTCGGCCCCCAGTCGGCGTCCCGGGGCACAAGTGGTCGGCCCCCAGTCGGTGTCCCGGGGCACAGGTGTCGGCCCCCAGTCGGCGTCCCGGGGCACAGGTGTCGGCCCCCAGTCGGCGTCCCGGGGCACAGGTGTCGGCCCCAGTCGGCGTCCCGGGGCACAGGTCCGGCATGTCGGCCCCCAGTCGGCGTCCCGGGGCACAGTGTCGGCCCCCAGTCGGCGTCCCGGGGCACAGGTGTCGGCCCCCAGTCGGCGTCCCGGGGCACAGGTGTCGGCCCCCAGTCGGCGTCCCGGCACAGGTTGGCCCCCAGTCGCGTCCCGGGGCACAAGTGTCGGCCCCCAGTCGGTGTCCCGGGGCACAGGTCGGCCCCCAGTCGGCGTCCCGGGGCACAGGTTGTCGGCCCCCCAGTCGGCGTCCCGGGGCACAGGTGTCGGCCCCCAGTCGGCGTCCCGGGGCCAGGTGTCGGCCCCCAGTCGTTGTCCGGGCACAGGTTCGGCCCCCAGTCGGCGTCCCCGGGGCACAAGTGTCGGCCCCCAGTCGTCGTCCCGGGCACAGGTGTCGGCCCCCAGTCGGCGTCCCGGGGCACAGGTGTCGGCCCCCAGTCGGTGTCCCGGGCACAAGTGGTCGGCCCCAGTCGGTTGTCCCGGGGCACAAGTGTCGGCCGCCCAGCCGGTGTTCGGCCCCCAGTCCCGGGGGCACAAGGTCGGCCCCCAGTCGGCGTCCGGGGCACAGGTGTTGGCCCCAGTCGGTGTCCGGGGCACAGGTGTCGGCCCCCAGTCGGCGTCCCGGGGCACAGGTGTCGGCCCCCAGTCGGCGTCCCGGGGCACAAGTGCGGCGAGTGCTGGCCGTGCCATTACACAGAGACAGCGAATGTACGCTGTCCTGTGGGTAATGTCTGTACTAGAAATACATACATTGGGCATTAGCCAACATGCTTACCCACACCCGAACAGCGCATTTCCTAGACGACGATTGATGCGCACCGTCCGGTTTCCGCGCCCTGCCGGGGCGAAACCCAAGTGCGCCGACCAGAGCTTCAAACCGACCCCGGACCGACTCCCCGCCGAGTGCAGCGCCGGTGCGCCGCGGCCGGAGCGTGCGCGCCACGTTTGCCGGCGCGCCGCGCTCGCCGCCTGTTGCCGGGCTGCCGCGGTCTGCCGGCCTTCCGGTCGCCGTCACACTTCCGGTGGTCGCCGCCGCGTCGTTTTTCGACTGTTTTCAAGCGCGCGCGCGTCGTTTTTTGCGCGTCTGGCACATTCCATCTAGCGGACGGCGGGTCGGCCGTCGGGGACGCCGCCCAGGGCTCCGCGGGCCGGTTGCACGCCGAACGACCGGCGACGATTGTCGGCGGCGACGGCCAATGCATTCAAACGGCCGGCGGATGGCGGACAGCACTGATAGCGGCGGGTCCTGACAGAGGGGGGAGGCTGAAGCTTGTGTACAGCTTAGGCTCGTGCAGAGGGGAGGGCAGACGGGGGAGACCTGGAGCTCGTGCAGTCGCCAGGGGGCGGCGGCGGGCGGCGAAGAATGGAGCTGGGACGGGTGCTGCCTGCGCGCAGTGGCGTGGCTTCCACCTGTCGCGTCAGGGTGTCAGCCGCCGCTCCGTCTGGTCAGGCCACCGCTCCGTCTGGTCAGGCTGCCGCTCCGTTGGTCAGGCTCCGCTCGTTGGTCAGGCCGCCGTTCCGTCTGGTCAGGCGTCGCCTGCCGTTCCGTCTGGTCAGGCTGCCACTCGTCTGGTCGGCTGCCGTTCCGTCTGGTCAGGCTGCCGCTCCGTTTGGTCAGGCTGCCGTTCCGTCTGGTCAGGCTGCTCCTCGGGATGGTCAGGCCGCCGCTCCGTCTGATCAAGCGGCTGCTCTGGATGGGATGACGGGGTTCCGTCTGCCAATGATGGGGTCGCCGGCTCGGTGAAGGGAGGGCCGGCTTCGGAGTGGCTCACCAGCCGGCTGTGAGGGGAGGACCCGCTTGGGCTCAACGACCAGCAGTCTGCTGGCGCGCCCAGCGGTCGGCACACCGCCGGCCGCTGGTGCCGCCGGCCGGCAGCCACCAGCGCGCCGCGGGGCCGGAGGTTGGCCACCGCTCCCTGGCTGCATCGTGTGACCTCCACGCAGCTGTAAACAGAGCCGCCTCTCCGGAGCGCTGAAGCCGTGTGGCGGCGCCCTGGCTGCCGGCGGCTCGCGCCTGGCTAAATGAGGAGCTCCGGGCTGCTGGCAGGCGCGTCATGGCTCGGCCGGCGGTCCGCGGCTATGTACGGCGTCCGGGCCGAGCTGCCCCGCCCCGCAGATGAGCACTGGCACCGCCGGACGGGCGGCACGGCCAGCCTGTCAGCGGCCAACTCCCTGACGTGCACGGGCCGAGCTGCCGGTCACGCCGCCGCCGATTGGCTGGCGGTAATTGGGAAGGTATGGGACTCGTCCGCCGCTGGGAGCGAGCTAACGTCTGAGAGTGTGTGGCACGTGCTCGGGACCGACCGGCGGTGGGCGGCGTCTCCGAGTGTCGGGCCGCGGCCGCGCGGAGGCAGTCGGTCATCGTGCCGACCCCGGTCGCGGCCGCCCAGCGCCTGGCGCCCAGGTACAACACCGCGCTGTTTGACCTGGCTTCAGCCGCTCTCTCGCCGCCCGGGTCGAGCGTGTCCAGCGTGCCCGGAGACGGGGACTCGGCGCGACCGACACTCACGGTCGACCCTCGTAGGGGCCCGAGGCTCGCGGTCGACCCTCGTAGGGGCCCGGGGCTCGCGGTCCAACGAGCGAGCGGGGCGGCGTGATGTGCAGGGCTCCCCGTCTGCACAGCGTGTCCGATGTGTGTCATTCCTGTGGCGGCTGGGTGACTGATGCGGAAACCCCTTACCGGAGCAGCGTCATCGGTTTCGCCGGGTTTATTTTAGCGTTTCATCTGTTTTCCATTCTCCCTGATTTTCAGTCGTTACTTCACTGGCATCGATCAGATGCATGACTGAGACAGCCCGCCGGCGTCTGATGTGCCCCCTCCCCCCCCCTTCCCCCTTGTCTGAGGTGTCGCCGCGGCTGAGCACTGCTGGGCCCCGTGACAGCCTGGGCCGCCCCAGGCCGTCGGGATATGCCCGGAACGCGGGTGTGACCTCAGGCCGAGCCGCGGGCAGACAGTGTGTTGCGTCACGACATCGCCAGCGGCGTCGGCAGGGGTCACTGAGCACGCGGCTCGCTGTTTGCCCCGTACTTGAGCCCGATACCGTCCAACGAAAACAGCGCTGACATCGGCTGGGGTGGGTTTGGCCCGAGCTGTGCTGGTGTACGTCAGACGGCCAGCTCGAGGCGATGTGGGGTTCGCGGCTGCTGCCGGACGAGACCGCGCCTGCAAGCCGGGCATTGCGCGGCTCTGCAGTGGTTCTTCCTCGGCTGGGAGCGGTCGTGTTCCCCCTCCCCGTCCTCGGACTAGCGCGGACGCCGTCCTCTTGGAGGCTCCGGGCTCGTGCTGGGCGCTCGGGACTCCCGCGCGTGCTGTCGCTCGGGGCTCCTGGCTCGTGCTGTCGCTCGGGAACTCCTGGCGCGTGGTGGCGCTCGGGGACTCCTGGGCTCGCGCTGTTGCTCGGTGGCTCGTGGCTCGCGCTTGGTCGCTCGGGGCTCCTGATTCGTGCTGTCGCTCGGGGACTCCTGGCTCGTGCTGTCCCTCGGTGCTCCTGGCTCGTGCTGTCGCTCGGGGACTCCTGGCGCGTGCTGTCACTTCTATTGACATCCCCTTCTCCGAGTCTCTCCGCTGCCTGCAGCCATTGACCTGCCGCCCCGGACTAATCCCAGTCAGCTCCGCTGGTCACTCCGGGTCGCCGCGCATGTCTCAGCGAGCGCCCAGCCAGTTGACGTCGGTCGGCAGTGGCTCCCGACAAACGCCAGTTACACAACATAGGTGGCTTTTCGTTCGTCGTCACGAACAATCTGTGTCCACACGGCATCGTGGTAGCTGGTACGTCATGTAACTATTTTTGGCGCCCGGTGGCCGCCGTGCCGTACTGCGCTGCAGCGTGCACGAATGCCATGACCGCGCCCCTGAGTCATCGCCACGCCACTGCCGGCGACGACCCGGCTCTGCGGGGTTTTTAGCGTACCTGTGCTGGCCTAGGCTCTAGTGTGCCTGTCTGAACTGCACCCAGGCAAAACAGACCTTCCGCCATAACTCCCTGTATTCAATTAGTTGTGTCATGTCCTTTTGTATTTATGACCTAATAAGCTGCGATTTGGTGCGGGACAATTTTGGCATCGGTTATCGGGGACTGCTTTTATATGGCATAACTCACGGCACTGCACGAGCCGACTCATATACAACTGCGTCATGCAGCTGGTCATGCTGCGGCACTAGCTCAGGCCGAGGTGAAGCTACCCGCGGCCGGTCTGACCGGCAGGCGGCGGGCCAGCCTCACACGGCTGGCGGGCTCTCGGTGTGGCCGCCGGCGGGCACCGGGGTCAGCGGCCCGCCCCGTTGTCGGCGGCGGCGTCGGCCGCCATCATAGGGGCAGCGCCGACGGGCTGGCCGCCGGCGTGCCCGGCAGGGAAGGCGTGGTGCCGCGATGGCGCGGCGCCCTGGACGAGCGGCCGTTGGAGCAATGTGGCGTCATCACCAATCCGAGGTGGCTGGGGCCTCCCAGAACGGTCTCCGGCGCGCGCGTTCCTTCCTGGACGTCGCAACACCCGCCAGAAACAGTCGGTCTCCCGAGACCGTCTGTCGTCTCTCGTCTGCCGAGACCGTCTGTCGTCTCTCGTCTGCCGAGACCGTCTGTCGTCTCTCGTCTGCGAGGCCGTCTGTCGTCTCTCGTCTCCCGAGACCGTCTGTCGTCTCTCGTCTGCCGAGACTGCCTGTCGCGGCGCGCTTCATGAAGCGCCTGTGTGTGTGTGTGTGTGTGTGTGCGTGCGTGCGTGCTGCGTGCGTGCGTGCGTGCGTGCGTGCGTGTGGTGCGTGTGCGTGCGTGTGCTGTGTGTGTGCGTGCGTGTGTGCGTGCGTGTGTGTGCGTGCGTGTGTGTGTGTGTGTGTGTGTGTGTGTGTGTGTGTGTGTGTGTGTGTGTGTGTGTGTGTGTGTGTGTGTGTGTGTGTGTGTACGCGCGGCTGCAGTCGTCACACCGCCTTCTTCCCCTCAGCGCCCGGCGATCCTCCCCCTAGTACACTAACCGCCGGTCTCGACGCTGGTGTTTTTTGTGGGCGTTGTCGGTATCAGAGTCGTCCGGCTGTGTTGTATGCATTGAGCATCTTGCGAGAACGAAGGCTCGACGGTCTGTCCTCCTCCGCCGCCCGTTCTGTGTGAGGATGGGCTTTCCACGCTCGGGGGTGATGTGATGCCGTGAGAGGGCGTAGCACCGGCCGCAGTGGCATTCCTCCCTGCTGTCGCGTGTCTAAGGCTTCTCATGAACCATGTTGTGGATGGGTGTGGAGGGAATGGTCGCTGGTGTCCGATCCCAGCGTGTAGGTAATTTATGGGGCTGTAAATATAGGGCTTCGTGTGGGCGAGACTAGAAGACTTACGTAAAACACAAGCCCGCGATTGCAAACACGTGATTTGCGTGAGGGGCTTCTGGGCACGCGGCCGCGACAGCGCCGGGGAGCCGTCGGTTGACGCTGCGGCCCGTTCCAAGCTGGTTGCAGTTGTAGTGGCCGGTGAGGAGGAGCAGGAGGAGCCGTAGTGGCGGTGGCGAACGGCGTCAAGCTCCTTCCGTCGGCGCGGCGCGCCGGCAGTC
>NW_023596746.1:26635895-26829697 GCF_011947565.3 Pollicipes pollicipes | reverse complement strand
CGACCACGGCAAACTGACCACGGCAGACGGAGCACGATAGAACCGGCTTACAGCAGACCGACCACGGCAGACCGGACCACGACAAACTGACCACGGCAGACGGAGCACGATAGACCGGCTACAGCAGACCGACCACGGCAGACCGACCCACGACAAACTGACCACGGCAGAGCACGATAGACCTCCCACCGACCGACCAGACCACGACAAACTGACCACGGCAGAGACGGAGCACGATAGACCGGCTACAGCAGACCGACGACGGCAGACCGACCACGGCAGACCGACCACAGCAGACCGACCACGGCAGACCGACCACGGCAGACCGACCACGGCAGACCGACCACGGCAGACCGTCCACGCAGACCGACCACGACAAACCGACCACGGCAGACCGACCACGGCAGACCGACCACGGTAAATCGACAACGGCAAACCGACCACGGCAAACCGACCACGGCAGACCGACCACGGCAGACAGACCACGGCAGACCGACCACGGTAAATCGACAACGCAAACGACCACGGCAAACCGACCACGGCAGACTGAGCACGGCAGACCGACCACGGCAAACCGCCACGGTAGAGGGACCACAGCAAGACCGAGCACGGCAGAGGGAACACAGCAGACCGAGCACGCAGAGGGACCACGGCAGACCGACCACGGCAGACAGACTACAGCAGCCCGACCACGGTAGACCGACTACAGCAGCCCGACCACGGTATAGACGACTACAGCAGACCGACCACGGTAGACCGACTACAGCAGCCCGACCACGGTAGACCGACTACAGCAGACCGACCACGGTAGACCGACTACAGCAGCCCGACCACGGCAGACCGACTACAGCAGCCCGACCACGGCAGACAGACTACAGCAGCCCAACCACGGTAGGCCGACTACAGCAGACCGACCACGGCAGACGACACTACAGCAGACGGAACCACGGCAGACAGACTACAGCAGACGGACCACGTCAGACAGACTACAGCAGACGAGACCACGTCAGATCGACTACAGCAGCCCGACCACGGCCAGTCCAACGCAGCAGACCGACCACGGCAGACCGACCTTATCAGACCGACCACGGCAGACAGATCACAGCAGACCGACCTCGCAGCAGATCGACCTTACCAGACCGATCACGGCAGACCGACACGGCAGGCAGATCACAGCAGACTAACCACGGCAGACCGACAACAGCAGACCAACCACGGCAGAACCCGGCCACCAGACCGACCACGGCAGACCGACCGCACCAGACCGACCGCACCAGACCGACCGCAGCAGACCGACCTTATCAGACCGACTACGGCAGACCGATCACAGCAGAACCGATCACGGCAGACAGACCACGGCAGACAAATCACAGCAGACCGACCACGGCAGATCGACCACAGACCGACCACGCAGAACCGACCTTACCAGACGAACCGCAGCAGACCGACCTTACCAGACTGACCGCAGCAGACCGACCTTACCAGACTGACCGCAGCAGACCGACCACGGCAGACCGATCACGGCAGACCGACCACGGCAGACCGGCCACGGCAGACAGACCACGGCAGACCGACCACGGCAGACAGACTACAGCAGACCGACACGGCAGACCGACTACAGCAGCCCGACCACGGAAGACCGACTACAGCAGACCGACCACGGCAGACAGACTACAGCAGCCCACCACGGTAGACCGACTACAGCAGACCGACCACGGCCAGACAGACCACGCAGACCGACCACGGCAGACCGACTACAGCAGACGGACCACGTCAGACAGACTACAGCAGACGGACCACGTCAGACCGACACAGCAGACGGACCACGTCAGACCGACTACGCAGACGGACCACGTCAGACCGACTACAGCAGACGGACCACGTCAGACCGACTACAGCAGCCCGACCACGGCAGTCCAACCGCAGCAGACCGACCACGGCAGACCGACCTTATCAGACCGACCACGGCAGACAGATCACAGCAGACCGACCTCGGCAGATCGACCATACCAGACCGATCAGCAGACCGACCACGGCAGACAGACCACAGCAGACCGACCACGGCAGACCGACCACGGCAGACCGACCACGGCAGACCGAGTACGGCAGACCGACCACGGCAGTCCAACCGCAGCAGACCGACCACGGCAGAGGGACCACAGCAGACCGACCACAGCAAACCGACCAGATCGACCACAGCAGGCTGACCATGGCAGACCGACCACAACAGACCGACCACGGCAGACCGACCACGGCAGACCGAGTACGGCATAGTAGCCAACTTGACTGGTGCAGTGGACCAGACAGCACAACAAGCTGCCTGTCAGTGTTGTGGCTCACTCCACTCCTCCAGCCGCCGGCCGGCCGCTGATGTACCTGGCTGTGTGGTGTGCCGACATAGGCCTGACACGCGGCCTGGTCTACCAGAGGGAAACTGGGGACATTAATCCGGTCTTCCATTTTGGCGTTGGTGTCTCTACGGAGGAACGACCAGCGGGCTTGGGCGGCTGCTTTTCGGCCGCCACGGTGCACGTGTGTCTTGCATTCAGTTTTTTGTTGGTGTTAATCCAGCAGAGCTGCAGTTCTGAAACAATCACATTCGATGCCGTACACGTCTGGAACCGAGGTGTGGGTTCGATTCCCGCCGCGGTGGCCCGCCCTTCCTGCCAAGGGCGAGAGGCGACGTATTATAGCTCAGCAGCTGAGTGCGTCGCAAACCCCAATGACTTGACATACATGAATTCAGATCCGTAATTTTGCGTGATAAACTCCAGGAAACTAGCCAGATGGCAAAAGGAAATGGTGCTGGGTCGTTTTGATCAGACAGTTACATGGCCTTCCTGCCAATGCTGCACACCTCATTTTACGCGACCATTCCATCAAGCTCGTGAGCCGGCGCTACTGCAGCATCGATCACTGTCTTGGTGCACCTGCCAGCTGCCGTGTGAGCTACCTCTCACGACTGCGTTTGTGCAGCATTCCGGAGCATTGCACGACCAAGGACGTTGTGTTATCGAGGACGCTTTTCCTCTCTTTCATTCGAACCCACGGGAGCTGGTGAGGAGAGACTCACACTTCAATGTGGAAATGGATAGCTATGGGTTTCATTGATGATTACCTTTTAAATGCATTGATTCTACGTGTATTTATACGTTTGTATGTTTGTTTGTTCTTGCATTGGTTACATACCGTCCCCCATCGCATTCGTTAGTGCAGCGGGTAGCTGGCATACCGTCGGGAACCGTGGCAGACATGTGCGCTGGCATACGAAAAACCGGCTGATGTGATGTTGTATAATGGTCAGCTGGCTATCGGCCAAGAGTGTTGGCTGGCACATGCTGCTGTGTCGTAACATTACATGAAACGGTCAAATATCGCGGCAAACAGTGAAATTGGCTTGCGTGAAATTGGGACGCGTGACTCCAGTCAGGTTGTAAGCCGCACTGGTGTCAGGAGAGGTCGGCGCATGTCAGGTCAGGTCAGGAGAGCTCGGCGCACGCGTCAGCGTCGGTCGTTCCAAAAGAGATTCCGATTATACCTGGCGATAGCATGTTTGACAAGGGTTCTGCACCCCGTAAGATGCATCCCCAAACGAAATCAAATTTGTTTTGAAAAAGCATGAACGTTCAAACTGGAGGCTCCTGAGTGACGGCATCCTTTTGTCAGCTCTTCTTTCCGTGCCTATTCTTTCGCAAGACTATGGCTACAGCGGAAGGTGAACAGGGGTTGGGAATTGTGGTCATCATCTGACGTCCCCCTCAGTTGAAGCCAAAACTACCCACCATTAGGTACGGAAAGAGCGAACGGTAGAATATAAAAAGATAATCAACTATCGGGAATGTAGGCCGATATTTTTGCTGCCTTACCCCCACCCTCCCCCAAAAATCGAACAATTTACGTTGGTCTGATCCCTTGAAGCATCGATTTGATGTCCTCTGGCGCAGAACTTTGTCGCCCTCTGCCTTGTTGCGTCAGGACTGAGCGTGTTCCGGCCCTAGGTAACGCAGCGCCGCCCTCATTGGCCGGCGATGGGGCAGCGGTCCGTTTGTGGACGTGGCATGTGGGTGCCACGTGCGCTGGACGTGGCATTTGGGTGCCACGTGCGCGGGACGTGCCGGCCTGCGCCCGCCGCTCAGGAGGGGCTGGCTACCGGGTAATTTGTAGGGGCTGCTGGAGAGGAGAAACAGTAACGATGAATGACGCCGGTCCCGTTCATTCAGAACGAAACGTAAAATGCATGAAGCATGGACTCACGTATCAGCAGGGCTAGGCATCTTGCCAGTTGCTATGCGTGTGCCTCGGCTTGTCCAGCGGCGTGAGCGTGCTGCGGCTCAGTGCGTGCACGCTTCTCCCCGCCTGCGACGGTGGGGCGGAACTGAGCGTGACTCAGCGGCGGTTCACACCAGTTTAGCCCGGCGGCGACCGCGCTCAGACGCACGCCAGCCGCCGGCTCCGGCTGCGCCGGCCACTGGCGACCTTGCCCGTAATGAGCGCCGCTAAAAACCGCGGCGCGCGCTGAACTGGGCCGGTGGCCGCCGGGCGCTCGGAGCCCCCGCCCCACCCCAGCGCCGGCGAGGCGCGCAGGTGCACGCGCCGGCACGCACGAGCGGCTCGAAGTGGCGCGAGCCGACACCGGATCCGGCTCGGCCGATTGAAAGCGTGGCGGCGTCCGAGGGGCCCCCGCCAGCTGCGTATGGGCGGAAGGAGCCGTCTGGCATGGGCTCGACGGACAGCGGCAGCATGCAACGAATGGGCCCGCACGTGGACGAGCTGACTGCGAGTTGAAAGGGACGGACTTCGCTGAGATGTCGCGGTGATTCGGAGGGCGCTCCCTGCATAGAGAGGCTACCGACGTTGGGCTGGACAGATGCGTGACGGAATGATGGACTAGGCGGCTTTCATGTCATAGCGAACCTAAAAGCAGCGCCCAGTAGCCAGTTTGTCCGTGCGTCTGGGTGGAGTTTCTGTCGCGGCGTTGTCGTTTCCTTCCTTTGCGTGTTTCTGCCGCCAGGTCGCTGAGTGCGTGTCCAACGGGTTCCGCCCGCCAAACTGACGGCCGCCGGGGTGCCCTACCGTGCCGGTGCATGCGTGAGCCAAGGATAAGTGCAGTAGTAAACACGGCCGCCAAGTGCCGCGGGCCGGCCAAGGCTGCGGCCGCCCGGCCGGCCGGAACGGGCCGTCATTTCCTCCGGAGCGGCGCGGAGGGCCGCGGCACGGCCGTAATGAACCGGCCGTCATTACCGGCGCTCATTACCGCCCCCGCGTCGTGGAGTCGCGTGCTGCGGTCGGCGCCGGCGCCGCCCCTGTGCCGGCGCCGGCGCCGGCGCCGCCGCGCAGCCGGGCACCGGGCGTGCCGCGCGCCGCAGACGGCGCGCGCCGGCCGCCCGAGGGACGCCTGCTGGCTGGCTGCCGGCTCGCGGCTCGCGGCCGCCGCCGGCCGTGACGTCACGGCCGCCGTGCAGTGTCGCCGCTGCAGGGGGCGTGCCAGCGAGGGTGGCGTCGCTGGCGTGTCGCCGCGGGTCTCGGGAGGCGTCGCACTGGCGGCAGGAGACCGCAGGCGTTCGGCTGCTGTGCCGGGGGCGGCGCGACACGCGAAAGCGGCTGGCAATGTGGCGGATGATTGGGATGGAGGATGATTGGGAGTGGTGGCCGAGGAAGATGACGACACATACTTTTTGAATCTGGCCAAATAGGCGTGGGCAAGATACCCGCCCCCTCCCCCAAGAGTACTCTTTCAATTTTACCACGCATGGAAAATGACTACGTCCAATACACCTGGTTGGGCAATGAATCATCTCTTTCAAATGGTAATCCCGGCTATTGTCTATCATTTTCACCCTGTTTTTGTGTTGACACTCTTGTACTTAAGCGTGTATGTTTTCACTGCTCATTGGCTTTATGCGTACCGAAGCCCCGTGGGCTTTTGCCGTTTTTTAAAAACTAAATCTAAGAATAACAGTTCAACAACAGTTAACCACGTTCGCTTCATTCCTACGCGGCCACTGTCGCCGTCCCTAACCTGTCGTGTCGGACGCGATCCGTCGCAGTCCGACGCATCACAAACCATGCTCCCGTGGGAACGGGAGGCCGCCCTGCCGGCGGCCGACGCTGATCCGCGAAGGTCGGTGTCCGCGCCAGGCGCGCGGCACCGAGGCCCGCCATGTCCCCGGCCGTGCTGATCGGGCTGCCGCATCGGCCCGACCATCCGCAACGCTTCAGGCATTGGCGCCGAGCTGCGGCGTGTCATGAGTCGTGCCGCTCTGCCGCTGCGCCCCTCACCTGTGGCCCGGCTGTAATGGAGGCGCACCGGCGGGCGCACAACTCCGCCCAAACCTCGTTCCTCAGCGGAATCGATCACCTTGTTTACGGGCGCCCTGCGGCGGCGCCCGCCGCGCCCCGTTCGCTTCCGGCGCCGCGAGCGATCTGCCGCGAGCGCCGCGAGCGCCGCCGCCGCCGCCGCCGCCGCCGCACGCGCGGGGCGGCGGCCGGCGCTGGTGTCGAACGTGACAAATTGGGCCTGCTCTGCGCCGGCCCCGGACAGGCGGACACGCGCGGGCGGGACGACGTCACGGCGCGTCGGGGCGGGTGGCCGCGGCCGGCATTGTCGGCGCCGTCCGAGCGGCCAGCACTCTCGTCCCGGTCCGGCGTGTCGAAACGCCGGCGAGTGAGTGGCCGCGGCGTGATCGGCCGGAGCGAGGAGGCGCTGCGAGGATCGGCGGACGGAAGACAGCGTGGCCGGCTGGGACACGGGACCGGGGCGGAGTCGACCCGAGTATCGGAATACAGGATGGGGCACCGCACGGGGGAGGGGGAACACCCCGCCCCGGGGCGAGTGAACCCAACGAGGCAGAGTCTGCCCCGGGAGGGAGGGCGGTGGCGGGTCGGCCGGGCCCGTTCGTGTCCGGTAATGGCCGGCTTCCGTGCCGACGGCTGTCGTGACCTGGCGGCGGCGGCGGCGGCGGCGGCGCGGGGCGTGGCGCGCCGCTGACGGCGGCCGGCGGCCCCCGGTCAGCGGCGCTGCCACAAGTGTGCCGCCGCAGCTGCGTGCGTGCGGCGCCGACAACCGCGCGGCCGGCGCCGACACTGTGCGCCGCCGGCCGCGCGGCAGGATGGCGCCGCGTCCGGAGCCGGCCTGAGTGTCCGCGCCGCCGCCGCCGCTGCCGTGATGTTCTGGACCTCGCACTGGTCGGCGTTCGAGCGCGGCCAGCCGGCCGGCGAGCCGTGGCGCCGGCGCTGGCCCCAGCCGGCCCCGCTGGCGCCGCTGCAGGAGGAGACGGGTGCGTGCTCGGGGCGGCGCTGCTGTGTCGCGCGCGCCGTGCCGCGCTGCTGTGCCGAGCGCGGTGTCGTGTTCGACTGCTGGTGGGCGAGCTGCCGCCGGGCGCCGCGCTCTGCCCCCGCCGCCGCCGCCGCGGGAGCGCCGTCAGTCAGCGGGGCGACCGCGGCCCGCCTCCGACGCCAGTCACGTGACGGCCGCACCGCCGCCGGCGTCTCGGCCGACCCGGTGACGAGGACGGCGCCGGCGGGACCGCGGCCTCCGAGCGAGCGGCCGCGCCGGCCCAGGGGCGCCCGGCTGGGCGGTGCCCTGACCCCGACCGGGCGGCAGGGCCCGTCAGGTGGGCCACGGTCGCCCGGCGCCGGTCGCTTGCGTCAAGAGACGCCGGCGGGCCGCCGCGCGGCGCACGGGAATGCCGCGGCCCGAAGCGGCGTGGACGGAGCGGAAGTGGAATTCCGGCCGGGAGGGCCGTCAGCGGCCGGAGCTGGCGGTATCGCGATGGCCACGTGACCGGTCACGTGACCGTCACGTGACCACCGGCGGTGCTTTTGCGTGTCGACGTTTGATCATGCGCTCTGCAGACGGGCGGGTATTTTTGTCCCTGGTTTATCGCGAATAATGACGTTGCAGTGGTCGTGAGCGCGGACCGAGATGTCTACAATTTTGGTTATTGATGATGGAAACCCGCCCGCGTTTTGTTTGCGAGGCACGGGTAACAAATTAAGCTATCGTTGGCATCCAATTTCACGAAAGCTAGCTGGCGAAAGTGCATGGCTTAATGGGATCCGTTTCTACGACTAGGAAACCCCTTATTTCCCTCAGTTATTCTGATAATTTGCTCAGTCAGGAAGCGGGCTCGACCTTCACGGCCGGTCGCTCCCTCCCCTCTATTAGCAGAAGCGATTACTTCGCTGTAACTACCGCTTGATGTGAAAGCGTTCCCCACTTGCATCACGCTCCACTTGACCCCAGCCGCAGTGGCCGACTACCGAACGGTGCTGGTCGCTGGCACTTGGTCGCGGTGAATTACTGAATGGGAGATAGGGGCCGCTACTGAATAGCACTTCTCTTGGTGATTCGCCCCGACCTCGGGTGGGTACCGGATATTAGCCAGCCTGTTCAGGCCCCCGCGGATCTGCCGTATTAGCTGCCCCGCGCCTGTGTTCCGGTGAGCCCGGCATGGGCGGCCAGTCCTGAAGCGATGGTCCCCTGCTCACGCCCACTCCCGCTGCAGGCTCCGGCGACGCCCCCGGTCTGGGGGCCGGTCCCACTGCGAGGCCCCGTCCGGCGGCGATGAACAGCGTTTCACGCGACACAGAGGTACGAGCGCACTGCTGCGGGCGTCCTTCGTCCGACCTCGCGTTATAGATCACCGCCGCCTCGGGGCGTGATCTCCCCCCCCCCCCTGCCCGCGGCCCCCAGTCCCCAGTCCCCACACGGTGCCCCCAGTCCCTCCCCCCCCACCCTCGCCGCCCAGTTAGACGTCCACGTCCGGCCCGGCTGGTCAGCCGTCCACAGTCCGGGCCGGCCTGGTCAGCCTCCACAGCCGGCCGTCCCCGGTCAGCCATCCACAGGCCGGCCGTCCCGGTCAGCCATCCACAGCCGGCCGTCCCGGTCAGCCATCCACAGTCGGCCGTCCCGGTCAGCCGTCCACAGCCGGCCGTCCCGGTCAGCCATCCACAGCCGGCCGTCCCGGTCAGCCATCCACAGCCCCGTCCCGGTCAGCCATCCACAGCCGTCCCGGTCAGCCATCCACAGCCGGCCGTCCCGGTCAGCCGTCCACAGCCGGCCGTCCCGGTCAGCCGTCCACAGTCGGCCGTCCCGGTCAGCCGCCGTCCACAGCCGGCCGTCCCGGTCAGCCGTCCACAGCCGCCGGCCCGGCTAGCCACACCCAGTCGTCCGTACTCGGGCTGTCCCGTCTGCCCGTCCCAGAGCCCTGGCCTCCCGAGCCAGCCGGCCGCCGGCTGCCGCTCTCCCGCTGCTATCTCTGTTGACCGTTGGCAGGCGGGCGGCACCGCTTTCGCCGAACCCTGTCGACCAGCCGCGCTCCGGTGCCGCGTGCAGTCAGCGGCGGCGACAGAGCCGTCGGTGGCCGCTCTCCGTCACTGGCGTCGGCTCCGGTGCCGCGAGCAGTCAGCGGCGGCGGCAGAGCCGTCGTTGACCGCTCTCCGTCACTGGTATCGGCTCCGGTGCCGCGAGCAGTCAGCGGCGGCGACAGAGCCCTGGGTGACCGCTCTCTGTCACTGGTGTCAGCTCCGGCTGGTGCGAGCAGTCAGCGGCGGCGGCAGAGCCGTCGGTGACCGCTCTCCGTCACTGGTGTCGGCTCCGGCTAGGGCGCGCCGGAGCCCGCTGGCCAGCGCTCAGTGCACAGGCCCGTCTCATGAGAACCGACGCCGAGCCTGGGACGAACACTTTTACCATGATCTCGGTTGTGGAGCCTCGCACCGTGCGCCTGCGGCAAGCGGACTTCTGGACCCGCGACACGCCATGTTGTGCTCCCTGTCCCTGACTGCGTGTGTGGGATAGTGGAGTGACCCGGGAGGGGGGAGGGGGGGGGAGACCAGTCGGTATGGGCGTGATGGCCGAATGGTTAGTGCCTTCAGCTCCCATGTGGAGCGAGCTCGGGTCCAAACTCCGGTTGTGCAATAGCGTCTGAGCACTATATGGACTCTGCAGCCGCTGACGGTCCATACAAGGGCGCACGACGACGAGTTGTCGCGTTCCGTTTTTAATGTTAACAAGGTGACTAGTCATCGGTTACCACACGGAGCTTGTCGCCGACCGGTGGGCTGAGTCCGGACGTTCCCCCGTCCCGTGGCGCCGCGTTCGGGGCGCTTCTGGACCGCCCCGCCGCGGCCGTCGGCTCCGGGGGCTCCTGGCGTACCGCCCCTGCCGCGGTCGTCGGCTCCGGGGTCCCCTGCCGCGGTCGTCGGCTCCGGGGCGCTCCCGGGACCGCCCCCGCCGCGGCCGTCGGCTCCAGGGGCGCTCCCGGACCGCCCCCACCGCGGCCGTCGGCTCCGGGGTCGCTCCGGACCGCCCTCGCCACGCCCGTCGGCTCCAGGGGCCCCCACCGCGGCCGTCGGCTCCAGGGGCGCTCCCGGACCGCCCCCACCGCGGCCGTCGGCTCCGGGGGCGCTCTCGGACCGCCCCTGTCACGGCAGTCGGCTCCTGAGGCGCTCCCAGACCACCCCCGCCGCTGCCGCGGGGCGCCTGGCGTACCGGCGCCGCCTCGGCCCGAACGCTGACGGGCCGCTTCTGGGAAGACGTGACAGCTCACGCGCCAGTCGCCCGGTCCGTTACGGGGCGCGGGTCCATGCCGGTGGGGGGGGGGGGGGGGGGGGGGATGACGGGGTGCGGCTGCACGGCCGGCCGGTGGTCAGGGTGTGGTCGCGGGGTCTGGCTGAGACGGGCTGCAGCCGCGGGGCTGGCACGTGACGAGGCACCTCCGTGATGACAGGGGCCGCCTATGAAGAGGCGAGGGTGTCTGCAGGGTCGATCTGTAGCGCGGGTAGTCGCGGGGTGAGCGCGTAATGGGCCATCCCCACGGTCACAGGGAAGCTCGGCTTAGGGCCCGGCTGTGGTCGGGCGGGGTCGAGCGGACAGGCGCGCGGCGCGCTGGTCAGCTGACCGGCCGTGACGTCACAAATAACCGGCCCGAGCGGCCAGCTGACTGAAGTCACGAACAGCTGGTGGGCTGTTGCGACAGCACCGAGACAGGTCGGTAATAGTCGTGCTGGACTCCACCTTCTTGCGGTGAAATAGCAGGCAAAGCGTGGTCTGGGCTGCCACTGAAATGTAAAACGAACCCCAGGTTTTACGACGGCAGTGTCAGATGATAGGCCAGCATTCTATTCGTCTTTCAAGGGACCCTTGTTGCCAAAAGCAGGTATCTACCAAAGGTCTTCAGATCATTCGGAAATCAGAGCTTTAGAGTGCGGTTTTCGGCCCACCGATCCTGCAGTTTTCAATAAATCAATCTGGCCAGGCAGGATGTTACGCTGTACGGCTGCTTCGACATGCTCGGCGCCTTCCATTGTGTGCAGCCCACATTTTCTCCGCCTTGTGCGTATGTTGGAGGTGCGCGATCAGCACAGTTTAGCGAGCCAGCGTGTCCGCTGCGTCCCGGGTACATCGCCCCTACATTCCGCCGGGCATTCCGAGCTGTCGCGCCGCTGTAACGGGACCTGACGCTATCGCCGGGTGGCGTGCTCTCGCGTGCCGGCGCGCCGGGCCACGCATCGGGACGCATACCCATCAGGACGTGGCCGCTGAGACCTCGTCCGGCGCCACTGGGGTCGGGAGACCCTCTCCGGCCGGTGGGACCTCGTCCGGTGCCGCTGGGGTCGGGAGGCCCCCTCCGGCCGGTGGGACCTCGTCCGGCGCTGCTGGAGTCGGGAGACCCTCTCCGGCCGGTGGACCTCGTCCGGCGCCGCTGGAGTCGGGAGACCCCCTCCGGCCGGTGGGACCTCGCCCGGCGCCGCTGGAGTCGTGAGACCCCCTCCGGCCGGTGAGACCTCGTCCGGCGCCACTGGGGTCGGGAGACCCTCTCCGGCCGGTGAGACCTCGTCCGGCGCCGCTGGGGTCGGGAGACCCTCTCCGGCCGGTGTGTGGCGCTCGTGTCGCCGTGTTCTCGCCCGCCGTGATACGATGAGGTCGGCACAGCGATGGCGTGCCCATATCAGCTGCGAACGCTGCTCGGGCCCGGTGCGGCCTGTGGCCACTGGCGGGTCTCCCCGGTCTGGCCTCCGGTCTCCCCGCTGGCGCAGCCGCTGGTGACGTCACAGGCCGGAATACCCCGGGCCGCCGCCGCGGGCAGGGGGGGGGGGGGGGGGAGGCGGGGGCGGGGTGGGGTTGCGTGTCGGGCGCGCGTTTGGTGGCGCCTGTCATGCTGCCGCGGCGCCGCCTGGGCCAGCTGGCCGTAATTATTCCAAGCCACGCGCCGAGTGTGTCCCCAGCGGCGAGTGCCGCCATTCACCATACGGCAGCGGGCACGGATGTGAAGAGAGGTGAGCCCAGCTGCTCCCCTGTGCTGGAGCGCGCTCTGGGGAGACTGACGCCGGCACCTGGGGGTGACGCCACTCGGAGCCGCTTCCGTCCTTGTAGAGCCGTTAGAGGGCACCAGCCTCACCGAGCGGTACGTGCGGCGGATAGCGACAGGTGTCCTGAGGGGGGGGGGGGGGGCGAGGGGGTCACGCTTCACGTGAGATCGGGAGACCGGGAGAGGCGTATGGCTAGGCGTAGGGAGGGGAGCGAGCTACGGCTGGGCAGGTGCGGAGCCGTGGCTGAACAGGGACGGAGCCGTGGCTGGGCAGAGGCAGAACCGTGGCTGGGCAGGAACAGCGCCGTGAATGGGCAGGGGACGGGAATCGTGGCTGGGCAGGGTCGGAACCGTGGCTGCGCACGGGCGGAGTCGTGGGCTGCGTACGGGCAGAGTCGTGGCTGGGCAGGGTCGGAGCCGTGGCTGCGCAGGGACGGAGGCACGGCTGGGGAGGGGTGGAGCCGTGGCTGGGTCGGGGTGGAGCCGTGGCTGGGCAGGGGCGGAGCCGTGGCAAGGGCAGGGGCGCAATTGGGAGGAAGGACGTCAAGAGCGGCCAGGTGTGGAGACGCTAACAGGGGGCCACGGGGCGGAGGCTGAGATTTGAATACAAGTGGGACATTCTAAATAAGATAATCCGCCTTAACGAGCCATGGCAGAGCCTAGCCATGTGTCAGTCGGCGGCGAAGGCCTTGCCGCGCCCACGCTCGCGCTCAGTAACGAGGAAGGCCTGTGTGAATTTCGAAACGTGTGTTCAGCCAGAAGAAGTGGAAGAGCGGAATGAAAGAAATTGTGAATGCAAAGCTGTCCTTGGTATTACATTCTGTCGAACTAGCCTTGGATGGGCCATTGGCGGACCGAATCGGCCGACCTTCAGTACCGAATGTTTTCAGTGAATGAGGAAATCGACCTTCCTCTGAGTGAATCGTACTCAGACAGCTGGCCATAAATCCACAACACGAAACTGGCCATTCCTAGCACTGCGGCCGTGAAGGCAGAAGCTTGACGCGAAAGCGGTGTGCTGTCGTGTGATCTGGCCATATTCTGTCTTCGGCGAGACAGCGGTAGTTGGACCGTCAGTGGTCGGCCTGCTGGGCCGTGTCCCCTATCTGTTCACCGCCGATCCTCACCGCCGTGTGTCCCTTCAGCGGGATACACCGATGTCCTGCCCCTTCACGGGATACACCGCTGTCCCGCCCCTTCACGGGATACACCGCTGTCCTGCCCATTCCCCGACTCCCTTCTATGCCGCTCGATGTGTTCTCTATCCAGCGAACCACGAGGCGTCCCTCACTGTGCATGTCCGTACAGTTGGGCTCCCCGGCTGGAGTGCATCAGAGTTGGTGCTGGGGGCCGTGCCGTACACTGCCCAATTTTCTGAAAGGTCCTCTTCTCATTTATCGTGAAATGGGTATTTTCGCACCAATCCCGACTCAAACACAATCTTGGGGCGGGTTATCCCACCATGTTCCGATTTGCCATCGTCCCCTGCCGATCTCGGGGGGGGAGGGGGGGGTCGTGACCGCGCCTGTGCTCCCCAGCGCCCTTTCGTGCGCCCTCCCTGACGTCCCAGCCGAGTGCCGTGTTCCTCTCGTCCCCCCCAGCCGCTCGACCGACCCGACCCGCCATGGCGCCGGCGGCCGTGTGGAGCGGCGGCCTCCACACGTGCGGCCTCCGTGGCCTCCCGGTGGCAGGGGACGGAGCGACTGAATCCCCGCCGCCGCCAACCGCCGCCGGAAGAGGCGGCCGCCGGCCGGGCCAGTCGTGCCGCCGCCGCCGCCGCGCAGACCAACGGGGAAGGCACGCCACGCGCGCGCGCATGGTGTTCGGGCCCGCGCCGCCACGCCGCCCAACGCAGCATGCAGAGCGTCGCCAGCTGCGTGTAAGTGGAAGGAAGTGGTCTGTGCGCGACGCCCCGGTGTGGCCAGGCCGCCGTGCGTCGGTGGCGGCGCGCGTTCGGTGGGAGGGGGCGCTGCGATGGGACGGTGGCCGTCCGTGGTCTATTTGGCGGCTGTCAAGAGGCCGCACGGTTTGCCAGTGAGCGAGTTGTGGTGCGTCTTTGTTTCGGGTGGCGGTGGTCCGTAACCCACGGCGACGGGTGTTGCCCCCATCGCGGCGGGGTTTGACTCCACGGCGGCGAGCCGTACCGACGGCGGTGGGTGGCGCCCCGGCTCGGCACCGCGCCAGGACCGGTGCCGGTGATCGGCCGGCGAGAGCGGGCGCAATGACCGAGCCGGTCGCCGCCGCCCTCCGGTGCCCGGCGACACATGGGCCGCACCTGCGCGGCCGCAGCCTCCCCCCGGCTGCCTGCTTCCGCCGGCCGGAGACGGCGCGTCGCGGAGGCGGTTCGCGCGGGCGCCCGCTGCCAGGCCGGCGTCCGTCAGCTGCGCGTTCGCTCTGTTATACGGACGGCTGCACGGGACGGGCCCGCGCTGCGAGCGCGCCGGCGGTGGCCCGGCCTCTCCGCTCGGCCACGCCCTGTCACGTGTCTTCCTCGGCCCGGCATTGTGCGTGGCGTCGCCGCAGCCGCTGGAACTGCGCTTCCGTGAGGCCCGGTGGCGGCGCCGCCAGGTGGCGCCGCCGCCGGTCGCCGCCGTCTCTGTCCCGGCCCCGACCTGCGCCGGCGCTCGGCCAGCGGGCCGCCGCGGGCCGGACGGGCGGGTGGTGTTATTAGCTGGGCGTCTGCAGCTGCCCGGCGGCGCGGCGGGGCGAACCTGCAGCGCCGGCCGTCGGCTGCCCGGCCGGCGGGCGTGGCTCGAGTGACTGCCGCAGGTGTCGGCGGCGGCGCGCACACACCTGCGGCGCTCGAGCCACGCACCCGCCGGCCGCGGCCGAACGCCCACGGGCCGGCCCGGCTGCCGGCGACGCGGTGCCCGGACGCGCCGCGTCGACTGCAGCCTGGATTGGGCGTGGTCGGGGGCGGGGGCGGCAGCGGGAGCATCCACGAGCGCCGACGTGTCAACAGAGCCGGGCCTGAAGGCCGGCCGGCACTGCAGGGCGCCGTGCCTCGCAGGGATAGTCAGGCGGTGCCGGGTCGTGCCGATGCCGGCAGGACGACGCCCCGGCTGTGGTCCGCGGCCCCAGCTCTCTGCTGCGCGGACTGATCATCAGCCCCGCCTGCATGCCTCTCCCAGAAGGCTGTATCGGTTTAATTCTTGCTCAAGACCTGTCGCAGCGTAGGAAAACGTTCGCTTTCGGTCGTCAATATGCGTTTAAAGCGCAATTCCTTGAAGTGGTAGGAAGGTCGGTATCTCGAAGGATATTCGTTATCGGTGCCCTCAGATAGAAAACACAGCAGGATGCCTTTAAGCAACGCCATCACAAAAGCTTTGTCCTTTATCGTGATAGGATTGGGACCAGCCAAGACAAACATGACTAGGACCAGATACGAGGACCAGATAAGATAGAAGCAGGAGGTGTGATCAGCAGCCGGGCCCAGGTCGCCGGCCTGCAGCGGTGGCCGCGCGACCTGCGGTGACCCCTCGTCCGGTCAGGACGGCGGCGGCCCGACGGCAGCGCCGACCTCGTCTCTCTTCTCGCCCACGCGCCTCGCAGACGGACGGCGCGCTGCTGCGCGCGGGCGCGGTTGTGTTTGGCCGCTCATAGGGCCGGAAGCGCGGGCCGGCCGTCTGCGGGCGCGAATAAAACGGCCGGCCGCCAGGGATCGCGGCATTGCAGGCTGCGTGGGAGCTCGGCGGCGCCGCTGGGCCGTGCCGGGCGGCGTCCGCGGAGCTCCGAAACTTCCCGTGGACTCGTGGGACGACGCGGGGCGCAGCACGCCACGAAACTGCAATACGGGCGTCGCCCTAAATGACCGTCGCTAGCCGACCACGTCACGGTTGGCAGATGGCCCACAATGAGCGAGAGATCTGTCAGTTTAGGGTGCCGAAGATTCGGTCTTGGAACGATCGAGCCGGTTTGAGATAAGCCCAGTCGCATACAGGTGTCAGCCATGTGTCGATCTGATGGACATCCGAGCCCCCACCGGCCGCCTTCAGAAGTGATGTCGGTCCGCGGAGGAAATATTGATCTGATTAGGATTCCGGGAGCCAGCCCGCCGACCGCCAGACTCCGGGGGGATCTGCCTCTGGAACGAGGCCCGGTCTGTCCGAGTCAATGCGGTCGGGCTGACTCGTCGATGACGTCACGAGAGTGCGCCGGGCACCTGTCGAGGCTGACTCGGAGCTCAGTCAAGGGGCCTGCTCCTGTATCAGCGAGCCTGTGGGGGGGCGTGAGTCACGGTTTTGGCCATGCCGCGCTGGCACGGTGACAACACCGGCCCACGGACGGTGCAAAGTCTGTGGGGGGGGGGGGGGGGGGGGCGCTGTGCCGGTTTCGCCCTCGTGCGCCGCCCCATTGGGCCGGCCCGTCGGCGTTACGGTCACGGAGCGGCGGCCCGTGACCCGGCCCTTCCGCCGGCGCCGGCGCTGACGTCCTATCACCACCCCTGCCGTGGGCCGCCGCGTGGTCGGCCCGGGGTGACCTTGGCTGCTAACTGGCGGCTGCACCGAGCCGCGCCGACTCTGTCCGGCCGCCTGTCGTGCTCTGTGGCGCCGCAATCTGCGGCTATTTTTGATAACAGGGACCCTTAAGAATGGATGCAGGCTGGCTAAGTTCTGTTCACAGGTGATTGGACTGCTCCAGGTTCAGTTTGCAACACTCTTCAGTGTCTGGAGGATTGTTTGATGCCGTCCGCTGGCATGGGTCTTCCTGTGTGCTGAAAGCCGGCTATTTTCAGCGCAATTGTAATATAAGGGGTATCATACATCAACCCTGCAATGCGGGACATGCCGACCTGATCATCTGTTAGTTGGCTTCAGATGGCTCTAGTCAGAAACGCTGTTACGTGTCTTCGGCTGTTGTATTTCAGATCTTTTCGATTCTCTTGGCTGCTGAATACTTGATCATAATGTGCTCAGAGGGCGGAAACGGCGTCGTGCGGTGTTTTATTCTATGCTGGGGGGCCTTCGAGACGTCTCAAGCTGTAACGGCTAACCAGACCCGCTGGGCCGTGCGGCATCGGCCTAGCGGCGTCGCCAGGCCAGCGGCGGCGCCCCCGTGCCAGGTCCCAGTCGTGACCGGCAGCCCGGGCCCCGGCCGGCGCGCCGGTCCGTGTCGGTTGCGTCAGACGGTTGACGAACGCGTCTGTGCCCGCAGTCGTTCATCGGGGTCGATTAGCGGTAACCCGGACGCGGGTGGATCGGCGCTGCCCCTCCCTCGCCCCACCCCACTGCCCCTGCCCCTGCCCCTGCCCCCGTGAACTGATTGCGAACGTGACACCCGGGCTTCGATAACGCCGGTGACCGGTGCTGTCCGCCGCGCCGGCCCTGTCGCCGGTGCCCGCGCAGTGCATGGCAGCGAGTGGGTGGCCGTGTGTCCTTCAGTGGTGGTACGTCGCGCCGCCGCCGGCCGCCTCTCCGCAAATGCCCTACCACCAGCAGTCCAGCCGCAATGTGCTGGAAGCGCTGTACGGCTGGAGCGGGCCCGCCCGGCCCGAGGAGGCCGGGGTGCGGCCGTGGCGTTACAGGTACGACGGTCACCACGCCATCACTCGGCGCGGTGACCCAGAGTGACCTCTGGGGTGTGAGCATGGCCTGCAAGGCCGACTAACGCTAGGTCTAGTGGAGAGAGAGAGAGAGGAGAGGAGAGAGAGAGAGAGAGAGAGAGAGAGAGAGAGAGGAGAGAGAGAGAGAGAGGAGGGAGAGAGGGAGAGAGAGAGAGAGAGAGAGAGAGAGAGAGAGAGAGAGAAAGAAGAGAAGAGAGAGAGAGGCGAGAAGAGAGAAGAGAGAGAGAGAGAGAGAGAGAGAGAGAGAGAGAGAGAGAGAGAGAGATAGAAGGAGAGAGAGCAGAGCAATAGGAGAGGAAGCAAAGAGAGAAACGAGAGAGAGAGAGGAGAGAGAAGAGACGAGAGAGAGAGAAGGAGAAAGAGAGTAGTAGAGTAGAGAGAGTCCACAACAAGCCCCCCCCGCCTCGGAGGCGGCCTGCCGGCTACCGCTAGCGGAGTTTGGGCGACGCTTCAGTAGGTGCACATAACTTAGCTCATGCTCGCGTATGCGCAGCTGGTGCGTATTGGAATCCGATGTCAGCTCGGGTGGCGGCCGAAGGACCGTTCGAATCGATGGCAGCAAAGCATGGAAGGTAGCCGGTCTGGATGTCCGCTGCCTAACCTATAACCTAACAGCTCGGATAGCCAATGGCCTGTGCACAGGATGCGCCGCTGTAGCCCGCGCCACCCCCGCCGTTTAACACCGATCAGCCCCGCTAGCAGACAGAGTGGCTACTAACCAGGAGTTCTGTTGGCGCGTCTCGGGTCGTCGCTGCTGCTCGCTCCTGATCAGACCCGCCCTGTGTGGCGTGATGTGGAGCGGCATGTGACCTCGCCCGATCCACGGCGATTGGATGAAAGACGGGCGGCGCGCCGTCGGCCCCGTCCTCGCGTGCTGCGCTCTCCCGGGCCGTCGACCTTCCAGTGGCCCGTGTGGCCCTGGTCGGCACGTGCCGCGCTGATGGCACGGCGCTGTGGATGGACCCGCCCGCGGAACGGAGGGGAGAGGTGCGGCACGGTCGGAAAGGTCGAGAGGTACGCCTGTTGCCCGGTCAGGGCCTGAAGACGCCGCTACCCCGACGAAAAAACCGGCTGTGGTTGAGAAGGAGGGTAGAGGGTTCAAAGAGTCCGGTCCATCGAGTCCAGAAATCTGGAGGGAACGTGCGGAGTGCAAGAGTTCCCGCGACTCGGACCGACACAGGAATGGGGAAGAAGTGGGTCGGGGCGGACGGGCGGGGAGGGGGGGGGGGGGGGCGACAGCGCCACCGGGGCGGCTGCGGTGGCGGCGGCGGACCGCTGAGCGGTCCGTCACGGACCGCTGTCGCCGCCGACGCATGACGCCCCGCCGCCGCCGCCCCAGCGCCGGGCCGCCACGGCCGCAGCAACGGTACGCCGCCGCCGGCACCGCGCGGACCGCGTGGAGACCGTCGCACCGCCGCCGGCCCAAGGCCGCGCCGGCCGCGTGGCGCCGCGTCGTCTCGCGCCGCGTGCGGCGGCGGCAGAGGCGCCGCTTAGTGGGCCGCGCGCGTTGGCTGTGACGGCTGTGGCGACGGCGGCGGCCGCAGTGACCGGCGTGGGAGCGGCGGCGCGGCCGGCGCGCGGAGAGAGAGCGCGCCCGCCCGACGGTGACGGAGCCGCCCGTGTCGCCGACAGATGGCACTGGCGCCGACTCCACTGGCCTCTCGCACCGCGAGAGGGAGGAGCGAGTGCGGCAGTACCAGCAGCTGCAGAGCGACGAAGCTGACCGGCGACGGCAGGAGCTCGCCCGCCAGGTGAGAGGCCGGCCCGGCTGGCTGACGTCCGCGGCGCCGCGCCGCGCCCTCCTGCCCGCGCTCACCAGCGCCTGGCAATCGTCTCTGACGGGACTCCGTATGTCGTGTGTCATTTTGCCGTCGAGGCGTAGCCAACGGGGCGGCTCGAGATCGTCGCGCGCTCTCTCAGCCTCGTCGCCGTCCGCAAACCGAGCGCCACCGCTTGGCGCGCCTGGTGTGTTCCTGCGCGCCGCGTGTGTCTGACCGCTGTTTCACCATACCAGGCTCCGTCTGCGTGGATAGCGTCCGACTACAGCCCCGGCCGCTCGCCGGGGTCCGGCGCCCGCCTCCCCACCGTGGTCAGTGGTCCGTCCCCGCCTCGCTTGCTCTGCCGCTAACCGCGCCACCCTCAGCTGGCAGCGCCGCCGTGGCCGGCGCGCGCCAGCACGCGCGCGCGCCGGCGTGCATGTGTGCTGTGCCGCGCGAGCGTCCTGTGACGGCCGTGCTCGTGTGCCGTGCCGGTCAGGAGGAGCAGGACGTCCGGCAGCGGGAGCAGGCCGAGCAGGAGCGGCGCCGCCGCTACCGGGAGCTGGGTCTGCGCGAGACGGAGCGACGCTCACAGGTGGGGCGGCCGGCTGCCCGGGGCTGAGGGGGGCCGACATGGCTGGGCTGGAGACAGGGGACGGCCGACGGAGTCAGGAGGGACGGAGCTCGAGACCGCCGGGGTGACGGGTCACAGGCATCCTGGACGCAGGAGAGCCGCGGGACGGCCGCAGGGACAGCGGCGGACGCCAAGGTTCGAGTGCCGGTGACGTATCTGACCAGCGCGTGCAGCCGGGCGAAGTCCGGGACAGTTGCCCGACAGCGGCTGTTAATCCGAGCGGGTGCCGCGTCGGGAGGGGGCCACGGGGACACCCCCCCCCCCTCCCGGCGGACGTCGGGCGTCGGTGTGACCGGAGACAGCGGTCTTCTCCAGGTCACTAGGTAACTCTGCTCCGCCACTAATCGCACCCCGCCCGGTGGCGTCCCTCGCCGCCGCGTCCGACTGGGCCGGCTTCAATTGTCGTGCCGTGGTTGGCCATTGTGTGCTGCTCTGCTGCGACTAACAGCTGTGCAGGCCACCCCGCTCTCTGCCGATGGAGAAAGTGGAAGGGCATGGGCGTGATTCATGCGGTGTGGAGCTTAGCTGTGAGGCGAGACAAAAAACTAATTGCGCCTCATTGTTCTGTTATGACCTAAAATCCATGCGGAGATGCTGGCAGGGTCGAATTGCGCGCCGGCTTAATGGACTACTGATGCAAATAGTTTGTTGGTGATATGGCGTTATGACCCGGTCTTAACCCGATCCCTAGATGTCGAACTAGATCTCCAGTCTTTTGACCCTATCCCCGCCTTCTGATCCGATTGCTAGTCTCGTGACCTGATCCTCGCCTGCTGAGCCGATCCCCAGCCTTCTGACCCGGTCAGCTTTCTGACCCGACCCACCTTCTGACCCATCCCCTTCTGACCCACCCCCTTCTGACCCTTTCCCCCTTCTGACCCGGTCCCGCTCCCTTCTGACCTGATCAGCCCTTCGACCCATCCCCTTTCTGACTCCATCCACCTTCTGACCCCTCCCCGCTCCCTTCTGACCTGATCAGCCTTCCGACTTGATCCACCTTCTGACCTGATCAGCCTTCCGACCCGATCCGCTTCTGACCTGATCAGACTTCCGACCCGATCCACCTTCTGGCCCGATCCCCAGTCTTCTGACCCGATCGCTAGTCGTGTAGCCCGAACACCGCCTGCGCCCTGATCTGTGTGACACGCTGCGCCGTCACCTGTACGACCCCCATGACCTGAGGGGTGGGCGGACCGTCGGCCAGGTGGAGGACCGCCGCCGTCAGATGGAGGAGACGGAGGCGGAGCGGCGCGCCGCCATCGCCCGCCGCAACCAGGAGCGCGAGGCCATGCTGGAGACGCGCCGCCAGCACCAGACCAGCCAAATCATGCTGGGCTTCGGCAGCGCCACGCCGCGCTGGGAGGTGACCGGCGACATGGGCAAAAGGTCAGCACCGCCGCTGGAGAGCCCCTACACCGGGCGCTGGAGCCCTCCGGCGGCTCGGGGGATCGGTCAGCAGCGTGACGCCGTGCCCTCCCAAGGCGTGGGAAGGTCAGGGAGGGCCTTAAGAGGACGAAGGGGTTCTACCTAGTGTACCGCCGGTGACTTACAGGCAAAACCAGGCGCCGGGCGCAGCGCTGGTGGTCGCCAGCTGTCGGCGGCGGCCCGGCTGGAGGCCGCGCCGCACACGCGGCCGCTCGTGGCCCGTGGCGCCGCGGCCACGAGCCTTGCATGACGGCGGGCACGTGGCCCGTGGCGCCGCGGCCACGAGCCTCGCATGACGGCGGGCACGTGGCCCGTGGCGGCGCGGCCACGAGGCGTGCATGACGTCTGGCGTGCGGCTCCTGAACGGGCCGCGGCGGCATGCTTCTGCTCAAAGGCCGGCTGGCGGCGTGCTGAGTGGAGCTGGTGTCTGACTGCATGCCGTTTCTCGCACCGTTGTGGCGGCTGACACGTTGCGAAACAGTTTCTCTTTGGTTTCGAAGTCCATTGGAAAGGGTTCGTTCGCATCCGGTTTGGAATCGTTTGGCTGCGCACGCGTGAAGTGCATAGGACGGTGCTGCTGGATATCAGATAGACTGTCCACACGACTTTGCAGCGCCGCATGTCGTGTAACACGACCCCATTTGTTAGTTGCGGTTGTCTTTGATCAGGTTCGACGGCCCTTGTCTTGTTTCTGCACGAGTGTGTAATTGCACTAATTTGTTTTTGTGCGCCGCCCGTTTTTCACGCACTGCTGTCTGTCGCGCAGTGTGCAGCCAGCCGGCCTTCCACGCTGATTGTCACCGCTCGGTTTTGTTCGCTCCGCCCGTGCGGTCGCCGCCGCCGGTCGGCTCGTGCCTGACCCGGCCGGTGCGCCGCCGTCGCTGACGCCGCCGCTGCCGCCCGGTGCCGGTAGGTACGATGAGTTCTGGCGGCGGTCGGGCTCGCCGGTTACGTCCCATCTCATCCCCAGATGGACGTCCGCCTCGCAGATCGACGGCGCCGGCGAGCGGCACTCGCCGGACGGTAAGCGCCTGCCCGCCGCCGCCGCCGCCGCTGCGCCGCCCCCTGGGGACGCCTCTGCACGCCTGCAGGGCCAGGGTGAGCACGCGGCCTGCGCTGGGGCTGGGGTCGGGGCCGCGCGGCGGGCACGCCCGTGCTGCCGCGGCCCCCATGAGCGACCTCTTAACTGGCTGTGCTGGCGCCACTACTGGCCTGGGACGTGATGCACTGCCGGTCCTCGCCTGTACTGACACCGCCACTGGTTCGAGGATGTCACGCTGTTCATCCCCCTTCACTGGCTGCGCTGGCACCGCCACTGTGCTGGGGTGTGTAATGTACAGCTCACCCATCCCCGCCGGGCCACGCTGGCACCGTCACCGAGCCAGGATTGTGATGCTGCACAAGTCCCTCTCCCTGGATGCACTCACGTAGCTGTTCGGCTTGGAGCCGGCGGCAGCGTGTCTCTCTCTGGGAGTCAGCTGCTGGGTCGGCTGGACTGCGCGGAGACGGGAGTGAGACACGGACGCGGCCGGACCGACCGCGGCCTGTGAGCGGGAGAGAAAGGGCGCCGCTGGGCCGGAACGGGCGCGCTGCATGAAACCGCATGTGAATGTACCGGGCGCAATTGGTTCGAGGAAGGGCCGGAGCCGTGCACGAGACAGACGGCGGAACGCGTGTCATGACCTGCCCAGAGTTCCAGGCCCGGTGATCGCTGGCTGTGCAACCACGGCTGTCATTTATTCTCCGACTGTATCATTACTGAAAGCGGGTGCGTCTTTCCCGTACTTGTTTCATCTATATGCGTACGCAGTGTGTTTCGTAGCGTCGGTAACAAGTAGTAGCCTAGCGTCGGTAACAAGTGACCTCACCTCTGGGCGGTGAGCAGTCCAATTTTGCATTGATGGCGTTGGTTGCAAGTGAAGGCCAGGTCACGAGCGGCCGCACCACACGCTGCCAATTCCAGGGGTTTGAGAACTTAACGACCTTAAGAGCAGTCTGAGCTCCAGCCCAGGCTGAGCTGGGACTAAGCACAGATTGTTCTGACAGATCTCGCGCTCAGACGTCTGTCCCGTGTCTGGGACAGTCGGCGGGTGCTTGGCCCCGTCGCCCGGGCCGCCGGGCTGCGTCGCCAATGGGAAGGCATGTCCCTGCGAGACTTGGGTGCTTGCCTGGCACCAGCAGCTGGCCTATCGTTTCACTGGCTTGTCGTTTCAACCCGCTTTGCCCCAGTCGGGGCACCAGTTTGGGGTCCTAGAGGTTGTCTCCCCCCGTCCCCCGCCCTGGCGTCGAGCCCTGGTGACGCTGCTGCGGGCCGGCCGTCGCCGACCGAGCGTGTCGTGGCGCTCCGTTTGCCGCTGACGACGCGTGTGACGCTCCCGCCCGCCGCCGGCCCGTCCACCGTGCTGACCCGAGCCCGGCCCGGCGTTTCAGCCATGCGCATGTCGACGTCCATGTGCGAGATATTCGGCTGGGCCGACGGCGGCGGCTCGGCGGCTCCGGCCCGGCGGGAGCCGGCAGGAGCCGGGCCGGAGCGCAGCGCCGGTGAGTGCCGCCGGCTCCGCACCGCTGGCGGCGGCTCCAGGGTGCGGTGGCGACCCCTCCGCTGCCGGCCGTGCTGAGCCCTCTGCCGCGAGACTGGCTGCTGGCCGGACGGCTCTCACGCAGCGACGCTGGGCTCGTGTTCGGCTCTGTTGGAGGCTGCTTGCGTTTGCGCGGACGTGCCGGTGGTGAAGTCTCCTGACACGGTCCGCGCAGCGCCCAGTTTGTTTTCCGCCGATGTGGCTTCGCATCTCCTTCACGCACACACGACGCTTCAGGTGTGGCCTGCGTGTGTAAGCTTTTTTATACAGGCATTCATCACACTTGTCCCTGTACATATGCACAACATGCTTTCGCACATGGCGCGTGGGCTTACACGCGCCTTCGTGAAGCCTGACGGGGAGCTACCTCTCCGCGGGCTCCGGCCGGCACAGCTCGGACGGCGTGTACCTGACCCGCCTTAGGCTGCTGGTGGGGGGACGGGAGGTGGGTGGCGGGCGGCGGCCGCAGTCGGACCGGTGTGCCGTGCCGTGGTGTGGCTCCCCCGGGCCGGTGTGCCGTGCCGTGGTGTGGCTCCCCCGGGCCGGTGTGCCGTGCCGCGGTGTGGCTCCCCCGGGCCGGTGTGCCGTGCCGCGGTGTGACTCCCCCGGACCGTGCGGATGGCTCGGCGGCCGCCTGACGCTGGGTCGGCTTGGTCGGGGTGGCTGCCTTGGCCCGGCCAGTCGTGCTCGCCGCCCGTTCCCCAGCCGTCCAGCAGCTCTGGTGGGCCGCCTCTGTGCCAGGCTTCCTCCTGCAGCCAGCTTTATAAGGCAGAAGTTGTGTTGTGTGCGGTAATTCATACTTTGGCTTTGTTGGCCACTCGTCATAAAGCGTTTGGTTTCGCGCTTAGTCCGTCCCGATAGCTCATTTGGTTAGAGCGCTTGCATTCCACCTACTCGTGGTGGGGTGGGTTCGAGTCGCCGTTTAAATTTCGCCACTCAATTCCGCCGTCGACCTGGGCTTTCACCATCGGATGGTAGAGGTCAGGGCAGTCGCGAAACTATCACTTCTCATTGTGAGCTCTGATCTTAGATTTAAAGGTTTCTGACTAGATCTTTAAAGAGGGGTTTTTTTAACACGTGCACATGATAACCAGTTAGCTTTTATAGTCAAAACTAGTGCGGTCTTCATTTCATAAATTTGCGCACCTCTTTTGCGATATATATATATATATATATATATATATATATATATATATATATATATATATATATATATGCATATATTACAGACATGCTGTAATATTGCAGCGATATTGTTTGACGTCCTACGTTAAATGTGGGATCTGCAACCGCAGCTTCTGCTTTGTTATGCTGGCTCGTGGGTCGCATTTCCTCAGTTATAGCCACGTTTTTGTTCGCTCTGACGCCCAGCTTCCCTCTTCGCCTCCCCGTCGCAATCAGAACTGGTGGTTATTTTTGGCTCGCGATTGCGTTCGCGTTTGCTTTTCGTGGAAAGCTTTCGGTGTTCAGACCATGTCGCAAGCTGCCTACTGCCGGATTAGCAGCTTCGTTTGAATGCTTCCGATTTAGCCAAGCATCACCTGGTGCCCGTTCGCCTCCATGGAGCCGTTTTTGGGTCATTCATTCCGTCGCTTGATCGCACGCTTTTTGCGGTTTTTTTGTGCCGCCTCGTCCGTTTTGCCTCGTTAGTATTCGGCCGTGTGTTTGGCTTCTTCTTCGGTTTGTGTCCTCCGCTGCCGTCCGTCACAGACAGCAGCGGAGCGACCGGCTGGGGTCCGCGCGGGATGAGCTGCGGCCGTGTCCCTGCTCTATCCGTCCTTTGACCGGCGGCCGCGTCACACCAGGGCTGGCCAGGCGCCGTCCGCGCGGTTCGTTGCCCGGACGACCGACGGCCGCCAGCCCCGACCAGGGACACGGCGAGCCGGCGGGCCTGTCCTGGCGCCACCGCGGCGGCCGACAGTCAGCCGGCCGGGCTCTGGCCTCTCGTGTGAAGCGTGCGCTGCGTGCCACGTGCCGTCTGGTGGGCTGGCGGTGGGCCCGCCAGCGGGTGATGACGTGTGTGTGTCAGTGAGCAGGTGGCGAGGACGCCCGGCGGAGCATATCGAGCCGAGCTGACCATGGCTGATGAAAATCGTCGGCGTTTGTGGCGGTGCCGAACAGTGACGAGCAGGATGGCGATGCCCCTCAGGGGTCTGAGGGACAGTGCAGGCGTTGAAGGACTGAGGGGGCCCTGGAAGACTGCCCTCCCTTGTCTTGGGTGGCGCTCTATGCATCCGCATTAGCGGCTCCGGCTGCATGGCAGTGGGCCGGTAAAGGCGGATAGCGTGGGACCGGTCCCATGGCCATGTGCTTTTGCCAGTTCATGACCACGGGACAGGACGAAAGTGCATCCGTGCTGCATGTTTGACTCATCTGTCGTGTTTTGGACTGACTGTGTTATCGACTGGCGTGCCGGAGGGGGGGGGGGGATTATCGACTGTTAAGCCCGGGGGGACGACGCGTTGACTGGACTTTAACGGCAATCAATGACTCATGTCCGCGCCGAAAGAGGCGACGACGACCCGTGCGTGCTCCGTGAACGCGGCGCCTGAACAGTGTGTGGTCGACGGTGGCCAGTGACGCGCGACCGGCGCCTGCGCCGCGGGACCGTCGGCCGGCCACTGCGCCTGTGCCGCCGCCACCACCGTCGTCGCCCGCCTGACCCGTCGCTCGGACGCCCGCTGCTGCAGAGGAGCCGTCGGCGCGCCGCCACCGCTCCGACCTGATGCCGACCGTGCCGGGCGGCTCGTTCCGCGACCCGCCGCCGCCGCGCCGCCGCTCGCCAGGTAAAGCCGTCTCGCTGAGCCGGCTGGACCAGGTGGCGAGGCCGCGACCGCCGGCGCGCCGCCCGCCGCCCGAGAGCACGCTGCAGCCGCCGCCGGCTAAACGCATGTCCCAGAGCCTAAGCCACCTGGCGTCGGGGCCGGCGCCGCGGCCCACGCGGGCCATGCTGCTGCGCCGCGCCGCGCGCGAGCGCGGCTCCACGGCCGCCCTCGGTGAGTAGCCGCGTCGTGCGCGCACACTGCCACCGCACACACGGGGCCGACCCGGCCGCACGGTGGGCTGTGTGGGCCGCCGGCGGCCACTTGTGTATTCGCGGGAGGTGAGCAGGGTTTCGTCGGACGTTCTTGGTGTGTCGGTTGTAAAGGGAGCATCTCAGGACATAGTGTTTATGGTTGGCTGTTCACTGAGAGATGTATCTGCCTGTAAATATGCCTAGGTTCCGGTCGGTAGCGTTACGTTTTATGTCCGGGCCGTTTTGGGATGCCTGCTGGGTAAGTGAGTGCGAGCCTTTTCACAACGCGAGCCCAACGCAGCCCGGCTGCCGGACGTCACCCCCACGTGCCCGGCGAGTATCGCCACGCGTTACATACAGTCACGCCAGACACAGACACACAGCGCGCGTCTCCGGCCCCGCCGGCGCCGCCGGAGGTCCGGCGCTCGGCGCCGGCCGCCCCACCTGTCCAGGTAACGGCGCCGCCCTAACACGCGCCGCCGCGCCGGCTTGTCCCGCTCACCTGGTTTGGGTCGGGGCGCGGCCCGCGCTCGCGCGCGCCGCCCCGGTCGCCTCCGGTGCTGGGCTGTCCGGCTGGACGGCATGGCATGCGCACCACTGACTTGGACTGCATCCCCGGGCCGGTGGCGTGGCCACGCCGCTGCCACGTGCATGGACTGAATGTAATATGGTCGCCGGTGGCATGAGTCACACAGGACTGCGCCGTATTACCATGCCGAGTCATGCTTGCATCGGTGCATCGTGCCGGGCGATGGTTTGTTTGCTGAGTGGCTTTCGTCTGGGGGTGAAAGCATGCCCGAGCTCCGCGAAATGGCCTCTCATCGGTCTGCCGACGGACTGGCACTGACTGAGTGCGGTCCATAACCAGTCGCACGACGCGCTTTGCTTCTTTGAGGGCGTTAAAATATTAACATCCGATGGATGTATGGCCTTTGGTTCAGAACCGCGTATAATATTGTATATGGATTTTATTCACGGCCAGATCTTATGCCTGGCGAATGAATATCGAGCAGGCGCGCACAAGTGACTTTATTGGGCCTCACATAGCTTTTCATTGTCTGTAGTTACTGTTGAAACACTTGTTGTGCCGCGTACGAACGCCCTTGGACACTTGCTGTCGTTTGAGGATGTGCAGATGTGTCTACTGATGGCGTGAGCTGGTGACTCCGTGTTGGTGTGATGCGTGAAGGGTTGTGCTTCCAGAAATGGCGGCTTGGGACTGACTCCGTGTGTCCTGGAACCTCTTCCGCCGCGCTGTCATTGTTGCTCTTTTGGGCTGGGTTCTCGGTTAAATTGATGTATTTGCGGTTGGTATTGTCCTTGTTTTGTAGTTGTTCTCCTATCTTTGTTTCATTGTTCTTACCCGGTTACTTATTGTTGGGATTAGCTGTAACTTGATGTGTTTGTTGGCCTCCGCGTGTCTGCTTCTCGCTGAGTTATTGTCCTAATTTCTTCTGTGGCTCTCTCCTCTCTCAGTCTGCTCCCTCCCCTTCCAACCCCCGTCCGGTGTGGCGCTCCCTGCCCCTGCGCCGCTCGCTCGTAGCTTGTCCGTCCCCGGCGCGCCAGCGCTCGATGGGACCTGTACCCGGCGCCGCCGGCTGTAACGCTCGCCGCGCCCGGCCGACAGGCGCCGGTGGCGCCTCCTCCCGGCCGTCCTCGGCACTCTCTCAGCAGAGCGGCGCCGCCGCCGGCGGCCGCGGCGTGGCGCTGCGGTCGCGGGCGTCGCCGCGTCGCCAGCGGCCGGTCAGCATCGCCGGCCTGCCGTCCCGCCCGGCGACCGACAGGACCGATGCGGAAGGTACGGCCGGACCGGTGGCCGCGCGCCGGTGGGGTGCCGGCGATGGCGCCGGCTCCCAGTGCGGCGGCGAGCGCGCAGAGCCGTGCGCCGTCAGAGCCCCCGTCAGAGTGCGCCGGAGAGTGAACAGGAACAGTGTAGGCGCGTGGCTCTTTGTCGTTTGTGGAGTTGGACGGTGCTATTGGTAGAGGAGGGATATCCCCCCTCATTTTCTCGAGGTAAATCCACGCGGATCATATCCTCAAGCAGTGCTTGCCGGAAACTCAAGGCAGATAGCTTTGGAACGGTGCAGTTCCCCCATCCTGGCGGCGCCGCGTGCAGCTTATCAAATTAATTCGTCGGAAGTTAAGTCAGCCGGAAGTAAGTCGCCATAATATCCTTGCGATGTGGAGCAGACGAAACTGCGCATAGCAGTATCACACACCGGTATGACGACGTAACGTTGTCGGCTATAGCCTCGGAAAATGTGAAGCTCGATGGGCGCATTACCGCCTGGGAGGGCGAGCCAACTAGTGCAGCCACTACGTGAAGACTCGACGCGTTCTCTGCGACAGGGCAGATGAGCATCAGCAGTGGCTCATGCAGGCTTCAACCTGCTTGGTCTGGGCTGTATTAGTGGCCCGGTGTACAGTGCACATAACGCCGCCCATTTTGCAGTTTGTTTTTGTACCGAGTATGCTCTGAATATCACGCACATGGTTTTACTCTGATTTGCTTGGGTTCCGCAGCGTGCATATTGTTTCGTTGATGTGCCGCCGTACATGTGCTATTAACAGCGCCTGTCCCCGTCCACGCGCGACTGCACTGACCCCAGTCGCGTGCGGCGTGGTCTGTGGAATCCCGCTGCTTGTGGCGGCAAGGTCTGGTGTCTGGCCTGTGTCTACTACTGATGTCCAGTGTCTCCTCTTATGCGTCCTGTGTCTGACCGACCGGTCACACCGCGGACCGTGGCTGCCTTGCGTCTCATGGCACGTAGCTTGCCTGTTGGGAGCCGTGCCTGGCTGTGATTCTCTGACCTCTCGTGAACCCGTTCTTTGTGACCTGTGAGCTGAAGGCTGGCATACTTGACCTGCTGTGTCGCTGATCTGTTCGTGGTCTTCTGTGTGGAGCCAGGCCTCCGTACCTGACCGGAGAAACCTTGTCCATGGCTTGACGCTGGCGTGCCTGACCTGACGGGCCCTCCGCCTGGCCAGACGGGCCCTCCACGTGACCTGACGGGCCTTCCGCCTGACCTGGCCTGCCCTGCGTGACGTGACGTGACGTGGTGTGTCGCTGACGGCAGCGTCGCGGACCCCGGGCCGGGTCAGCAGTGCGTCGACGCCGCGCCGACCGCTGCCGGCCAGCGCGCCGTCCACCGAGCCGCGCCGACCCGCCGGCGCCGCCGCCACCGCCGCTGCCGCCGCCGCGCGCAGAACGCCGGCGCAGGTGAAGGTGGACGACGCAAGGAAGAAGGTGAGAACAGGACTCGGCGGCCGACAGCGGCGCACGCCGTGCAGTGTACCTGCATTGACTGAGTGTACCCGCCAGTGTCTGAATGTACCTGCCAGTAACAGAGTGTGCCCACCAAGGGCTGAGTATACAAGGTGCACTCGCAGTAGCAGTACTGAGTGTACCTACAATGACTCGGTGCTGAATACCCGCCAGTAACCGAGTGTTCTCGCCGGTGACTGAGTGTACCAGCAAGTGACTGAGTGTACCCGCCAGTGACTGAGTGAACCGAGTGCGCCCGCCAGTGACTGAGTGTATTGAGTGCACCCGCCAGTGACTGAGTGTGCTGAGTGCGCCCGCCAGTGACTGAATGTACTGAGTGCACCCGCCAGTGACTGAGTGTACCCGCCAGTGACTGAGTGTACCGAGTGCGCCCGCCAGTGACTGAGTGTACTGAGTGCACCCGCCAGTAACTGAGTGTACCCGCCAGTGACTGAGTGTCTCCGCCAGTGACTGAGTGCACCCTCCAGTGACCGCAGTATTACAGGACAACATCTCCGACAAACTGACGGTCGTGCAAACAGTGATGAGATGAGCGAAGTGTTGGCGCTGGCGTAAATGTAGCTTTGGCTGTTCTGAATGGGAAACAACGCGTGCATTGGTGCAATAACGAGGAACTTTGCTTCATATGAAATATTCCAAACGGTTGTGATGCTGCCGTAGCCCTCGGTAGCGTACTCTGCATGTTGTTAATATCCAGTGCGGAGGGCCCGTGGCCGGACTCCTTACGCTCGGTAGCTGGGGTGCCACACGCACCTGATGAAAACATACCTCTGAGTTGGTGCGTTACGTCATTGGTCTGCCTGCCTTTGTACGCCTATGGGACGGGCTATGTGGAGGGTGAGGTCGAGTTCTGTATTGCGTGGTAAATGGACGTATCTCACGCGTTTCTGTAAAAGGAAATGGCTGGGTGTGCCGCTGCAATGGAGTGAAGAGGACGTCTTCTGACGTTCCAGAAGCAGCGTTCCAAATCCAGCACGCCCCAGCCGGCGGAGGCGCGGCCTGAGGCGAAACCAGAGCCGGTGCCGGCCGAGGTGGCGCCACCGCCTGCGGAGCCGGCCCCTGTGCCGGCGGTAGAGGTGGCGCCACCGTCGGCAGAAGTGGTCCCGGAGCCGACGCCCGAGGTGGCGCCACCGTCTGCAGAGGCGGCCGCGGAGCCGGTGGCCGAGGCGGACGGCACGGCCCCGCCCGAGGAGCCGCGGGACGCCTCTCCGCCGCGTGCCGTACCCACCGTCACCGTGGAGCCGGCCACGCCGCGGCCGGCGCCGCCCGCCGACGAGACCCCTGGTGAGCGCCCCGCCCCGGGAGCGGCCGGCGGGGGCGGGGGCGGGGGCGGGGCAGGGCAGGGCAGGACAGGGCTGGGGCAGTCTGACGTTTGAGTACTGCACTGGTCCGCGGGGGTTGAGCTGGTAGAGTCGGTCTGCGTGATCCCTCCGGAGATGGCTGCGGGGTCGCGCGAGAGATTGCCCAGCTACGGGCGCTAATCCTGACATGCGGAAGAGGCCATGAGGTTGGTTGCGCTAGCAGCTAATAGCTCTAGGATGTCGCTGAGACGAATCAGAAGTTGATCTCTATTAGCGGCGTGCGTTATCGCAATCTTGCTTTGTCATCAAATTGCGAACTTTCGTGGTCTGGCGACAACCGAATAACGTGATCGAGGGAACAGTGAGCAGTGGACGTCGTATTAACCAGTGTTCCACGTTTGCATGCACGATGTGGTACTGGCGCAGTCTTGCAGTACTACGTAGAGGAAACAAGCCGGCGGATTAGTGACAGCGTGTCGTGCTGACGCCGTGGCGATTGCAGATTTCCTCGAAATGGAAGAACCTTAAGCTTATTTCACCACGTGGCATTGAATCATTTCACCGTCGAGCTTTCGGTGGCCGTGACCCCCGCGGTGCCGAACCAAACCCCCGAGTGTCGTCACGGTCCCTGAGAGCGCTGAACAGCACGGCCGCGGGGCTGCCTTCGTTTTCCTGGCGCTACCGCCGGCTCTTCACCGGGGCATTCCATTGGAGGGGAGGGACAGACGTGCTGAAGCAAACCACTCATCGCACTGTGCGGAGAAAGGTAGCGTCGTTGGTGACGCCTGACAAGCAAGCCCGAATTATTTTCATCATGATCGTCGACCCGGTCACCCTCCAACGAGCCTTTGTTTTGGCAAGTGATCGATTACAAAAGAAATTCTGACGCAACCACTTTTTGCGCTACGCGCGTGAGCAAGGTCAGAAATCTGGTGCGTACGTGCCGACCGTTTCTTGCTACATTGAGCCGACGGGCGGAACCCACCCCTACCCCCCGGGTAGTGTGGCCGGTACGATAGAAAGACCTGCCCTGACCTGGTTTCCCCGGCGGACGTCGCTGGTACGTTGGAATTGCGCTCACCGTTCGGGTGCGAGAGCGAGATCTGCCGTGATCTGCCCTGCCCTGCCCTTCCCTGCCCTGGCGTTCCCTGACCTACCCTGACCTGACCTGACCTGACCTGACCTGACCGGCAGACGCCGCCGGCACGCCGGGAGAGCGGCGCCGGGCCGGCTACGAGAGCGAGGCGGCCGCACGCGCCGCGCTGGCCGAGAAGCGACGCCGCGCCAGGGAGGAGGCCGACCGCCAGGCGGAGCTGGAGCGCCAGCGACTGGAGCAAGAGCGACTTCAGGAGCAGGAGCGGCTGCGGCTGGAGGAGGAGCAGCACCGGCGCGAGATGGAGGAGCAGGAGCGGCTGATGGAGGAGGCCGGCCGCGCCGAGCAGGAGCGGCTCCAGCGCGCCATCCAGGTGCGGCGGGCTGACGGCCTGGCGCCGGGTGGCGGCAGCTCGGTGCCATTTGGCGAACTTGATGCTATCGAACCGTATGGACGAGAATTAAGTGTACGTGAACCGACCTGCTTTCTCACCGACCGCGCGTAACGCTGGGCTCTGTGACCCCGACCGAGCGGGAGCCGGCCACTGCTCTGAAACGGAAGCCCAGTAAGTGTGACGGCTGACAGGACAGGCTGTTGTCGGGCGTGCGCGCTGTCGCAGCGAGGGTGTGAGCCTGACGAGGCACGCGGCCTCCTCAGGAGGCGGAGGAGCAGCGCGCCCGCGAGGAGCAGGCGCGGCTGGAGGAGGAGCAGCAGCGGCGCCAGCGCGAGCTGGAGGAGGCGGCCGCGCGCGAGGAGGCGGAGCGTGCTCGGCTGGCGGCCGCCGAGAAGCTGCGCCAGGAAGAGGCGGAGCGCAAACAGCGCCGCAGCCGCGTGGCCGAGATCATGAGCCGCACGCGCAACAACAACGCCCAGGAGAAGGTGGGTGCGGTGACGTGACGTGACGGTAGCGGTAGCGGTAGCGGTAGCGGCGCCGGCTGGAGAGGGGCCGTGTGTCAAAGGAGTCCGCCTCTAGACGCCGGGGGGGGGGGGGGGGGGACGGTGCGAGATGGTGACAGGCGGTATGCCAGGATGAAGGTTTTGATCTCCGTCCGGTGTTTCGCGGTCCGGAACCGTCGGCTGCTGGCCCGCCCTGATGGTGTGCGGTTTGGGCTGACCCTCCATAAGGCTGCCGGCGAGCCTGTCGCTGTTTCTGTGGCTCGGTTGGGAGCCGTGTTTTCACGAGCTGACCCCGTGATCTCGACCGGAAGCTTGGTCGCTGGCGGGCGGTGCTGGTTCCCGTTGTTGGACTTCGTTGGAGAGGAGTGTCGCCAGCGCTCACTTGTGTGCTGCGCTGAATGGCGCGGAGTGGCGATATTATTGGTTGACTTGACATTGCCTCGCAGGCATGGGTAGTGACTTGGTGATGACTCCATAGGAGAAGCTGAGGCCCATTTCGGTTTTGCTTCACGGGCGTTCATTGTCTCATGTTGACCCTGCCGTTGTATGCCTGTCCTGTCTGTTACGCTCCCTGGCAACAAGCATATACTGCCGTTTGGCTGAATATTAATGCAGTGGGAGTGGAAATCACTCCATAGTGGGACTGGTGCGGCTTCCATCTACTCGTTCAGACAGGAAGCTGATAGATGCCGCGTGCCTCGATGCCGGTACGCCAGTGCTGCCAACCAGTCTGGTGGCGGCAACCCAGTCCGCGACGTGTGTGTGGGTGTGGTGTGTTTGTGGTGTGTGTGTGGCGCTGTGTGGTGGAGAGAGTGAGATAGAGAGCTGACGCGTTCGACGGTTCCACAGACGGAGGGCTTGGAGGGGGAGGATGAGGTTAGTGGCACTGCGACGGCTCTGCTCGGGTCTGTTGGCTCTCTTTCCCTCGTTCTCGGGCTCTGTTGTTTCCCTGTCCCGCCTTCTGGGATTCTGTCGACCCTATAGCCTTCCTTCTCAGGCTCTGTTGGCTTTATGTTCTGCCCTATGAGGCTCTGTCGGCCCTCTGCCCTGCCTTCTGGAGCATTATCGGCTCTCTTCCGCGACTTCTTGGGCTCTGTCGACCCTCTATCCCTGCCTCCTCGGGCTCTGTCGGCTATCTTCCCCGACTTCTCGAGGTTTGTCGGCCCTCTGCCCAGTATCGTTGTCTTGCCTGGGTGTGTCGGGTTGGCTGTCTGCAGTTGTGATCCGGTGATGAACCTGCCTCTGGTATGTCACGGGCTTTCGCTGGCAACATGGTGCTCCATGCTGGGCATATTCGCATTCGCTGGTGTTCCATGCTATCCTGTCAGCCTGGCGTCAGTAGTGCCTGGCAGTGGTGCCTTGTGACCTAACCCACACCTCTGAGCGTGGGGAACTTGGGGCCTAGGGTGATCTGTGACGTCACACTGTCTCCGAACTCAGCACTGCTTCCCAACGACCACCGCCATCCAGCACTCGCCACAGAACACGCGCGGGTCTCCACGTGCTGCACGCGTTCATCCTGCTACGCACCCATGGCAGCCAGAGCGCGTCAGCTGTGACCCGGCCGGGGACCCCGCCGACCGCCGGCCTCCGCCCGCCCACTGCCGTCCCTGAACGCCGCCCCGAGCGCCGGGCTGCTGACCGGCCTTGTTTATGAGCCGCGTCCCGGGCACGTGGCTCCTGTTTGGGCGGCCGCTATCGCCGAGTTAACCGAGACGCGTCGGCACCCGCCGCTGCAGCGCGAGTCTGCAAACACGAGCCCGGTGCGCGGCGCCGGGCCAGCGGCGCAGCACAGCGCTCCGTTGGCACGCTGCTGCGACTGGGGCGCGGTTGCTGAGTCGAGGCCGGCGGCGTGGCTCGCGTCTGAGGCGGCCAGCGCGGAGCGGGACCCGACCGGCGTCCCCCGCGGAACGGATAGCGACAAAAGGCGCGCTGCCGTGCTATGTTGTGGGCGTGCTGACGCAGGTGGTGGCCGGAAAGGCCGGACATTCTAGTATGACAGGCCTGTTTAGGATGTTCGGGCTATTTTCGTAACTTTCGTCATGCACTGTTCAATGTAGTGACTGTTGCGGGCCACCCAAATCCTTGCGTTGGCTGTTGCTGTACAGCCGTCCCTAGCTTTGACTTTGTTTGAACACTCACACTAGCTTATGTGAAAGGGTTACCCGCGTACAGTTATACTGCATCGCCCTGAAGGTCCCAGAGGCTATATGCTAAAGCCGTCGATAACCGACAAAACTGTCTCACCGCGCGATGGAGCAGCGGAGTTTGTTAGCAAACGAAGGCCATCTGTCATCCTGAATGGTGCCTTGTTTGGAGGGCCAAGTGTTCGCAGCACGCCACCCAAGTGACCCTGTGCTTCAGGCCGTCCAAAATAGCCGTGACACTTCAAGGTGCGCCGTGCGACCCTAACGACGCCGTGCGAACGGCCGGGCCCGGCCGGCGACCGTCGACCGGTCCACGTTCGTCTCGTGCGGGGACGGCTGGCGCCGGCCGCCCACCGCTGTGGTGCCGTGACCCCGGGGCTCTCCAGGCAGAGGGAGGGGGTGGGGGCCAGGGCCGTCCGTTTGACGCCGGGAGCTGAGTCGCGTTACTGTTACTGCGTGCACCGAAGCGCACCGCGGGATGAAGTCGCGAGCTCTGTGCGCCGTCCGGCGTCCGCTCGCTCGTCCGCGGCCGTCGGACTGGTGGTCCGTGAGCCGGCAGGAGTGACGCCGGGGCTCGGCGCGCCGCCCGTTGGCGACGCCGGCGGTCGGGGGATCCGGGAGAGTCTGATGACGCGCGGCGCCGGGCCGCGTCGGCCAACTTGTGTCGGAGGAGCGCGGCCCAGCCGCCCGCGGCCGGGGTCGGTGGGAGCCGAGGGCGTGCTGGCCCCGGCGCTCCGCCGACTTTAGTTCCGGCCGGCCCGCTCTGCAGGCGTCTGCTCCCACCGCCGTGGCTGGCTGCCGGGCGTTCCGGGAGAGGTAGCCTCCTCCCCCCCCCCCCCCCTGTCGTCGGGCACGCCGCCGCCGCTGGATGGTACGGCTCTTCGTCCGAGAGGTGGCTCGGGCCGGTCAGCTGTTTCTGACTCGGTTGGCGCCTTCTCCGAACGCTGCCAGCTCCGGCTGGCGCGTGTGTCCGCGCTAAGAGGCGACTCGCGTCTGGTGGGACTGGTCCTTGGGGACGTGACTGGTGACCGACAGTCGCTGGTGCGCTCCGGGGCGGGGGGGGGGGGGGGAGCAGTGTACGCTGGTGCCGTGGCGGTAGACCAGGACCTCGGGGCCTGGGCCTGGCCTGGCCTGGGCTGGTCTGGTGCGGCGGACTGGGACACGATGCCGGCAGCTGGCCACCGCACTGATTGGACATGTTGTACTATGGCTGGTTTTGCCGCCGATGAGATGGTAGACCACGGCCGAGCGGCGCGCTGTGGCGCGCGGCGTCACGCTTTTCTAGACGCTCGCCACGGCTGTGGATGTTCCTGTCAGGCGGCGTCGGTGGAGCGGCGCGCCCTCCGCTGGCGGGCGGGGGTGGGGCTGGGCGCGGCTGAATCACACGGAGGGGCGAGCTGCCCTCAGGTGGGCGCTGAGTCACGACAGACCCCGGCGCCAGCTCCAGCGCCGACGCGGCGCCGCTCTGCCGGTCTCGTCCGCAGTGGATTCTACCCTGATGAGTGATGCACAGCCTGAACTTAAGCCGCCACGACCGGTGGTGGCGTTGTTGGGTCGTTGATTGGGCTTAGCGTGGCGCGCTGGCTGCGGAATGAGCTTTTCTGTGGAAATGCATTGAGCGGTCCTGTGCAGCAGAACGGTGCTGTTTCCGGTGCTTCCAGCGGCGCTCGCGGTCGCATACCGCCTCACGGAAACGGAGCCAAATAGCAACCGCGCTGATGCCGCCGACTGAGTGCACAGGTCTCCCCGCCGGGTCTCACGTGAGCGTGACTCCCGCTGACTCCCATGACCTTCCGACTCGGCCGGTGTCCCCAGTAGATTCCCAATGAGTTTGAAATGAACGTGACTCCCCGCTCCTGCCCACTATCAGGCGAGCGCGGCTCCCGCTGACTCGACCGTCTCGTGCCCTCAGGCCGCTCCCACCGAGTCGGAGATGAACGCGGCGAACGCTGCCCCACCAAGCGGGCCAGAGCAAGCGCCCGAGCCTGCGCCCGAGCCGGAGCCGGAGCCGGAGCAGCCCATGTCGACTGGTTCGAGCCCGGCACACACCAACGGCACCAACGGTCACAGCGGCGGGCCCAGTCCGGAGCCGGCCGAAGACGACCATCACAGCGAGTGAGCGCCGCTCCCTGCGTCCCGGCCGGGAGTCCGCATTGCTGGTGGCCAGGGTGTCCGCTGAACGCCCTCCTGCGGTTGGTTAGATGTGGCCGTCCTCTCAACGGGGACTGTGGTGAAGCCTTCTCTGTAAAGTCGGGCCCCCCCCCCCCGCCCTTCCTCCCACGAAAATGTGCGTCAGATACCCGGGAGGGGGCGAAACGGAGACGAAAAAGGAAACCTGATGCAAGGACCATGATGAAACATCCTGGCTTTCGTTCGAAGCCGCATCCCGCAGACACCGTGGCACGCTTAGATTAAGGGTTTTGCCACGCTCTTTCATCATCTGGTATCTGTTTACCCTGGCATTTCCCGCGGCAGGCGCGGCGGGCCGTTGGCGCGTGATTTAGATCCTTCCAGTTTGTTTTCCCAGCCTGTCCCGCCCTTTGCGTTGGCCCCGGCTGCGGTGGCGGTGCTCTCGGCTCGCTCCGGACCTGAGGGGCGCGTCCATAAGCACCGGAGTGGTCTGGGCAGTCCGGGTTCGCACCGAAAGGCTTTAGGGCCTGCGTTCATCATGGGAGCCTGTACAGGTCCGTTTTCACCAGGGTGAGATCTGGCGGCGCCTCCTGTGTTGATCAACGATCTGACAATCGTGACAGCGTCCCACCGGTAGCTTGCTCGGGCGGGCGCTGCTGCTGTTGGTCCATCCCCCGGGTCGTTCCGGCCGCCGTTCGTGGCGTGGCGGCCGCCCGAGCGCCCCAGTCGTGACAGGCGTGGCCGGCCGCCGCCGTCCGGCCGCCCCCGCGGTGCGGTGTCGGGCTCGCGGCGGGACCAGGATCGATCCGCAGGGGCCGTGGAGGGGGTGTAAGGCGCCGGACCGCCGTAGGCGACCGGTGCGCTGCCGACCGGGCCTGCGCCACGAGACGGACAGCCATGTCCGCAAATTTGGGCAAACCGCTTGGTTTCTGAGACCTGGGATGAGCACACGTGGCCTGGAAACTTACCCGACCCAGAGCATCCCACATGTACCTGATCACATAGGACGTAGTGGACGTTGTTCTTCAATGCATTATCAGCCGATGTAAATAGCATGTAAGGCTCGGGCCGTCACCACATTTGAAGCCGCCGCTTAGTATCGGGGAAAGGGGGGGGGGGGGGGGGGGGTGGCGCTCACAAACACGAAACAGAATGAAAAAGCATTCAGTTTGCGGCCAGAATGATCGCCGCATATGACCCAGAGATTACAGCAGGTCCCGGGCGCGATAAAAACACTTCGTTGGCGTAATATAGACGAGTCGAATTCCAAACGCGGCACACTTCCTATCAGCCAACTGCTAAGGTCGCCAAACGCCCGCAAATTGTGTCTACTGCCCTGGTGCTGAGACGCGCCGTTCCGAGCCAGTCGCATGTGCCAGAGTCCCCTTCCCCCACCCCCGCCCCTTCCACACGTAGCCCGTCCGTATCACCCGTGTGTAGAGCCGCCAGTGCATGCAACCGCCTGACGCCAGATGCCAGGGGGGCCGTGACGTCACGCAGGCATTTCCGTGCGGGCTGGCGGGTTTGTTGTGGCGCGATGCTGGGCCGGGCTGGGCTATTTAACGTTGCTTGTGCTCGTGTGTTCTGCATTGTCCGTTATGCTACGAGAAACTGGAAAAGCCACGATGTGAGATTTCTTGAATCGCATGCCGATCCCGCCCATACTCTGGGCTGATTGGAGTGCGGCCGCCATCGCGCTGGCGGCGCCAAGTACTGCACGATCCGGACTAGATATATAGGAAAAAATGAATGTGCGCGGAAACCGCTGCCGCGATGTATATATATATATATATATATATATATATATATATATATATATATATATATATATATATATTACAAGAGTACCACACCACAGGAAACACCACATCACCGACTTAGGTAACCGTCTCATCGTCCTTGTCGCTCCAACGGAAGGGCGCAGAACAGATAGCTTGGGACGTGCTGCCGCATGCCTGTGTTCCCGGTATGGAGACATGTTCTGCTGGCCACCAGCGAGCGGCCCGGCGTCTCGTCCGGCTGTGACGGGGCTCCTGGCGCCGGCTGCACCGGACCGCGAGCCGCGCTCGGGCACTCCCTACAGCATACGGCCCGTGGTGTGGTCTGCCGGAGGCTGTCGCTATGGGTCAGGCGCTGCGATGAGCCCGCCTCCGCGGATACGTTGCTGCGCTGGGTACTGTATTGTCCTGCGTCGGGCAGGAGTCCACCTCGTCCCGACGGCACATGCCGCGCTGCTGGAGCTTCGCCGTGTGCTGCCGTGTTTTGTTGCTGACCACCGTGAGCCGGCCGGCGTCGAATCCCGGCCACCTTTTCAGCCATCCTGCGCCCTGTGCCTGCCGCGTCCCCTCTGACCTCCTCGGAGGCTTCCGGCACGGACGTCGGTGCCGAGCCGGGACTGTGCCGCCCGTGGGGACGTCGCTGGCCGCAGCTGGGCGGCTTCCTGTTCTGAGAATCGGCCGGCGCTGGCGGCTGGTGGCGAGCGAGGCGGCCGTGGGGAGGCGAGCGAGCATTGCCGGTGTGGTCAGCTGGCGGCCGCGACGAGACCGCCTCGAGTCGCTGCTCTGTGCGCGGCGCAGCGTAGCGAATGGTTCGTGTGTCAACTTCAGACAAGGCAATCCAGTTAGGGGTCCAGGTGGAGCCGACTAGATTCGTCCTGTCTCGTTTCGTCCTGTTTCGTTCCTCTCGTCTCGTCCGAACTGGGATCAGGAGTAGTGTAGAATTCCCTCCAATACGATGCATATTTTTCTTCAACTCTTTCGGTATCGCAGTCCACTGCATTGCTCGCCGAGCATGACATCTTGCTGACGCTCAGCTTCTCAAGCCCTCGACCAGCTGAGAGGCGGCCAGGACGAGTGCCTGAAGCTGCCGTGAAGCTGACGAGTGCCTGAAGCTGCGGTGTGCTGCCGTGTTACGTCCCTGTCCGTGACCTGCCGCGGGCCTGTCTCTGATCCTCCTCCGCCCGCCGCCGGCAGCATCATCCTGCCGCCGCTACACGCGCTGAGCCTCAAGTCGACGCCCACCGCTGACGAGGACTCGCTCAACTCTAACGACACGTCACACGCCGCCGTCTGTCTGGCGGCCGCGCCGGCCGCCGAGCTCGACCACGCGGCTCCGATGGCAGGTAAGGCGACGCTGGCGGGTGTGGGGGAGGGGGGGGAGCACGGGGAGGCGGCGGCGGGGGCGGGGAGTGCCGGGCAGCGGCGCCGCCGGGTGGACGAGGCGGGTCGGGGTGGCGGGACGTCGGTGGAGCGGGCTGAAGGGACGACACCCGGGTCCACGCACGAGATCACGGGTGGAACGTGGACCGCTGTTGACCAGTGGCGTTCGCAGAACAGGGGACAGTACCCGGCGGCACTTGAATACCATTTCTCGCGGCGGAGGTGAAACCCCTTCACTGATGAGTGTCGGCGGAGCATTGGACGACACCGACACAATGGGCCGGCGTCGCCCAGCGCTGCTCACCGGGAAATGCCTTCCCTCGCAGCCAATAGCGCGGCGAAGACGCCCGGGTCTCGTATCTCGTAACACAAGGGCGTGTGGAAGCATCGTTAGATATCTCCGCTGCCAACAATGGCTGTACGAGCTGGGGCGCCAGTTACTGTCAGTTTCTGTCACGACAACATGATGCACGTTGCCACGTCTCCTTTTATGAAGCGCCAGCGGCTGCGTTGGCCATGTTAGCGCTAAGGGCCCAGGACGCAACGGGGATTCGAACACGGCCTCCCTCCCCCATGTGGGAGTCCGACGCACCAACGTCTCGGCACTACGCCCACTCCCGCCCGTTGGGCCCGTTGGAGCCGCAACGTGGGCGTGGTTCAGCCCGTTTTTTAGATGCAGCCCTCGCGCGCTGCCTTTCAAGCCCGGGATCATGCGAAAGACAGTCCGCTTCAAGTGCGTAACATTCCACGCAGAACCGGGCGCTCACCTGACCCGCCTCATGGAACGCAGACATTAGACGAGACCATCAGCAAAGGAGCCGGGAATGGCTGCCTCAACACTGCTGCTTCTTCAGGCACAACACCAATGGCGAATTCGTTGTCGAGATGCAAGTTTGCGGTTCAGACCAGCGGGCAATGAGCTGACGAGGGGAGTAGGAAGCTTCTCCGGTTCATGCTGAATGTACCTCAACAGTTTTTAACAGATCGCTTTGGGTGATATGTGCATAGATATGCATACGTATGTATAAACATTAATATACAGATATATGTATATGTGTACATATATATATATATATATATATATATATATATATATATATATATATATATATTATGCATATGTACACGGGGCAGCCCCTCATACTTCGATAGCGTGGTCTGCGGTGGACGCTGATTGCCGTAAATACTGGCGCAACAAGCGTCCGTTACGTTTCCTTTGGTTCGTTTAATATGCATCTATATCTTAATGTATTGATTTACTTATATGCATATTCCAAAGGTGTGGACCCATGTGCCCACCTCTTCAACCGCCGTCTTTTTGCGCCTTCGTCCTGAAGACCTCCATGTACCTCACAATTTCCCTGTCGGCCTCCCCGCTCCTGCCTCTCTCCTCCGTGCCTGCGCGGCCCTGGTTCTGACCGTTCAACATCCACTCTGCGACCGGCGCCGCTCTGCCTCCATGCCCGCGCCTCTGCATCTCCCCTCCACCGGCGCGCCCCTGCACGGCCGCCGCTGTGCCGCGCGCTCCGATTGGTTTCACCGGCCGGAGGGGGCCGGAGCGCTCGTTATCTGCCGGCCGCACCGTGACTTTGACACACAGCTCAAGGTCACCGCTGCCCGCCGGCCATTAGACTCCCGCTGACGCCGCGAGCGGCGGGGCCGGCGCGCCGACGGGCAGCCGTGCGGCGGCCCCCGCCGTGCGGGAGAGGGCCGCGGCGAGGAGCGGAACGGGACGGGACGCGAGGGGCCGGGCCGGCTTGACCCCGTGACACACGCGGCGATGCAGCGCGGCTGTGTGAGCGGACAGCGCAGTCCGATGCTCACCAGCTGTCGGTCCGTCTCCGTGTGTTGGTCCCAGCGGCTGCCGGGCGGGCCGCCTCCGTGTGTTGGTCCCAGCGGCTCGCCGGGCGGGCCGCATCCGTCTGCTTGTCCCAGCGGCTCGCCGAGCGCGGCCGGGCTGACTGACACCGGAGCGGCCCGGCCGTCGGACGCCGCGGGTGGATGGCTGCTGGCGCGCTGGTGCCGTCGTGCGGCGAGCAGCTGCGTCACCCTGCCACGGCTTTCCGGGGCTCCGCTCCTCCTGATCCAGCTGTGCCATGCGCAGCGCGGACCGACCGGCGGCGGGGCCGCTGAGTTTGCGAACTCTGAGCGGCCGCGGCTCAGCTTCAGCCCGGTCCCGGCACCCGTCCGCGTGTGGCGCCGCTGACCCGTCGCCTCCGCCAGGTCAGCGCAGCATCCTGCAGCGCATCATAGGCTACATCAAGAACGAGCCGGACGAGCTGTGAGTGGGCCGGGTGGGTGGCCCGGCCGGCGGCAGCTCTCAGCGTGACCGGAGCCTCGGCGTCGGCCGGAGCCGGGGCGCTCTGACCTTGACCTGCGGCGGCGGCCGACCCCAGCTGACACGCGGTGTCACGCCGTCGGCCGGTGCTTGTCCTGGGGGGCTGTGAGCTGTACGCGCCCCGCTGGCCGCGCTTCGCCGGCGCCGTCCGCTGTGGACTGGTCGCTCAGCCGGGGGCTGGGGGGGGGGGGGGTTGACCTCACCGCCGGACCGTGACCCGGTGTGGCGGATTTGACGGACTCGACGTGGGCTTTGTCGGCTGGGGCGCGGCCGAGCGCTGGACCGTGCTGGGGATCGCCGCATCACACGACACACTCCCGTCGTCTCTCGACGCCCGGCCGCTCTAGGACGCAGACCGGGGACGAGGGCGGCCGGCGGCCGGTCTGTAACCCGCTCTTTGCCGACTCGTATGACTCCAGACGTGTCCGCGACCGTGACCTTCCCGCGCGACTCGAGGCCTCGCCTTCCGCCCACGACCCGAGCCTTTGCTAGCGACTCGTGGCTCCGCGCGATCCGTCACGGCCCGATGACCCCGGACCTCACGCCGTGACCCGGGGCCCTGACCCTTGCTCCATGACACTTCCGCTGGCCATGACCCTGCTCCTGCCCTGCGATCTGTCACGTTCATGTGACATGTGATCTTTCCCTACGGCCCGTGACCTTTCGTTTCCTCGAAACCGCCGTGACCCGCCCCGGGCGCCTCCGACTGCACGGCTTCCTTCGCCTTCTCCCGCGAGGTGCGGCTCCACACGCACGTGACGGCGACGACGAGGCGACGACGAGCTGGTGATGGCGGTCTGTTTTTGGCGCAGCGGCCGCCCGACGGCCGTAAGATCGATACGCCGTCGGCGGCCACGTGGCGCTCGGGCACGCAGCGCAGTCGCCTCACCACGTGACCCGCCTGGGCCGCATGGGTCGCTCGTTATACGTATTTATAGGCGCAAACGAGGATATATGGTATTTGTGTGTGGGTGTGGGAGTGCGTCTTTGTGTGCGTGTGTGCGTGCGTACGTGCGTGTGCCGGTTGTAGGAGCTACATATTTTTTCCAGGGACTGGCGGCGGCACGCCCCGTTGCCATGGTGATATGGACTTATGGACAGTCATGTCAGACATGTCAGGGGGCACGGGATGTGGAGAACATGCCGCGTTCGAAGGAGTGCGGTGCCGGAGGTGCCTGACAAATGGTCTTTCACACCGATGGGCGCCACGGTTGTGGAGCGCACATACCAGGTGCTCGGTATCATTTGGTCGGCGGTCGGAAAGCCTCGATGTTGCATTAGATAGCCCGATACGCATGCGATGAAAGTCGAATATTGGCTTCGATGTTGGCGCGTGCCTTCAGGCATGTCATTCAGCAACGTTGGCGAAAACCACTGGCGGCATCTGCCGACTGTCCTCCGCCAGGCCCCACGATGAGCCGTCCGCGCCAGTCGTCTGCTCGATGCCTTCCATGGCTGCTGAGGCAGCAGGCCACTCTGACGGTGACGGCCGTGGTGACTGTGCGACAGCTATGGTGTAGGGGACCGTGGTGACTGTGCGACAGCTGTGGTGTATGGGACCGTGGTGACTGTGCGACGGCTATGGTGTATGGGGCCGTGGTGACTGTGCGACGGCTATGGTGTATGGGACCGTGGTGACTGTGCGACGGCTATGGTGTATGGGACCGTGGTGACTGTGCGACGGCTATGGGGTATGGGACCGTGGTGACTGTGTGACAGCTATGGTGTATGGGGCCGTGGTGACTTTGCGACGGCTATGGTGTACGGGGCCGTGGTGACTGTGTGACAGCTATGGTGTATGGGGTTGTGGTGACTGTACGACAGCTATGGTGTGTGGGGCCGTGGTGACTGTGCGACAGCTATGGTGTATGGGGCCGTTGTGGCTGCGACAGCTGTGGTGTATGGGACCGTGGTGACTGTGCGACGGCTATGGTGTATGGGACCGTGGTGACTGTGCGACAGCTATGGTGTATGGGGCCGTGGTGACTGTGCGACAGCTACGGCTTATGGGGCCGTGGTGACTGTGCGACAGCTATGGTATATGGGGGCCGTGGTGACTGTGCGACAGCTATGGTGTATGGATCCCAGTGATGACGCCCGAGTCGGACTTCTTCCCGGTAGTTACCGCGCTGGGGTTTGATGGCTCGCCGGGTATAGTGCAACATTGTCTTTGTGAGTTGTGATTTTTGTTGAGGGCCACCGTCTCCCGAGTTCCACAGCACAGCCGTCTGTCGTCTCGACTGGTGCTTGCATTCGTGACTGTCTATGGGAGCTAGGCTCTTCCAGCGCTGGCTCGAGCGGCTGCCGTTGCCGTGGCGCGCGCTGTCAAGTCGGTACGGGCTCTGAGCGCTGGCGAGTCGGTGCGAGCTCCACTTGACGCCTGGCGCGGGCTTTGTCTGCCGGGCGCGCGATTTTTATGCCGTTATCTACGCTGATGGGCTGTTTACGCGCGCAATCTGGCCGTATCTGAGGGAAATGGACTCATCAACCCGTCTGCTTCGCTAACTTTGCACGAAAACAGGGCAAGTTTGCGGGTGGTGTGTAGCCAATTACTGCCGGCCGGGATTAAAGTGTCGCCCCTCCCCGGCGTCCGTGCCGCAGGGGGCCTGAGGTCGGGACCCGGTGCCAGAGGACTGCGTCCGGGCTCGAGAGTGGAAACGGCTGGCGTGCCTCGGGTACGGGGAGGTCGGGATAGAGTCCCAGTCCAGGTTGGCGGGACAGCGGAGGTGGACGGTTGCGGTCGTCTGGCACGCCCAGCAGGCGGCGGTTAGTCGTGCTGCATCTCGTGGCTGTGGACGCGCCGCCGTGTTGTGGGGCTGGTACCGGATGTGGGGACAGCGCCGGGGTAGGGTCGACGAGGGCCTCTGCGAGAGACGCCGGCGGGGGCCAGCGCCGCTTCCCGCCCACGTCACGTTCGTGCCGTTGTGCCGTCACGTCACGTCACGCCTTGCGGTACACCAGACGGGAGCTGGGCGGCCGTCAGAGGGGTTGTCCGCCCTCACGTGCCATATTTGTCCTTTGGTAGGCACGTACGCGGGTGTGAGAGCGCTTCCCGTTATTTGGTCGAGTGTGGGAGGGGGATAAGGCGTCGTCGAGACAGGCTCATCCGGGATCCACTCGTGAGAGGTTCGAACTCAGAGACCCTTTCCTCCTCCTCTCCGCCCGCGCGGCCTGGCACAGTTCGGGCTGGGAAGAGTCGGCACACACACACCGTCGATGCGAACTGCCGCCTCACGAGCCAGCGACGGGGCGGCAGTTCCCGTGAGCATACGTTCGGTACCGGGAGAGGGACCTCAGCGGTTATGGCAGTGCGGGACACTGGCGCAGCGCCGAAGCGCTCGCTCGCCGCCTGTGTACGGCCGGCCGCGGCGCCGTCACAGCCCGTCCACCAGCGTGCAGAGCTGGTGAGGCGTGCCGCGCGCCGGGGTGGAGCATCCGGCGCACAGCTGTGCGACCCGACCCCGCCCCGTCTGATCACATCAACACAGGGGGCCGAGCCTCCAGCACACAATGGTCGCCGTGTGTAGCGTTCCCTCGCCTGCGGCTCACTGCGGCTCGCTCGGCCGGGGTCGGCGCCGTCAGAGGTCAGGGCCGTGTCGGGGCAGTGACGCGCGGGCCTGGTCCGGGCGAGGATCGGGGGCCGGGCCGAGGACGGGCGCTGGGGCCTTGGCGAGTCCCGGCGCGGCTGGCGGCGCCCCGTCTGATTCACGGTTCGCCTTCGACCCGTGAGTCAGAGCCTCAGGCCAGGGACGCCGCGAACGCTGTTGGTTTTGGACCCGACCAGGCCCAGTGGCCGTCGCCTCTGGACGGTCCAGCCTGGTGCCCCCCCCCCCCCCCCCCCCCCGCCACCCGCGGGGGCCAGATCTGCCGCGCACCGGCGGACGCCGCCGCTGGCGGTCAGGGAGGGGACGGGACTCGGCGTCGACCGCTGACGGTCAGGGAGGGGGACGGGACTTGGCGTCGACGCCGCCGGCAACGGCTCACAGGCGCGCACGGCGAGCCGGCCAAAACACCCAGCCGCGCGCCACTCGAGACGGGGTACGTGTCCGAGCTGCGGCGGCCGTGATAGCGCTGTTTACCGAGCGGGCCGCCCTGAAAACGAGCCCCAGCTGGCGAGGCCGCGGCGGCCGCGGCGGCTCACTTGTCGCGCGTTTTGTTTTGCCGGCCGACAGCGCTGCTCCGTGTCAGCAGTGGGTTCACGCCGGTTTCGTCTTCTCGGGGAGGGGTCAGTGGAGGTGACCTCCCCCGTGGCTGCCGCTGGGCACCGTCCAGGTGTTCCAGGCGTTGTTGGGCGCACCAGAATGCGGCTCCTCCGGCCGCCTCCCTCGTACTAATGCGTGCCGGGGTTCTGTTTCTGTGTGTGAGTGCTGGGAACATCCCGCTCCCGCCTTATTGGGGTGTCGGCCCCCAGTCGGTGTCCCGGGGCACAAGTGTCGGCCCCCAGTCGGCGTCCCGGGGCACAGGTGTCGGCCCCCAGTCGGCGTCCCGGGGCACAAGTGTCGGCCCCCAGTCGGTGTCCCGGGGCACAGGTGTCGGCCCCCAGTCGGCGTCCCGGGGCACAGGTGTCGGCCCCCAGTCGGCGTCCCGGGGCACAGGTGTCGGCCCCCAGTCGGCGTCCCGGGGCACAGGTGTCCGGCCCCCAGTCCGGTGTTCCGGGGGCACAGGTGTCGGCCCCCAGTCGTTGTCCCGGGGCTACAAGTGTCCTCGGAACCCACCAGACAGAAGTCTCGTGTCCCGGGGCACAAGTGTCGGCCCCAGTCCGTGTTCCACGGGGCACAGGGTGGTCGGCCCCAGGGTTCGGGCGGTCCCGGGGCACAAGTGCGGCGAGTGCTGGCCGTGCCATTACACAGAGACAGCGAATGTACGCTGTCCTGTGGGTAATGTCTGTACTAGAAATACATACATTGGGCATTAGCCAACATGTTTACCCACACCCGAACAGCGCATTTCCTAGACGACGATTGATGCGCACCGTCCGGTTTCCGCGCCCTGCCGGGGCGAAACCCAAGTGCGCCGACCAGAGTTTCAAACCGACCCCGGACCGACTCCCCGCCGAGTGCAGCGCCGGTGCGCCGCGGCCGGAGCGTGCGCGCCACGTTTGCCGGCGCGCCGCGCTCGCCGCCTGTTGCCGGGCTGCCGCGGTCTGCCGGCCTTCCGGTCGCCGTCACACTTCCGGTGGTCGCCGCCGCGTCGTTTTTACGACTGTTTTTCAGCGCGGCGGCGTCGTTTTTGCGCGTCTGGCACATTCCATCTAGCGGACGGCGGGTCGGCCGTCGGGGGACGCCGCCCCAGGGCTCCGCGGGGCCGGTTGCCACGCCGAACGACCGGCGACGATTGTCGGCGGCGACGGCCAATGCATGCAAACGGCCGGCGGACGGCGGACAGCACTGATAGCGGCGGGTCTGACAGAGGGGGGAGGCTGAAGCTTGTGTACAGCTTAGGCTCGTGCAGAGGGGAGGGCAGACGGGGGAGACCTGGAGCTCGTGCAGTTGCCAGGGGCAGGCGGTGGGCGGCGAAGAATGGAGCTGGGACGGGTGCTGCCTGCGCGCAGTGGCGTGGCTTCCACTTGTCGCGTGGCAGGGTGTCAGACAGCCGCTCCGTCTGGTCAGGCCACCGCTCCGTCTGGTCAGGCTGCCGCTCCGTTTGGTCAGGCCGCCGCTCCGTCTGGTCAGGCCGCCGTTCCGTCTGGTCAGGCTGCCACTCCGTCTGGTCAGGCTGCCGTTCCGTCTGGTCAGGCTGCCGCTCCGTTTGGTCAGGCTGCCGTTCCGTCTGGTCAGGCTGCTCCTCGGGATGGTCAGGCCGCCGCTCCGTCTGATCAAGCGGCTGCTCTGGATGGGATGACGGGGTTCCGTCTGCCAATGATGGGGTCGCCGGCTCGGTGAAGGGAGGGCCGGCTTCGGAGTGGCTCACCAGCCGGCTGTGAGGGGAGGACCCGCTTGGGCTCAACGACCAGCAGTCTGCTGGCGCGCCCAGCGGTCGGCACACCGCCGGCCGCTGGTGCCGCCGGCCGGCAGCCACCAGCGCGCCGCGGGGCCGGAGGTTGGCCACCGCTCCCTGGCTGCATCGTGTGACCTCCACACAGCTGTAAACAGAGCCGCCTCTCCGGAGCGCTGAAGCCGTGTGGCGGCGCCCTGGCTGCCGGCGGCTCGCGCCTGGCTAAATGAGGAGCTCCGGGCTGCTGGCAGGCGCGTCATGGCTCGGCCGGCGGTCCGCGGCTATGTACGGCGTCCGGGCCGAGCTGCCCCGCCCCGCAGATGAGCACTGGCACCGCCGGACGGGCGGCACGGCCAGCCTGTCAGCGGCCAACTCCCTGACGCTGCACGGGCCGAGCTGCCGGTCACGCCGCCGCCGATTGGCTGGCGGTAATTGGGAAGGTATGGGACTCGTCCGCCGCTGGGAGCGAGCTAACGTCTGAGAGTGTGTGGCACGTGCTCGGGACCGACCGGCGGTGGGCGGCGTCTCCGAGTGTCGGGCCGCGGCCGCGCGGAGGCAGTCGGTCATCGTGCCGACCCCGGTCGCGGCCGCCCAGCGCCTGGCGCCCAGGTACAACACCGCGCTGTTTGACCTGGCTTCAGCCGCTCTCTCGCCGCCCGGGTCCAGCGTGTCCAGCGTGCCCGGATACGGGGACTCGGCGCGACCGACACTCACGGTCGACCCTCGTAGGGGCCCGAGGCTCGCGGTCGACCCTCGTAGGGGCCCGGGGCTCGCGGTCCAACGAGCGAGCGGGGCGGCGTGATGTGCAGGGCTCCCCGTCTGCACAGCGTGTCCGATGTGTGTCATTCCTGTGGCGGCTGGGTGACTGATGCGGAAACCCCTTACCGGAGCAGCGTCATCGGTTTCGCCGGGTTTATTTTAGCGTTTCATCTGTTTTCCATTCTCCCCTGATTTTCAGTCGTTACTTCACTGGCATCGATCAGATGCATGACTGAGACAGCCCGCCGGCGTCTGATGTGCCCCCTCCCCCCCCCCTTCCCCCTTGTCTGAGGTGTCGCCGCGGCTGAGCACTGCTGGGCCCCGTGACAGCCTGGGCCGCCCCAGGCCGTCGGGATATGCCCGGAACGCGGGTGTGACCTCAGGCCGAGCCGCGGGCAGACAGTGTGTTGCGTCACGACATCGCCAGCGGCGTCGGCAGGGGTCACTGAGCACGCGGCTCGCTGTTTGCCCCGTACTTGAGCCCGATACCGTCCAACGAAAACAGCGCTGACATCGGCTGGGGTGGGTTTGGCCCGAGCTGTGCTGGTGTACGTCAGACGGCCAGCTCGAGGCGATGTGGGGTTCGCGGCTGCTGCCGGACGAGACCGCCGCCTGCAAGCCGGGCATTGCGCGGCTCTGCAGTGGTCTCTTCCTCGGCTGGGAGCGGTCGTGTTCCCCCTCCCGCGTCCTCGGACTAGCGCGGACGCCGTCCTCTTGGAGGCTCCGGGCTCGTGCTGTCGCTCGGGGACTCCCGGCGCGTGCTGTCGCTCGGGGCTCCTGGCTCGTGCTGTCGCTCGGGGACTCCTGGCGCGTGGTGTCGCTCGGGGACTCCTGGCTCGTGCTGTTGCTCGGGGCTCGTGGCTCGCGCTGTCGCTCGGGGCTCCTGATTCGTGCTGTCGCTTCGGGGACTCCTGGCTCGTGCTGTCCCTCGGTGCTCCTGGCTCGTGCTGTCGCTCGGGGACTCCTGGCGCGTGCTGTCACTTCTATGACATCCCCTTCTCCGAGTCTCCGTTGCCTGCAGCCATTGACCTGCCGCCCCGGACTATCCCAGTCAGCTCCGCTGGGTCACTCCGGGTCGCCGCGCATTGTCCCAGCGAGTGCCCAGCCAGGTTGACGTCGGTCGGCAGTGGCTCCCGACAAACGCCAGGTTACACAACATAGGTGGCTTTCGTTCGTCGTCACGAACAATCTGTGTCCACACGGCATCGTGGTAGCTGGTACGTCATGTAACTATTTTTGGCGCCCGGTGGCCGCCGTGCCGTACTGCGCTGCAGCGTGCACGAATGCCATGACCGCGCCCCTGAGTCATCGCCACGCCACTGCCGGCGACCCCCTGGCTCTGCGGGGTTTTAGCGTACCTGTGCTGGCCTAGGCTCTAGTGTGCCTGTGCTGAACTGCACCCAGGCAAAACAGGACTTCCGCCATAACTCACTGTATTCAATTAGTTGTGTCATGTCGCTTTTGTATTTATGACCTAATAAGCTGCGATTTGGTGCGGGACATTTTGGCATCGGTTATCGGGGACTGCATTTTATGGCATAACTCACGGCACTGCACTGGAGCGACTCAATATACAACTGCGTCATGCAGCTGGTCATGCTGCGGCACTAGCTGCAGGCCGAGGTGAAGCGACCCGTCGGCCGGTCTGACCGGCACGGCGGCGGGCCAGCCTCACACGGCTGGCGGGCTCTCGGTGTGAGCCGCCGGCGGGCGCCGGGGTCAGGCGGCCCGCTCCGTTGTCGGCGGCGGCGTCGGCCGCCATCAGAGGGGCGGCGCCGACGGGCTGGCCGCCGGCGTGCCCGGCAGGGAAGGCGTGGTGCCGCGATGGCGCGGCGCCCTGGACGGAGCGGCCGTTGGAGCATGTGGCGCGTCACCGGAATCCGAGGTGGCTGGGGCTCCCCAGAACGGTCTCCGGCGCGCGCGTTCCTTCCTGGACGTCGCAATCACCCGCCAGAAGACAGTCGGTCTCCCGAGACCGTCTGGCGTCTCTCGTCTGCCGAGACCGTCTGTCGTCTCTCGTCTGCCGAGACCGTCTGTCGTCTCTCGCCTGCCGAGACTGCCTGTCGCGGCGCGCTTCAGTGAAGCGCCTGTGTGTGTGTGTGTGTGCTTGCGTGCGTGCGTGCGTGCGTGCGTGCGTGCGTGCGTGCGTGCGTGCGTGCGTGTGTGTGTGTGCGTGTGCGTGCGTGCGTGTGTGCGTGTGTGTGCGTGTGTGCGTGTGTGTGTGTGTGTGTGTGTGTGTGTGTGTGTGTGTGTGTGTGTGTGTGTGTGTACGCGCGCGCTGCAGTCGTCACAGCCGCCTTCTTCCCCTCAGCGCCCGGCGATCCTCCCCCGAGTACACTAACCGCCGGTCTCGACGCTGGTGTTTGTGGGCGTTGTCGGTATCAGAGTCGTCCGGCTTGTGTGTATGCATTGAGCATCTTGCGAGAACGAAGGCTCGACGGTCTGTCCTCCTCCGCCGCCCGTTCTGTGTGAGGATGGGCTTTCCACGCTCGGGGGGTGATGTGATGCCGTGAGAGGGCGTAGCACCGGCCGCAGTGGCATTCCTCCCTGCTGTCGCGTGTCTAAGGCTTCTCATGAACCATGTTTGTGGATGGGTGTGGAGGGAATGGTCGCTGGTGTCCGATCCCAGCGTGTAGGTAATTTATGGGGCTGTAAATATAGGGCTTCGTGTGGGCGAGACTAGAAGACTTACGTAAAACACAAGCCCGCGATTGCAAACACGTGATTTGCGTGAGGGGCTTCTGAGGCACGCGGCCGCGACAGCGCCGGGGAGCCGTCGGTTGACGCTGCGGCCCGTTCCAGAGCTGGTGCAGTTGTAGTGGCCGGTGAGGAGGAGCAGGAGGAGCCGTAGTGGCGGTGGCGAACGGCGTCAAGCTCCGTCCGTCGGCGCGGCGCGCCGGCAGTCTTCCACAGACCGGCCGCCGCCGCTCGGGGCGCCCCTAGCGGCTGGACGGCGCAACTCGGCCGAGCCCGACCGACGGAGTCCGCGGGACCGCACGTAGGCCGCTGTGGCCCGGGGCGCTGACGCCCGTGGTCTGCGGGGGGCCGCAGGAACAGACCCGCCCTCCGTGCGTGCGGGAGAGCGGCGGTAGGGAAGCTGGGCAGGACGAAGTCGCTGCGTTTTCCTTTTAGCTGTATTTTGCTGCTCGCTGGCCAGGGAGGCATTTTATTGGACCGCGGACGGGGAGTTCCCGTTCTTAGCGAGGTCGCCGCTGTTAAGAGAGCTGCTCGGCAGCGAGTTTAATCAGAATCGTGTTGCTGGGCGTGAGAGGGTTTGAACGGTGGGCCGATGCTTGGAACGAACGACGGGGCGGAAGCGGTGCATCGCCCGTGTCGAACTGTATCGATATTGTCAAGCTGGCCTTTGATGTGTCTAGTGTAAATGCGTGGTTTTAAGTCTTACCCTGCTCTTGCGCTTATTACGTGATTAATGTCTTGTTTTACAGGAGCGTTTACAGTTGGCAACTGCAGTCATTCTTTCCGAGGAATGCTTGTTTTGTAAATGTTCGATTGTGTACAATAAACTGCGACTATCCAACGCGGTGAGAGTGTGTTGATGTTGTGACCGGGCCTTGAACCCCGTGGGGAAAACAGCACAGCTCGTCGGTTATTGCCAAGCCAAGCGAAGGCTGTCGGTGGTCTTTTGGTCGATGGAAGCGAAGGGAGTCTTTTCAGGGTGCTTCTCAAAGGGTTATTGTATGCTCACGATTGCAGAACATCAACACCGAAACTGAAGGCCATCAAAGGTCGTTTTCGCGTTGCGCATAAAAGTCTTACGATTTACTACATTTGAGGCATTTGAGGTGTTCCCGTTTTTTTTATTTCAGTTGTAAATGCCGTATGCGCGCGGAAAGACTTGACGCACTTGGACTTGTAGGCGTATGATTTGAATCATGCCACGGCTGACAACTATAAGGCTTTGGTATAATCATTATTTACGTCAGCAAGTCGACGTCTTAAATCGCTTAACCCTATTTTTACGAGGGTGGCAACTGGTCACTCATACCCAATCCGAATTTTTGTATCTGATCCCAAACCGTTTTAGCCGGAGCATTCGCATTTCGTTAAATTCGCCGTCGCTTTAATACGTGACAAACTGTTGACGCGCTACGTCGCCCAGGGGCTGTTGCTGACTTGAACTGAGGCAGACAGGTCGCGACAGATGGCGGCCTTCTCAGAGATACGCAGCGGCTGAGGAGTCCTTCCTGTTGCTGAAAATCGATACTGGACAGAAACGGGTTGTCACGTCAACGCATTTGGATCATCATTGACAATGTCTATTGGGAACATGACATCGCCATATGCGGATGTGAATGGTATGCGAGGTAGATCGTCTCGATGAATCGACATCTTTTTTCTCGCCTGTGCTGAAAGCAGTGCCTGTTGGGCATATGGTGCTTTTTAGCCTGTTGTCGGGCATGGAGTCGACGCTAAAATACACGGCCATTGCGGAGCAGGACGCAGGGGTGATGGGGCTAATCCAGGAACGTGTATTTGGGAAACGACAGCTCAGATCTCGTCCTGGGTAATCTCAAACAGGTTGTTTATGACTGCACGGCAGCAAGTTCCAATGTCGCAGTGGCGGGTGCATCAGGGTTTTGGAGGTTGTGGGGCACAGAATTACACAAAAGACCTATGGTTGGCATTTGTGCGAACCACAACGCTGTATCAAACACGCCTTTCCTCACAGTCCCGTATACATTAATATACGCGATTATCTAGTGTCTGCATACGATATACTGATAGTACCTGTCCAAACCAAGTGAAACGCAGTCATAGCTAACTCTGTTGTTATCAAAATAAGCAAATCTCGTAAGTTGTTTAGTGCTATTGTTTCGAAACAGGCATGTTGTTTTCTCCGATGAATAAGACTGATACTTCTGTCTTATCTACGAAAATAAGCAGATCCATCCCCGTTTTTATGAGGTCCGCGAAACGACTTGTCTCATTACCGTTTCACCAGAATCGGTTCCATCAGATTCCATTCCCGAATCGAGTCATTTTCCCTCAGCCGGCTCTTAGTTGCGTCGTACTAACGGAGTCAGAGTCGCCCGTGCGTTGCCAGCCGCAGTGCGGAGTCAGAGTCGCCCGTGCGTTGCCAGTCGTAGCTGGCATGAATTTTGAAAAAGTGGAATCGAGCGCGTGCCTGGTTCAGATCGCAAGCTTTTATTTCTTCTTTATTTCTTTCTTCTTTATTTCTGGAACCGATTCTGGTGAAGCAGTCATGAGACAAGTCATTCCGCGGATCTCATAAAAACCGGCATGGGTTTGCTTATTTTTGTAGATAAGACAGAAGTATCAGCCTTATTCATCGGAGAAAAACCAGAAGGAAGCTATAACTGCGTTGATATTTCGACAACATGCCTGTTTCGAAACAATAGCACTAAACAACCTACGAGATTTGCTTATTTTGATAACAACAGAGTTAGCTATGGCTGCGTTTCACTTGTCTCGCACATCAAAATCCGCCAAATGGTTTCCGAGATCTTAAAAAGAGACGAATAAACCCGGCGTGGATTTCCAGCGGAATCCACCGCAAAAAGCGTCAGCACCGTGATGAAAGTCAGACAACCCGAGAGGTTAGCTCTAGAGATTTTTTAACCACAACTTACGGAGTGATCCGTAAGATGTATGGTTCAAAGGAACGTCGTCACTAATGTTCGGAAAATTTTCCCACCACTCCAGTTTTTCACATTGAACACTAAACAAAATATTTAATACCTGTCATTCCACAATCGCGTACACCACACACAACGTGCAAAATGCTCATAGAGAAATTAACTAATCAAATGTCAGTCGGCTGCACCCGCCGAGCTGAAATCTCGGTAGCGAGTCATCTGGGCGCCCACTTCCAAAGATTAGCTTCCTCGGCTCCTTTCCAGTCCCACGCCGCGGGCGTTTTGCTGTAGCGAGAACTACAATCAAGTCCACAGACTGCCTTAGCTGTTCTGGGACCCACCTGAGGTGCTCCGTGAACTCGGCGGAACTCCCCTGAGAACACCGCAGCTGTTTGAACTTGCATTTTAGTTTTCTTACTGTTTTTATGTGGCTAAGAATACGCAAACTGCACAAATCAAATAGAACTATTCGGAGACCACTGCGCTGATCAGAGTTCACCTTAGCGCCCGCGGGCCACCGCGTTCATCCGAGCGCCCGTGGGTCACCAAACTCAACCAAGCGCCCACGGATCACCGAGTTCATCCGAACGCCCGTGGATCACCGAGTTCACCCGAGCGCCCGCGGACCACCGGGTTCACCTTAGCGCCCGCGGACCACCGAGTTCATCCGAGCGCCCGCGGATCGCCGAACTCACCCAAGCGCCCACGGATCACCGAGCTCATCCGAGCACCCGGGATCGCCAAGTTTACCCGAGTGCCTGCGGACCACCGAGTTCAGCCCGAGCGCCCGTGGATCACCAAGTTCACCCGCGCGTCCCTCTGTATTTCAGCCAAACCACTGCAGCAGCTGCGGCGTCCATTCAACTCTCGTCACGCTGGTCCGCGTGCCTGTTACAATCGCGGAGGGCGAGCTGCTTCAAGGGCGCGGGGCGCGTTCCGTCCCTGCCGTCCGAGGTTGGGGCGGTCCGCGCGCCGCGGCAGGCCGGTGCTTTGAGCAGTCCGGCCTGAATTGGGCGGACGGGTCGGCGCCGGCCGCGCGGGAAAGGACCGGGCCGCCCTCATCGCTCTGAGAAAGGACCCGGGCCGCCATTCGTCCCGCCGCTGAAATTCGGCCCGTGGAAGGACGGGAGCGCCGACCGGGCCGCGCGCGCTCGCGCTGAATAAGCGCTGAATGCGGTGCGCGGCGGGCCGACCGTCCGCCGCTGGTCAGCAGGGCGCCACGGCTGCTGAGATTCCGCCGAGCCGGCGGCTCCCGCCCTCCGCAGCCACGCCTCCTCCCCGAGCCTTGTGGTCCCCGTCCTTCGGTCGTCAGCTCAGCATGAACAGACACTGCGCCGTATTTCGGTCGCGGTGCGGCGCAGCGCCGTCCGGTAAAACAGGCCCGATGTCCCCCCCCCCCCTCGAGAGCCCCGCAAAGCCAACTACGTGCTCGTCGCGGCAAAAAATGGCGCCATGTTACGTGTCTGGCGCGGGCGTGTCGGGTGTGCAGCGGAGAAGCCGTCCCTGACGAGCGACGATGACCTTGGCTGGGGGGCTTTCAGGTTTTCGAAAGCTGGCGACGCCGCTCCCGTGCGTCATGTGGCGCACCCGCTGGCAGGAGACGGCAACCGGCGATTGGAATATCGCCTTTTGTGTTGGAATTTTAGCTGGCATGCTTGGCAGGCAGTGGTGCTGGAAGGTCAGCCTTTGCGTCTCGAGAATGCGGCGTAGGTTTATTACAAAGTTCGATGGTTTCCACCAACTGTCTGATCTGTACATCATTCTTTCCTCCAACTCCGCTGGGACTTGGTGTCCTCGTCATCGCTCTATTCAGTGAGTCTGACTGACGACAGGCACAATCTGTGGAGCACGGGCTAATACCCAGCGCGCACCTCTCATCGTGGCGTGTGGTCGTGCTGTACGAAAACACTGTGCTTTACTCCTTGCGAGCTACGCTACACACCATTGAGTCACCTGTCGGGGAAAGTTGGACAGGCGACAGGATGGAGGTCGTTGCAGGTGAGCAGGGTGGCCACTGCTAGCGCGATCACCGTATGGCTATATTTCAATAAAATCTCTATGTGGCACAGTATTTTTTGATAATACAAACGATCAATACAAGGTCCATTTAGTGCAGCTACTGCGCATTCATCACCAGAGTGACGTTTTGCTATGTTTTTAGAGATGAATAGGTACACTGATCTAAATGATGGCATATGGACGGTGGAGCATGGTCATGGAACGTTGAGAACGCTGTAAAATAGCAGGCCACTTCCGAAACAATGTGGCGCTCGAAATCATATTTCATGTTAAGTACGGATTTCCGCGGCACTTGATCGCCGTGACTTTCTACTCCATGAATAAATTATCTCCCATGGATTGCTTACATGGAGCTGGGTTATGCCCATGAACGCAGCCGTTCAACTTCCGGGGGGGGGGGGGAAATACCGGAACTTTTGGGAATATTGGCCTTTTCAGTTTTAATCATGCAAAACGACATGGGAACGGTTTGGACCCGGCTGACTTAACAGGGCGTGTCCCACCTGTGAGCACATTAAAAAACATGCTCTAATGAAACCTTAGGACTGGTTAGGCCTGGTAATAACACTGGGTAGTTAGTGTCAATGCGGCGGCGTCGGGACTTTATAATAGTGATAAGATAAAAACAAAAAATCATCATACATCAAATATTAGCATAATGATAACAGTTTTGATCTTTTTCCAGTCTAAACTACGCTGTCAACGCTTTGTTGTAGCGCTATGCTTACCTGTAGTCATGCAGTCATGTAGTCATTACATGCAGTCGTTCAACGCATGGTTTCTGCGGTTAACTGACTTCGAAATGCAAATAAAATTGACATCGCGGTAGACTCTGGCTTCTGTTTCTCTTCTGGTCACAAGGTAAAAAAAAACAACAATGAAAAGGAGAACAGTGCCCTTGATCAATAAGTAAGCTATACCCGACGATCTTTTTTTTGGGGGGGGGGGGCTGGAGCCTTTCACCATCAGGGGGACTTTGTTAACGCTGTGCCCCTCCCCCCCCCTGGGCAAGGCTCGTTAACAAGCTAGCTATATCCAGCGCCCTTTTTAGGGGGGGGAGGGTTCACCTTCAGGGGGCCCTAGCCAGCCCTGTGCTCCCCGCTTGGCAGGCTCGTAGCTCTAGCTACGGGCCTGCCGACATACAAATGCAGATCAGGTCGGCTACGTTGAATAAGGAGCAAATGAATGCCCCGTGGACCAATTCATGCCGAGGGCAGGCAGCTTCCCATTTTCCGCTGTGGTGTGTTGCAGGGAAAGCTAATTTATCCTTTGCACACCAATAAGCAGTGATACTGATCCATAAACCCGCAGCAAAGCAGTCATGTGATCAGGTCGCAGTGAGTCGCAGTGAGTCGCAGGTCGCAGGTCGCAGCGGAAAACAGCAGGGCCAGGGGCAATGACCACCGACGGCGGACGGGTGCAGGGTTCAGGTAATGAAAATCTGAAAAAGGCCCCTATTCTTTGACTCGGTAAATTTTGAGGAGAAATTCTGGCTTCATGGTTTTTGGTATGTTGTTTTTGGCAGCCAGAATTTGAGGCTCCCGATTTTGTTTCCGCCTGAACTGCTGCGACAAATCTTATCTCTTGAAGAGCAGGCGACAAAATCTAGGCGTATGGATACTCTGGTGCACTACGGCCCATGGATTTGCATTCGAAGTTCTGGCCACCCTCTGCCCGGGTCGTATTTTGGCATCTACCCTGTGGAGACTTAGGGCTCCCCAGTGGCCAAAAATGCCTACCCGCTCGTGGAAATCGGCCTCCGCAGCGAAAACAATGTTGAAATGAAGGAATAATATAAGGAAGCTGGATAAGCTGAGTTGCCGAATGGCATCAACGAGTCGAATAAGCAAGATCGGGCATCAGTGGCAAACAGTGGTGGATGTAACTCTAGCATAGCAGCCAGGACATCTAACTATTTCCAAAATGTTTTATGTGAATTAAGGGCGGACAATGTCTTCCATCCATCGGTGTTGATCTGCATCCCTTTGGGTAGGCCACAGGCCCTTCAGTGTCCGGTTTGCCCCCGCCCCCCCCCCCCCCAACGGTGAGTTCTGCCCAACCTTCCTGAAGATTTAGTGTGAGCAGAATATTGCTTATGGGAGCTCAAATTGATATAAATTTTAAGCAACAGTTTCTGAAATACATTTCATAGATAAAACAAAGACAATGAAACCCCGATTTCCTGTCCAGTTAAGAGCGTCTGATTGAGCTAGTCTCTTTTAGATCTCCCCGTTTACTCCGCATGTACTTGATTCCTTTCCGTTTTTGCTGCGTGCTGCATTATTTTTGTTACAAAATTCATGTCAGGCCGACTATGGTCTTTTTTGTATGGCATAGCTCAGCGATGTTTCAACTTCTACAACCTGAAATGATTTTCGTTATTCTGCCTCAACATGTTATCCAAGGCCATATAAACGAACAAGGTTAGGTCTCATCAGTGAATCGTCGGTTAATGAAAACAAACCGTTCGTATATCAGCACACCAAAACGTGACGAATCTACCTGGCCGTCTACGTTCAGAAGCACCCCTGACATGTGTCAACCTCCACTTCGACGTAAGTTTTCAATGCAAAATTTTCGAAAGCCAGGTAATCAACACTCGCCGACTAAACCGACAACGGTAATGGTCCGACAACGACGACCACCACAACACAAGCCATGTCGAACATACTCGACTCGAGTGCTGCCCTCCAGCCTGCAGCCCGCCCTGCAGTCCAGGGCTTCCGTGGCAGCCTTGAACTGTGGCGCACGTTAAGTAGCACTTTGTATCTCGAAGCTGTGCACGTGAAACAACATCGAAAGCCACATGACAACGGCCCTTTCTGCTACATCGGCCCTATGTCGATAGCCAGAAGTTGGCCTCGACCGTCAACGCCAATTAAAATAAATATGCTGCCTGGCGACATGTTCTGCCAAGACAAAGCGAGGAAACAGTGGTAGACCAGGGTATGGTATCGCATTCAGTTGTTTCCTATTCAGTTGTAAGCTATTCAGTTGTTTTCTTTTCATTTCAGTCCCTGCCCCAATTTTGAGGGGGAAATGGGTGAAATCCACGGGAAAACCTGCTTTCAATGCCGTTTAAGAAACGTTTAGCTATTCTCCATAGTTTATCGCCCAGACCCAGTTTTTGAAACGACATCCTTTTAACGGAGGCTTAATGATCGTGACACTCGACAGATTCACCGCCTCATTTCTTCAGCATTCCGCCCACAGCGCAGCTCAAGAGCAGAGAGAGCAGAGCGCGTCTCGAGAAAGGATTATAGGGATCAAAATCGCTCCAAGGCAATCGGGAGTTCAGGAAGTACCACAGTTTGCAAGGATCTCAATCACATTAAAGGCGATTTTCCAACCGAAGTGTGTTCTCGCACTGCGCACCGCACACAAATAAGACGCCCAGTGAAAGACGATGAGATCTACAAGACCGCAAGGTTAGATGCTCTGTTTGTCAATCTGTTTGATGTTCGTAGCACATGAATGAGAAAACTGCGTGTTTGAAAAAAACTCAATAGCACATATTCGTAAATCATGATCCAAATTTGAAAGCATCCCGAGCAAATGTCGCGCGGGCATTATAGCCACTCACAACAATGGCCAGGTTGAAGTGGGAATCTGCATTCGTTCCAACCACTGACTAACGCTTGTAATCTTATCTTGGTGAGAGGTGGTTGGTTCAACCCCGACTGCGGTGGGCTTTTCTTCGGCTTGCTTCCTCGTAGGCGATGGCATCAACTAGCGAGTATTCGCCCTGTCCCGGGATTAACGCTGCGTCAACCAGCGCCCGCAGCGGTGGAGTCACGGACATGGTCTACCTTTAAATCAGTCCCACATTACGGTTTCCAGCCTCATTCTGAGTCGTCGGAGCAGCCGTCTGACCTCCAGGTCCGTGAAGTCGGCAAAAGCCTCTGCATGACTGCATGCTACGGTCGGCATCCCGTCAGCAGCAAGTGCGCTGCTGAAACCGTTCCGCAGGAGTGCCGAAAATGGAACCACCGCTACATCTAGTGTACAGCGTATGTAGTCCGCACTGATTATGGTTGATTTTGCCTGAAACTCGCTGCACGAGGACAAGCCAGGTACGACGTACGTCGACTTCATCAGGTGTTAGCCATGTTCCGCTCACCTAAACCGTGCACGCACGCACGTTCCACTTACTCAGGGGATACGAGGAATTGCGTGATTGTGGACATGGGCGTATCATCGTGGACGTAGTTAACGCAAACTCTCCGAAACAGATCCAACACGCGGACGTCGCGCCTAGCCACTGCAGTTGCCACGACCTGTCCTATTCTACCTTAAACGTAACACGGAACAGAACAACAGCAAAAAGGTACGCACAGCTAAAGCCGCGTTAACGGGAAGCCACCAAAACGTCCAGGATTGCAGCGTCCGGCACTCATATCGTCCAAGATCGCAACATCCAATGTTCATAACGTCTAGCATGCGTCCAGTATAATAACATATAATATTACAAGGTCCAGGCGCGCAGCGTCCAGAATCGCGAAGTCCAGGGTAGTTAAGTCCAGTGACAATGCCGCTACAAAACATGGCCACGTAATAACAGCCGGATGCGTTCTTAACCATCTGGAAATCGCTGCTTGACATGCATGCCGCATGTTGAAATGACAAATGTAATTGTCGTTTCAAATGTACTGTCGGGAACTGTGAAATCCGCAAAGTAAACTACAATGGCTTGACTACAAATCTCAGCTGACGATGAACTACGCACTTACTACGCACTATGGCGGGAGGCACCGCAAACGCAAGCGCGTACACACCTCACGACACTCACCAGAAATGAGTAAGTCGTGAACAACGCTATACTGGTGCATGCCACAGACCACAAACGTCTTACCACACCCGAAACAATGATCATCGCAGACATGGCACCCATTGTTAATACACAAAATACATCTATCACGTATATACTCCTGTACGACGTGCGACTAGTAAAACAGAACCTTAAAAAACAGAAACAGAATCCTCAGAAACAGAACCCTCCACCTTTACCCACCCGCACTATTTGGTGTGGTTAACTTCTACCTTGATATGGTGAAAATGTAAAGACTTCATGCCGTAGAAAGTGTGCTTTGAATCAGGTTATGCAGCATGCAAATATCTTCTTAAAATGTCTGAAGCGTATACTTCATACGTCTGCAATACAATGCAAAACAAATACAAGCAATACAATGGAAACCTAACTTTTATATATGCTTAGTGTGTGCATGCACAATAGCAGCAATATTGAACATCGAAAAAATGAACTTCGGCAATGTTTTATATTGCCACACAGGAAGCCTTAAACGCACTGTACGAAATTTTTGTCAGAAATGGCTTCATTTTCATTTCGAAAAATCGACACCCATCTCTGCACCTCTACTCCCCTTCCACGCCCCCGGTCATCTGGCTTGCGTCTCAGTAAGATCTGCTCAAGGATACCCTGAACCGGCCCCCGCACTTTTTGGAACGCTCCTATGCCCTTGATACATCATGACGTGAATATGGAAATATCGGTATTGCAGGCAAAAAGTGGCGAAGCTTTTGAGATTCGTAGGCTTGACAATATACTTTCGTGTAGTAAAGCATACGGCCAGCTCCTTGGAATGTGAAAAATGCCTGTTGTCGTTAACATGGGAATAATCAAATATTGTGCTGCATTGTTTGTGCATCTTGAGGGAGTACGAAACTTGCTGAAACTCTAGCTGAGGAATGTGACTCGAGCGACGCATAAGCAATATGAGTTTCACAAATTAAAGCACCGAGGGCCTTAGGGTATGCTGCATCGTCGTTACATAACATTTTCTTGCATTCAAAGGTAGAATTAATCGGGGGACGTGGCTTCTGTTATCTGCAATGACAATGAAAAATGGAAACGTGACCCGCATTGTCGCGCACCCTTTTCGGGCACCAACGACTGCACGGACATGTTAGCGCTCAGGGGTCATGGCGTACTCGGGGTTCGAACGCTGGTCCCTCATGTGGGAGCCAGCGCCTTTTCAGCGCCGTACTTTTGGAGCCGAGTGGTCCTGGAAGTGGCATTGGACATTGGGTATTCTTTAACATAAAAGTTGTGTGGTTCTGAAGTAAAGGTTATGGATTACAAGCAGAGGAGGAATCAGGCAGACAAATGTCGGCAGTCCTGGAGGACCGCCATCACGCTGTTCAATAAAGTATCTGCTTCATCCCCAGTGATTGGTGCTTCCGGGGATGATACCAGCAGCTTCTCAAAATCGCTGCCTTCAGGCAGCTTTCTAGTGCGGCCTCGAATCGTCACTACCTGTGGGCACGTGCGCTGTCAACTACAACAGGAGGGTGTCGTAGCCAAAAAGAGTCATTTTCATCCACAAAGTAAGTCAGCTTGAAGCCAGAACAAGATGAACAATCATTACATCACAGTCTCGAAAGCTATCAGGCATCTATGAAGAAACGAAACTAATGTACTGACGCACCTCTGCTGTCCTGTGCTCATTCTTCAAAGACAATCTCCTGAGGATGGGCACAGCTAGAAAAATTGAATAACCTCAATGTAATCGTTGCTTTGTGATAGAGGGTCGTTAAGTATCGCTTTTTGGTATATCGAAGGTAGTTAACACGGAAGAACTTTGAATTCATGATACCGAAAAACTAGGAACTGAAGACCTTTCTTTCTTACATTAAGTTGAAATCACGATTAACATTAAGTGGGCAGAATCTGTGAACTTTGTGTGCAGGGAAAAAGATGGGCAAGCTACATGAATTCGCCCCTTCCCCCCTCGCCATTAGCAATGCAAATTTCTATTCCTACTAAGAACTGCTGCCAACTATTGGGCTGAACTTCACCCAATCGAGCTTTGTTTTTGACAGTGACTCTCAGTCCATATGGCTATTTTCTTCAGGCATTGAGCATTGCTAGCAAACATGGTGTGTGAAGGCTCATTAAGGCCCTCATCATTACCTTAACGACATTTGGGAAGGGCGGTAGTTGTTAATCTTTCAACGTATGGTGTGATGCCGCGTGGCCTGATATGTCGACTGTTGTCGATTATGTTACCTTACCTATTTCTCTAGCTGATGTCGGGACCCCGCACACTTGATCAACCCGTTAGGAGAAGGGAGTTTATTTATTCAGATCACTGGTTCAACAGCCCTCCTCAGTTTTGTGTGCGGCCTAAACTTTGCCACCTTCCTCTGCTCCTTACGTGGAGTTTCAAGCTCTTGCGCTGATGCGCAGAGTGTCAAATTGCGCATCTTTGTGATGGCCCGGCCCTCTCTCCTCTTTCAATATTGCGTTCGACCATCCAATATTTTCTTGTGTGATTGAAATGCATCGCTAAGCATTGATGAGCACACCTGTGAGAAAGGTTAAGTCCGCCGGGTCCCAAGCTTGACCTCTGTCATGTACATAACTTCATTTCCGGACTGATGCAGGAAGATATTTATATTTCTCTGGAATGCTGTGATATGCTGCATAAATCAACCCATTACAAACCATAATCGTGTAGATGTCACCATGATTATATGAATTTATTCTATGTTCTTAGTCCATGCTCTGTCAAGACTGCGTGTATGCACGCATGAAGGTACTTAGGCATGTTGAACATATATTCGCTATTTGTTGGAAGGCCCTCAAAATTTGTACGAACTGCCAAATGCTTATGAGCAAAAGGTAGATATTTCAGCTACATTGATTATGGATCATTCACTTTTTATGAGAAAAAGGAGAAGTTTTCCTTCATTGCTTTACCCTGATCTAACATGGCACTGATCAGGGTGATGCCAACTTTCTCTTTTGACTGCCGAAATGTAAAATGGGACAATAATTTGTGGCAGAATGTGCACTGATGAAGTTCAATGCATTCGTTTTTCAATAATAGCATGTCCTGTTCTGGACGCTCGCATAATCTAGCTGGCCGACTAGTTGTCATCTATCGGCAGTAGTTACGCGTTATCGGACAAGTCGCACAGGCTGCTGACTGACATTCCGTGGTTGCGTGAAGTCAGAGGCACCAGCTTTGCGTGTGACGAGGGCATACCAGCACGTCTTTTGCCACGTGTGCGGTTTCATCAACGCGTCCGTTGCACTGGGCAAGGCTGGGATTGGAGGGAAACGTGGTTTCTGAGAGGTACTCGCCAGTTTTGGACCACAGGTCGCCAGTCTTGGCGACCTGCGGCTTAAAACTGGCGACTGGAGACTGGGCTCGCGTCTCGCTGCGGGACCACCGGCCGGCGCTGGTCCATCAGGTCCTCAGAACCGCCGACTGCTGTGCCGACTTCTGACCGAAACGCAGTAGTGCGCGGACATCTGCCAGTGCTGCCGGCACGCACGTAGCGTCTAGGCGGCGTCTACGGTGCCGAGTGAAGCATAATCATCCCGTCGCAGAACAAGCGGAAACAGCCGCCAGCGCACGGCGTCAGTTTGATGTCTTCACCCGGTGCTTGGTGTACCGCATCGGGATCGGTCCGGACTGGGCTGCGAGGGTGAAATATGTCGACCCCTTCTTGGGCCGCCGGAGCTCGTCGAACACAGCAAGCCAGCTGTTTATGCTGTGCGGCGCTGTTCCGGTCCGCAGGAGGAGCGTTGCCCCTCCCCCCCCCCTCCCCCTCCGCATCGACGTCCAATGAACAGCAACGGCTCGCTGCCGCTGTACGACTCTCCAGGACAAAGGACGCACGGTATCTGGCCGACTGGCCAAAGCGGCTAGAACCGCTGAACTTGGCTACAGCATCGCACATGGCCTCGCGTGTGCGCTGTGCGGGTCCTCGGGGAGGCGAGTGTCTACTCGCGCACATCTAGTGTTGTTGACCTGTCACTGCAACGGCGGTACACAGCCGGGTGTTTTGTCTCAAATAGGGGCTTCATCTTACCTCCGTTGTACTTTTGCACCAATTTGTGAAAGTTCTGTTACCAGTTCGAGAGTTCGGGATAGCGTGTACTAAGCGGGATGATAATGATGATGTCGCTGATAAGCATAAGCACAAGTAAAGGTGGTTTCACGTCGTTTGTTGGATCGCACAAACCTCTGGGCTTGTGATCCAGCTCCCTCCATGGTCTAGCTGTGCGAGACGCCGCTTGGGAGCAACACAGCCTGGGCTGGGTAAGGGTAATCATCGCCATGAAACCTTGTTTGGACGTTTTAACGACTGTACGGGAAAACATGTTCGTGGAAATCGCAAAGCCACAACGAGTGGCCAGATCCCAAGCCACACGTCAGGATTGCCCGTCGCTGTCCTGGCGGTCACCAAGTTGTGGTGTTATCACTGGAAAGATTTGCACAAGTTCGGGAACAAAGACAGGTCGTTATGACGTACATAAATTATAATTTGGATCTTTTAGTTCCATGGTCGGGTGGCAACGGCCACCTCTCTCGGCCCCTCCTGGCCCCCGTTATCAGCTAAAACGTGTGTGACGAATGCTTTACGCAGGACCTTTCTTGCGATCTGATCTCCACTCTCAATGCTTGGCCATTTCCCAGTTTGAGGGCTGGCCATGATATTACGGATCTATCCGACCGATTGGACATTCTTGTAATCTGGTGCCAGTGCGTGGTGCTTCATACGCCCGTACGACGGCGGTTTTATAGTGTTTGCACCACGCCCGTGGTGGATTTTCCGGCGGCCATCTCAAGTGATTCGGCATTTCAGTATAAGCGTCAGTGTAGCAAAAGCCAGTTAAAAGGGATTTCAGTACATGTTTTTGAGAAGAAGACCAAAAATCGCTAAGATATTCAAGCTATGTACCAGAATTTCACTCTACACTTGACATTTGGCAGCCAACTTTGAAGACAGCGTGGCACAGAGGCTACGACAGTGAACGTACTCCGAGTTTATTTGGGAGTTATACCCATCAAATTGTCGCAAGAAATTGTCAAGGCATTAAATGCCGCATGACACCGGTATCATGCATGTAGTTGGCAAATCACTAGCCATATTCCGTAAGAAACTGATGGAAAGTTCCTGGGTCGGCTCGAGTTCGAAGGCACGACCTCCCAATTTTGGAGCCGAAGCCCTACGGAATGCACCACTGATACCGAGCGGCACCCTCCACGTCCCAACAGTCGGGAAATTACTAGGCACTGTGCAGAGAAGCCTTGAGCCAGTGCAACGTAGGGGTTTGGCTTTTCTAGACAACAACACAAGCATTCAATTGATCGATTTAATCCAATGAAATAGCCTTTCTTTTAGTGCCAGATTCATCGAAACTGGCAAGATAAAATTCAATCTGCGGCTCACCGAAAAAAACACATTTTACAGGTGAACCCCATGAGCTGGTGCAAAAAGAACACAGCCGAACGTTGTGCTGTCAACGAACTCCGGTGGGACAGGTGTGGTGCACATAACTAATGATATATATATATATATATATATATATATATATACAGATTGTCAGCTGATACCGCATGCCAACCCATAGATAATGGGTTGGGTATGCAGTGGCCTAATCGGGGAACATTGTAGAGAGGGTTGGGTAAATGGAGAAGTCGGCCGAATGCCAATACTCGACGTCACTGGTAGTTTTCGTGCGAAAACATAATTGTGGTGCCATGCACTACATGTCGATAATCGCACTCAACTATAGACATGACATCCATATTCACTGGAGTGATAAGAAGAATCGCATTGAGCGGCGTTTGAATGTTCAAATGCGACCCAAATTGTTGCTGTTAGTTACGCTGGGCGCCCATTTGGAGTCATTACAGAGATCGTATCGCTTTGCTGCACATCAAGCGAAGCGCCCGTATGCATAATTGCACGTTTCTGCCGGCGCTTGTAATTTCTGAGAGCGCTGAGCACTGAAATAGTCATGGCAATGAACGGAATGTGGTGTCATCGCATATGCGTGCCAAAGCTGGAACGGGAGACGGGCGCAAAAGCGCCCAGACGTAAGTGCGGAGGGATCTGTCCCAGGATGATGCATTATGAAATCACTAATCTTCCGTGCTTCCACCCGAAACGCTCCGGCTACAGCATTTATCAAGCTTGTATATGCTCTTGTATGTGCTTTTCTCTCTTGTATATGGCTCTTGCGTATGGAGTGCAAGATTGACATGAATTTCCCGTTGTTGAAGTGCAGCGTTATCTTTTGACGTGAAAGTCATGCAACTTTCTGCTCCATATACGACCGTGTTCTTTCAACATTTTCATAATTTTGCTTGTGTTGCACGCAGTGCTATGCACGCCCACTACACATGCTATGGGTCATATGGATTTGGGTGAAATTAATCGTGCTAGAAGAACAGCAGGGGAAGACGCCAATAAAGCTTGCCACAATAGTCCATGCATGACTGTTTTGTTGCTTCAGGGCTACTGGGTAACGACAGGTGAGCTTTAGCAGAACACAGTTATCTCAGGATATGATGTTTCTGTCACCATGATCTTAAATCGCTCCCACTTTATTCATATTCACCAGGGACAAAGTCAACCTCTCTTTCCTTGCCCTGAATACTGACGTTGGCTCACGTTTCCTAGTGTAACTGTGGAGCTCACCCCTTTCCCTGACTTCACAACTTCGCTTGCATGTGAACGGTTTCCAGCCTCCCGTCACCGGCTCACGTTCGCGAAGCCCGCACCAGGCCGGCATTCTGTCGCACCGCGGCACCGCGCCGAGGAGGCGCGCGCGCTCCGCATGTGGTGCCTGCGGATACGAGCCGGGTCACGTGGCGCGGCGTGCCTGCCCTCATCCATCACTTAGCATAAGTTTGCGCAGCGATAAGTCGGAAAGCGTCGGGGCCGTGTGTTGCAGAAATTCTCAGGAGCTCTCCAATATTAATCTGGGACGACTTTCGACTTCCTGGTAAGCGCCAGGAGTCCCGACATTCGACTGAGAAGAGAAGATCCCCTCAGCTGTCCGTGGACCGGCTTGGATGTCATTAAAGCCTGGAATCATTTGTCAGTTAAATTGTCAGATGGAAAAGCATTCAGGCAGGCTGAGTGCATTTCGAAGCACGACCAAGGTCAGAAGACGTGCTGCTTTTGAAGGCTCGAGTAGCCAAGAGCGCATCCAGGGGGCGGGGGACAACCGGGCAATGACTCTTTACAAGATGGCCCAAATTAGGCAAAAATGACTCATTAAAGCTTTGAAGTTTAGTGCTTGTAATAAAACATTGAAGAAAATTGGAACGGCTTTACCATGATAAAGTTATTTAAGAGCACTTCTTGTAGCAAAAGGAAACATCATCTGATGAATTCTCGAAAATTAGGACAATTCTTTGATCGGGCTGCCCCCTCAACTCATGCGGCGCTCCACATCCGCTGTTGTGAGTACCAAATGGTATGTACTATTGCAGACTAGCTTAAGCAATAGCTTAACTAGACAAAATAGCTTAAATAACTTGGCTCGCGTCTGGCCGGTGAAGTTGACTTCTCCACGCGGTCTTTCAAGCAGAGGTCCAAAACTGACGCTCGTAGTAGTACAAAATTTTCATGCCTTGTTTATCTATTATTTGACATCCTTTGTGCAAATTTGAAGCTTTAATTTATCATAACAATGTACGAAATGCAAATTGAATTCTCAAATAATCCCAATTTGTACGTGTTTTTGTGTAGTTTTAGTGTTAGTATGTGGGGAAAAAGTATTAACTCACATACACAGCTCTCACATGACCACAGAACGCATGATCTTGTCACAGCTTTTTACCTACCTCCAGGAGCGCCTTCTGCAAACCACGTGCCGAGCTCTAAATCGACAGTTTTGTTAGATAATTTTGGACGCGTAATTCGAATACTTCGCTGAAAACACGTGATATAATTCTAGTGCACACTGAGCGCACAATAGGTCACGTGAGGACATACAAGGTCATATGACGTCATCCAAGGTCAAAAGCATATGTTGTCAGAAGCGGAGAGGCCAGATGAGCGAATGCAACGCGTGTACCCATCTACCTATAGTGCTTGTGAAACTGATGCCGTATAGTTGCATGCACCAGCGTGCCATTTTCCATTTTGTTGCAAACACATTGCCGAGCGTTGAAGTGACCGTATAAGGCGTACCGCAGGTTTGTGATCTTTACCTGTAGGTTTACAATGTGCTGTTTCTGACGACAGAAAGCAAAACATTATAATGATCAAATGGACCCGGTTGGCAGTTTAATTTTCCAATTGGATGGTGTATGAATTGAAACGAAATTGACCTGAACTGAACGCAAGGTTAGCTTAAAACGGTATTTTTGTGTCTGGAATACTTTTAACTCACAGCTGCACCTAATGAAAGAAACTCAGTCAAAAGCACATTATGAAAAATATCGTTCTTCTAGGCTACTGGTAGACTAGTTTTGAACGGTGGCATGACCTGACCTGACTTTTGTGGGCTAACAAAATGGTCGGATTGGACTCCGCACAGTCTTATCGTACAATTTCCTGTAATAGACTGCACGGAGTCTTATTGCACGAGGTACCCGTCTTCATATGTTGACATAGGTCTTAACTGCATTCATCAGAATGACCGTTTTTGACCTTTCGTGACCTCTGGTGACCTCATATTTGATCTAACGTCGAATGTTTGGCGTACGTTCTCATGATTTAACTAGACATTCATAGCGGTATCTTTTTATACTCATAAGGTGTCTGGAAGTTGGAGATCCCAGGGGGAAGTCAACTTTCCCCGGCTGGGCGCGGTTGTCTCAGACCCCGGCCGGGTGCAGGTTAGATAAAAATAGCTAAATAAATAGCTAGCATTTCAGCGCGTCGCAACGGTTACGTTGCTTGCTGACGACAGTGAAGTGAGCGATAACCAAGATGGCGTTAAGTGCATTTCGAGAGCGGGATGAAACCTCACAAAAAGTTACCCAGCCTTCCAAAGCGTTGAGCTTGGCAAGCAATACATTGGAAAGTGATTCTGCTCCGAATTTCCTGAGTGACTTCCAAGCAGAGTGCAAGTTTTCAGTGTCTGTCAGACCGTCAGTTCGATATCTTATCAAGGAATTCATCTAGTGTCGACATACCAGGTCATCGGGACTCACCAGCTGGGAGGTGTGACGTCACGCATGACGTTCTACACGGCTGTTTTCGATGCGACGGGTAGTAACCCAAAGTTCATGTTCTTGCCCCGACTTGGTCTGGTTTCATCCATCGACTGGCTTGGCTATGCTTCAGCCAAGATCAGTCCCACTCTTTGAGGCCACACCAGGCTACCAGCGTATGTCGCGCGACATCAACCCATAAACATATAAGCGAGGGCATTGGCGCAATTGTTTTACCATTGTAAATCGGTGGAACTTGCATATGCTCAAATCAATAACTGCCATAGGGCATGTGATCCGAAAAGCAGAAAAAAATGTTGAATATGCAACTTAAATGTTGTGCGCTGGAATATTGAACTGATCTGACCTGGATCAATGAATATTTTAATAGCTCGCTACGGTCTAGACTCGCAAGGCCGCTTCCTTTCGTCTGGTGCCAGTTGCAGAGCTTTTGCGGCTTCTAGAAGACCCTAGAATCCCAAAAACATTTATTTTTGACCGGCATTTTGCTCGGCATGCGGCATCAGCTGTCATGTTGCAGATGACAGATGACAGCTTCATATCTTCCTCGTGAGATTGGCCTATGCTATTAAGCGCGGTTTGAACTTTGGTGTTCGAAGATTCGGTTTTGAGCTGGCAAGGGATTTATTTTGACCCCGGCCTCCACCTCGCCGTGCATTAGGGACTGTGCTATTAAGTGCAGTTTGAGCTTTGGTATTCGAAGATTCGGTTCTGAGCTAGCAAGGGATTTATTTTGACCCCGACCTCCACCTCCCGTGCAATTAGGACTGGCAGAATGCCCCAGATGGTACTGGATTAGCGCTTCTCAACAGCTGTGCAACCATAATACCCCCATGGACACCTCTAACTGGTACGTGCATCTGTGCATCGGGCAGTTGGTCATTCCTTGAACACAATTAACGATAAGCTGCAGCGTTTGAGCATCAATAATTTATCAGCTCAGCCGCATCGCTATAAATAGTATGACAATGAGAAGTTCAAGTGGCACGACACACGGTATGACGTCAATCGCAAATTTTCCAGTCATGCATGCTAGAAATTGCAGGCTAACATGATTCGACCATACGCTGATTGCAACTCCCTGACGCCCAACAGATAACATCGACGTCGGCTGGAATTCAGACCAGTGGAGGTGATAACCCTGGCGGATAGGGGGCCCAACTCGCATCGGCTGCGACCGAAGCGGGCTGTGGTCGCATGCCATTCTGCGACTTACTGCGCACTTTCAGGGCCTCCCTACTCCCTTTTCCTGTGTGATCGTACCACTGAGAGCAAGGTACAGAGCTGGAGCACTGGTGGTCTTGCATTTTCTGTGTCCACGGGCCAAACATATTTTTATTTACGCGTCACAAGACCAGCGGCGTCTTCTGACCCCCCCCCCCCCCCCTCCCAGCAAAGCTTAGCGACGGCAGCACTTTCGTGCCCCCGCGCCAAGCTGGCCGCCCGCACGGTCCCCCCCCCCGTCCTGTGACCTCCACGGGACACGATCGTCCTCCTTTGCGTGACTCCGCGGGGCTCCGGGGCGTGACTGGAGCCAGCTGACCCCGCTGCCACCGGTGCGTGGCGTCGGACCGCGGCCGGCTGCTGCGGCAGGCGATGCAGTGCTCGGAGAACCGGAGCCTTGACGAAGCACGAAACGTGACCCGTCGCCATGCAGGGGCGCCCGCGGCACGGCATGGGACGCGCGGAGGAGACGCACGCCATTGAACAGTGATGTGAGGCAGGGTGTGATGCTGCACTGAGGGCTGCGAGCGTTGAGCAGTGGCCACGGATGGGATGGGGTTGATGCAGAACAGTGTCGCGCCGATGAGAAAAGTGAACGGCGCCGATGATGAGGGAACACCCGAACCTTCAAATGTAGGCACTCCCGCAGCACATTGAGGGAAGGGACAATACATGGACCTGGGCAATGCTTTAAAACGGCATGGGCAATGCTTGTCTTCTACCGATAAACTGATTATACATGGCGCACCATTCGCACGCTTTCTGACATGACCTAACGTGATGGACCGACATGACCTAACGTGATGGACCGACATGACCTAACGTGATGGACCGACATGACCTAACGTGACGGACCGACATGACCTAACGTGATGGACCGACATGACCTAACGTGATGGACCGATATGACCTAACGTGATGGACCTCACACAGTAGGAAAGAAAAGAAGAACTTTGAAACTTGGCATCAAATACTTGCCTCACATAAGTCCACAACACCTAGTCCAGCTCTTGCTTAAGCCTATATACCATACCGATCTCTGAACGTTACTGCTGTCGATGTACTTGATGTCAGGGGCGAGAAAGGAAGAGGACCCTAACCATTCTGTTCGACGGAGTGACTGAACATAAATACCCATCACAGCCCTTTCCATTTGAATTGTCCTTCAACGTGGAAACGTCCAACTTTTGCGCCTGATATGTGCCGCTTGCATGCATTTTGCTATTGGATGCCTTCGATAACTTTTGCTAACACAATCATGTATTTTCCGTAATCCTTATCGCTCCTGAGAATGGCGAACCATCCGAGACCCTCTTCGTGTTTGACCTGGATCCGCCCTGAAGTTCATGCGCTTAACACACAACTTAAATGTGATAAGTCTTGATGTAGAAGGCCGTGCTATAACTCGCGTCAAACATTAGTGAAAGGTAGTCAAAGAGCCAAAGGGCGTTGAACGGTGCATCCACCTGGAACGGCCCGCGATTTACCCAAGCCTGCCTCCCAGATATCGTCCCTGAATACGTGTCCGTTTGATGTAAGAAGCCCAGGTTAAGACAGAGTGTGTAAAACTGAAGTTTAGGAAAAGGGGCCCAGTGTCCGAGCGGTTTAACAGCTCGGAACACAGCTGAAACGCAGAGCTTAGCATGATCACTGCGTGATGGTTAAATCCTTCCATTACTAAAGGAACAGATGTGCGAGCGTGCGTGTGTTCCCGCCTTTTCTTCTCTCCAGTTTCAGTCCCAGCGGCTTTAAGTTTTCAGGTGAAATTTTCACACGTCTCTGGGCCATCGGGGATGGTTGGCAGGGTCGCTTGACGCCCATGTTTTTTGCACCGTGAGCGCTATAGGATTAACATGGGCGACACAAGGTTGACACCGATCGGCGCTGGCCAAGCAGGATTTCACCCCGGACCTATATATCGACAACGACAGGTCGGGGCGACAGGGAATTTGCACAGCGAGATGGGAAATTGAATGGGCAATCAGGTGTCGGAAAGTTTGTGGAATTACGTGCACACGAGCTGAAAGGATGAAATTTTATCGGCACCCAGTGCAGGTAGAGGGGTGAATCCAGTTTCCCAACGTTCAAAAACGTGCGTTTTGCTCAATGTACGGTTGCGCTGTAACTTACCGGGCAAACTGAAAAGGGCGGCTTTTCGAAAACCAGCACCGAATACAAGACGTCACTCTTAAAACTGTGAACATTTCAGTGCTAAAAATAACACTGGCGTGTTCGCCGAGTTATTTTCCCTTTAAATCACCCATTTGTTGATGTCCGGTTGCAGTGTGTCGCTCACAACGTAACCTAGGGTACTACATTGCATTATGACTGTTTACGCCGTGATGAATAAGTGCTCTCAATCTCACACACAGATATACAGGACTAGAAAAGTTCAGTTCACTACCCGCATTGAAAACCCCCGGCGCCGACGTCCACGACCGCTGTTTGTGCGGACGGCCCGCCGTGCCCACACTACCGATGGTGGAACCCCTATATTCCCCTCTACCCGACGCTCTAGAACCTCGCGGGGGTCGGCTGCAGTCGTATCCGATGGTGGGGCCGCTATCTTCCTGTCTTCCCGGCGCTCTGGAACCTCGCGGGGGTCGGCTGCAGTCGTATCCTATTTGTACGGGCGACAAAGGCCTGTGGAGCGGGGCCCAGCGCTGATGACGACCGCCACGGCGCCGCCGCTGGCTCGAGTAGTTCTGTCGCGTTGACGCCACGCATCGGAGGGATTGTCCTCCTACATGGCGCTTGTGGAACAAGTGCTGTAGGGTTCGCCCGCCGTTGTGCCGGGTCCGTGGTGGGCGTCCAGGGGCGCGATATCTGAAATCACCTCGGAGTGAGCGTCAGCACACCTGGTGCCGACGCTCCAGGAATAGTGCGTACACAGGAATAATCCACCCGATAATACAAATTCACCTATATTAATCACCCGATATTGCCATGAGATCCGTGTTTTATATATTTCATTATGCGGTAACACTCCTTGATTCAACTTATCCATCCGTCACCCGACAATGTAGCTTCAGAGGATGCATCGTCCTTCAACAAGTCTTCTCGAGCCCCTCACGACGCCTGACTAGCTCCCAGATACGCCCGAGCTGCCGGCAGGACAATCCCGCGGCACCGCAAACGTCCCCCAAGAAATTTGTCTAGGATTGGCGCGCACCTTTTCAGCGAACTGACAGTGAAACTTGAACTAATTTACGAACAATCACAAGCAAACTGGTACGTACTACCGATCCAACGTTGCACACAACTTAATATGCTTTAACATCGCGCACCGAAACGGCCATTTTTTCCTACGAAATCCCGGATCACGTGTAACAGAAGCCTGAACAAAGAGCAGCGAATAGGCTGGACGAGCCCGACGATCAGAGGTGCGAGAATGAAAGGAAAGGGCATCTGATGGCTACACTACCGAACAAATGAAGGCAGAATGCCGGCGCCTACAGCTGGCCTAATGTCCTTAAAACAGCACCGCTTTAGCGAATTTTTGCGGATCTTGTTCCTCTGCAGGCGTGCGTTGTGCAGCTTGGTCTGGTGATAAAGACCAGTGGGTGGCCACTAGCATCCTGACCAACTTGGTACGATGGTTTTCCAAACCGTACCGGGTTCCCACAGGGCGACGGCCGGAATCTCACAGGTCATCGGTGCCGATGAGACACACCGCTGCACTTTCCAGCGAAGGCCACTTAACGCCCAGGCTGTGCTCAATCTAGGCAATCAGCTCTCCGCTGAGAGCATATCCTAATGAAGGAACACAAGTGCTGGTCGAGTTTGGAGATTAAACGGCGGAATATATTTCCTGAAGTCCAGCAGGAGATAAAAACTTGAGAATGTCGTCAACGTTGACCTCCGGCACTTCCCCTATTAGGGACGTCAAAGCTCTAAACCGTCCAAAGTAGCGCAACCTTTCAGCGTCCTGGGATCTACATTCCATTAAAGCATGGTGAACAGTCAGTGGATTCTCGCAACGACCACGTAGTGGTGCCTTCGCCTGGCTCCTAAGGTAATAATCATGGGCGCCATAGGCATGTCCTGTGCGCAGGCGTATCAGGAATATCTCCTGCCTCTGGACCTTTCTGAAGGAAAGTTCCCATAAGCCAAGAAGGGGCTTGATATATTTCATTTTGTTTCTGGAGCTCTCTCGATCCCACTTTCGGGGGTACATAACTGTTCGATACGGCAGCAGCATTGCCTCTCTATCAGCACCATTTCATCCTTGAAGTCACGCTCAGAACTGTCATGGCTTTAAAACGTCGCTGGCGAAGTCACTTGAAGTGACTGACATGCGTCAGCCGTCTATCGAGACCGAGAAACTTCAGGTTGTAAAGGCATGACATAACGTGGCCGTCAAGTTACAGGTGGGGGTCGGTGACCGCTTGTCTCGTGTTGCAAAAATGCACGCAGCATGTCGTTTGGAGATGAATGGGTAAAACTATTGCAAGTTATTCCCGTACTAACTATGAAGAATATGCTACTTCTTGTGTGATGTAGCACAAAATGTAGTTCGTGTTTAAATCTTGCCAGCTTGCACAACATTGGTTGAGAGCTAACTGGCGACCATTATACATGGAAATTGTGCTCACGAACGCTAGGCATGATAGACAATTATATTTTTACTGACCTTGAACGCCGTGGAATGGCCAGTGGTATCATATAACTTGAATAGTGTTCTTATGGCGTTATTGATGCCTGGGTAGCCTCGAAATAGTCTGCACGAAGTAGTCTGCACGTCCTCGCGTGCGTTTACCTTAGAAACTAGGGGGCTTTAGATCTCAAGAAGGGCAGGGCTATGACCCGCACCGAATGGTGTTCAAGATGGCCATTTCAGTTCAAAACCCCATACAAATGTGAAACACTCGCTTCAAGCGCTGACATTGGTATGGAGGAATATTACCAGACATGTTTTGCAGGCGTCACTGCACATCGGTCCAAAGAATAAATAGGATGATGCCGGTCACGAGGGACTACCATCAAATGCGTTTGGACCCGCGCACCAACTCGCCCGCGTGTGCTCGTGCTTGCTTGAAAACTAGCAACTTCCAACTGTCGGGAACCGACTCAAACGCCCAAACGCCCTCTGCTACGCATGGTAATCCCGCACTCTTCAGTCCTCCGGGACCTGACACGCGCCAGGGTCTGTCTCTCACGACAGGTATTGATCGCTTTGCAGACGCTATCATTGCAGAGTTAATATCTTCAATAAGCAATGAGGGGAGTCACCAACTAAAGGTTGAGTGCTTGTGCAACATTCAGCAGTGAATGCCGTCCAGCCGGCTTTACGGAAGCTCCAACAGGGCGGAGGATCATCTGGATGCGCGGAGATGGTATTCAAGCAGGCAGGGAAATCATTGCTTTCGTGTGAGGAATCTTCGACAAACCACGCACACTGCGCAAGTAGGGTTCCGGCACACACAGACAAGTCAATGACAGAAGTACTCCCGGACGATAATGTCACGTGATAGTGCCCTGCGCTTAAAGCGCACAGGTTGCTTCCGTTAGAGAAATTCTCTAACCTCCTACCACTACTGTTGGTAAAACCACCATCCTACACCGAGCTTGCGCGAGTTGAAATAACCAAGGACCGACAACAGGGATAGAAGCTGATCAAACACAGACTTCAAGCCACGTAATACAGCTCCTTCGCTGGTGGTAAGCACAATAAACATATCGTCGGTTTAATGACCCCGAGATCGGCGGTGGTGGCGATAGCTTGCAAGCCAGTTCGGAGAGAGAATTTAGAGCGACGGACACTCCCGCGCACCAAGATAGCCACGCCTCTGCGGGCGATGGTGAACTGTCGAGCCGCAATGGCCTGGTAACCGACGGTGATTTTCTCGGGTGATTCGGTAACCGACCGTGATTCTCTCGGGTGGTACAGCGGTAACCGACCTCGATTTTCTTGGGTAGTTCAGTGCGGTGAAGTGTCAGGACAACGGCATCGGTGTCTGTGACACTGCCTCCCTCTAGACGGCGGATGCGTCTTCTGTGAACTTAGTTCTAAACATCTTCCTAATTTTCAAGTCCTTCGTAAACTGAACCTCTGTTCCACCGTCGGCATACTGAAATGATTCTTTTGGGTACCAAATTTAGAGGAGGTCTGCTGACTCCATCTTCAAACTTGTAGGGTTTCCATCCTCATGTTTGGCAGAACGAACAATCAACAAATGCGGCAGTGGTTCAGTCATGCGAGTACAGCCGAGGTTTGGGCTGGGGGTTGTATGTTTGTTTTATAATTCGGCACGCTGACTCTGCGGCAACGACAGAGCCCAACAGGGGGCACGGGCCGCTTCAATGAGAGGCATCGCCAGGGATACCAGCTCGCCATACGCAGGCCGATGCACAGAGAGTCGCTGCAAGAGCCGCTGGATACAAGTTCGCGGGGCTAGTGCCTCGGCTCACACGGGTTGACCAGGTACCCTGGCCGTAAGCCAGGACACGGCCCAACCAAGGTGGCGAGAGGTAAGCTGAGTGCTCGGCGGCTGCCCCCCCCCCCCCCGCTCCCTCCCCCCCCCCCCATCGCCCGGTACACCACCTGGGTGTCTCCTAGCCAGGGCAACTGCGCGTGGATGACCGATTTCCGCGCGGAGTCCACGCGGCACCTGCGGCAACACAAATCCAGGCCAAAGATGGTGTCGATAGATGGCTGGTGACTGCCGGGGCTAACCTGCAAGGCAGCCGCTGCAGCACCAAGGTTTGCCTCATCGCGGCTGTGGGGAAAACGGGGCACGGCAGCTCGAATCAAACTTGAAAGCTGGGGCCGAGGGGCTGCTTATCCCTACACCAGCCAAGGCCGGCGCCCTTGCGGCAGGCACTTCAGTCTGGCTCTCCCCTTTGGCTGGAAGGGGCGATTTACAGGCCTCCCAACTGCCCACAGAATCATTGGAGCACACAATCCCCGCCGCCACGGAAAGGTGGTGCCTCACGAGGGGGGGGGGGGGGCAAGAAATCTGAGTTTTGGTGGACTCTGAAACCAGTCACATTGTGCGAAGTCAGAGTGGGGCCAATCCAGCTGAAAACATTCCGTAGAGTCGATTAAGGCCGCGCTGAGTCAACTGCCGCACCATGTCATGTCATGTTCCCGCATGAGTCATGATAGGGTGGTCACATGAGGCATGTTTGCGTCAACTGAGTCGTCGCATGAGTCCATGCCGTATGAGTTAGGCTGGATTCGACTCCAACTGCAATATGTCTTAGAGATCATGGCGTATAATCAAGTACGACTATACATAAACAGAAGTCCAGTGAGAAAGACAGGCAGAGAGGAGAAGAAACTGAAAGATAAAGAAACGGAGAGAGAGAGAGAGAGAAGAGAGAGAGAGAGAGAGAAGAGATAGAGAGAGAGAGAGAGAGAGAGAGAGAGAAAGAGAGAGAGAGAGGAGAGAGAGAGAGAGAGAGAAGATAGAGAGAGAGAGAGAGAGAGAGAGAGAGAGAGAGAAAGGGAGAGAGAGAGAGAGAGAAGAGAGAGAGAGAGAGAGAGGAGAGGAGAGAGAGAGAGAAGAGAGAAGGAGAGAAGAAGAGAGAAGAGAGAGAGAGAGAGAGAGAGAGAGAGAGAGAGAGAGAGAGAGAGAGAGAGAGAGAAAGGAGAGAGAGAGAGAGAGAGAAGGAGAGAGAGAGAGAGAGGAGAGAGAGAGAGAGAGAAGAGAGAGAGAGAGAGAGAGAGAGAGAGAGAGAGAGAGAGAGAGAGAGAGAGAGAGAGAGAGAGAGAGCAAAGGGAGAGGACGAGAGATGACGAGAGAGAGAAAGGGAGAGAGAGAGAGAGAGAGATAGAGAGGAGAGAGAAAGATAGAGATAGAGAGACAGAGAGAGAGGGAGGGGGAGAGAGTTATATCAAAATGTGTTCTCATAAGTGTCTACAGGCAGTGATATGTCAGCATTATTTCATATGTTCGTATGGGATAACTGGGCAAGTAACCCAGTTTACCTCGATGGGAAATGGCATGCACTACTGTAATATTTTGACTCGTTCCTAGTAACAGCTTATCTCCATGTTGCACATTAATGGTGCTCACTTACCCCTTGATATGTTCACTTCACGCAAATGTTGAAATTCAGTTTTGGGTTATACAGAAAGGTTAAACTAAATTCCGGGAAAGTAAAATAGCCGTAAAAACCCGGATTTAAGGAAGAGACTCGGAATTTTAGGAGAAATTCAAATTCCTATCATGTTTCCTCTTTCAAATGGGATGAAGTAAGCAGCAGGACGAAATAAATAAGCATATTAGCTTTGATATGATCCATATTTATTTTTTATCGCTATCTATGTTCCATTCACGATGGCCGTCAGCGCCTGCCCTGTTCAGGTGATGCTACGAACTATAACATTTTGATGTAGCGTTAGCTATAGCATTTTGCCAAGAACGCTGCCCGTGCTACTAAGTGGCATCATTCAGCTTTCACAATGCCGCAAAGACTGTTGAGATGTTTTTTTTTTTATTTCAAAGCAATCTTGGGACGGAAACAAAAGCTACGCAGAGCATTTTAGGACACAGACCGTTCACATAGGCTGCTGGCTGCAACTTTCCGAACTACATGGTATGTCTGGTTAACGTCATATGCTGCACTGAAATTTTTAATACAGTTACGCATATATATCACTGGTGTTTAGGTATGGCTTGTGAGTGAGAAAGACCTCTGAAGTGTACCTCACCCCTGCAATAGCAGCCAACCGCAGCAGATTGGTGTGTTTGTAGAAATGGGCCACCTGACGACCTCTTCATCAAACCAGGCCAAGCTGCGATAAATCGGGCAATTATTCTTGACCTTTTAGTGAGAAAGTTGCGCGATTTGTGCCACGTGGTTAACTGTCGTCATACCTGTCTGGATTTCCGTCAATAGGGTATTGCTAAAAAAAAAATCACAATCACATTGTATGTGACGGTAAGCTCTTGTTTTTGGTAGGTCTTGAAACTTAGTTGGTAACGGCAAATCAATCACTTTGTTGTATCTAGGTGATCTATGTTCAAAGTGTATAGATCTAAGTGATCTATCAGTTCATGTAAAAAAGCGATTGAAACTGCCTCACCTGGGGTGGGGGTCTAAAGTCAGCCAAACCAATTGGATCAGAGTAAAGGTCGACTTAATTTCTTTTCACACAGCCAGAGTCAGGCGTGGAGCCCAGTCCACCCCGTTAAAGTCAGCCAGACTCAGAGTCGAAATGAACTCTGTGCACGCTGAGTCAGAGGCAGGATTGACTCTGCTTGGCTGGGGTCGAGACCACATGTCTGGCTTTATGCAGCCGATTTTACGTTCCATTATTACACCGGAAGTTGTAAGTAGCCAGATCATGTATCTGTTGTAAGTAAAGGCTGTCGTAATTACTTAACAATGGTCGTAATTGCTTTGCAATCCGAGGAAATGCAAACTCATCTTCATCACACTAAAATTCATAGTGCAAATCACCAACCAGAATATGCTCGACAAAACATTTAGCATCCCACTATTTTAATATTATGTGCATACGTCAAATAACATGGCTGGTTAAATACCGCACCCGAGATCCATTTACCCCCGTTATATGCCGTGCAAAGTAGGGAAACATTTGATATCTTGCAACTTTGTCGGATGCATGAAGAGATGCACCAGAGATCGGTATTGGCATACGAGTCTTACTGTTGCCGCACTTCTCGCATTCGCTGCCACCCCAGAAAACAAAATGCCGCGCTAGAAAGAATCGAAAGGCATTTATTACAAAACTTTGTGCGCTTGTAATGAAGCGGCCTAGACGGTAGCAAAAACTCAAACGCTGCTCCACCTAGTAAAAATTCAGCTACTTCCCGCCATAATATTTTATGCGGCACTGGAGACGCGGATAAGGCATCGTTTGATCGATCTTCCATCCTCGAAACCCAATAACAGTGTGATAAACGAGCACTATACGAGGGATATCGCGACACGTACCAACGAGCCTTTAACTCCATCCTTGGCTTATTTATTACAGGAAGCTTTCTGCGCGGCGGGTTGCGTTGTTATCTGTTTCTGGCGGCTTTATCGCGTTTCTTTGTTCTTGTGGGCCGTTGTTTGCGTCCGTCTGGATCCGGTCTCTGCACCGTCTGCCTTCGACAATCTGGTAATGTGACGTCACTTAGTTCTATTTGACTTATTCCAATTTATGTTGACAATATCTGGCGATTGAACAATTTGTCCGAACGACCGGACATCAGAGGTCGGGCCTAGGATAAGGGCGGCTGCGTTTCTTTGTTGCGTCGAAAACGTCAATACGCGTGCAGAGTGCCGGCGGCGCGTCGGCGTCGGCGCAAGGTGACCCTGCGTCGGCGCAAGGTGACCCTGCGCTGGCCCGGGTGGCGGCACCGCTCAGTCGGGCCGAGCGGGGGCGGCGCAAGGTGACCAGCGCTACCCGGGCGGGGGTGCCGGCAGGCCCAACCGCGGCCGGGTGGCGCAAGATGACCCTGCGCTGCTGCGGGCAGTGGCGCTGTCCGGCCGCGCCGCGACGGCGGCGGCGTAAGGTGGCCCTGCGCTGCCCCGGATAGTGGGGCCGCTTGGCCGGGTCGTGGCGGCAGCGGTGGCGGTCTGCGAAGCAGGGCAGCAACTGGGGCCCCGGCTCATAGCTATTGCGGCGGCTGAGGTCCTTCCCCTATTCGATGGCAACAACCATCACGGTCCAGCCCTGAGCGCTGATAGCCACTGCGGCCCTGTCCACGAGCCCGGGCACCTACTGTGGTCATGTCCACGAGCCCGGGCACCTACTGTGGTCATGTCCACGAGCCCTGGCAGCCACTGTGGCCCAGTCCACGAGCCCTGGCAGCCACTGTGACCCAGTCCACGAGCCCTGGCAGCCACTGTGGCCCAGTCCACGAGCCCTGGCACCTACTGTGGCCCTGTCCACGAGCCCTGGCACCTACTGTGGTCATGTCCACGAGCCCTGGCAGCCACTGTGGCCCTGTCCACGAGCCCGGACACCTATTGTGGCCCTGTCCACGAGCCCGGGCACCTACTGTGGTCATGTCCACGAGCCCTGGCAGCCACTGTGGCCCAGTCCACGAGCCCGGACACCTATTGTGGCCATGTCCACGAGCCCGGGCACCTACTGTGGTCATGTCCACGAGCCCTGGCAGCCACTGTGACGCAGTCCACGAGCCCTGGCAGCCACTGTGGCCCAGTCCACGAGCCCTGGCAGCCACTGTGACCCTGTCCACGAGCCCTGGCAGCCACTGTGACCCAGTCCACGAGCCCTGGCACCTACTGTGGCCCTGTCCACGAGCCCTGGCACCTACTGTGGTCATGTCCACGAGCCCTGGCAGCCACTGTGGCCCTGTCCACGAGCCCGGACACCTATTGTGGCCCTGTCCACGAGCCCTGACACCTACTGTGGCCCTGTCCACGAGCCCTGGCAGCCACTGTGGCCCTGTCCACGAGCCCTGGCAGCCACTGCGACCCAGTCCACGAGCCCTGGCAGCCACTGTGACCCAGTCCACGAGCCCTGGCAGCCACTGTGGCCCAGTCCACGAGCTCTGGCGGCCACTGTGACCCAGTCCACGAGCCCTGGCAGCCACTGTGGCCCAGTCCACGAACCCTAGCACCTACTGTGGCCCTGTCCACGAGCCCTGGCAGCCACTGTGACCCAGTCCACGAGCCCTGGCAGCCACTGTGACCCAGTCCACGAGCCCTGGCAGCCACTGTGGCCCAGTCCACGAGCTCTGGCGGCCACTGTGACCCAGTCCACGAGCCCTGGCTGCCACTGTGACCCAGTCCACGAGCCCTGGCAGCCACCGTGGCCCAGTCCACGAGCCCTGGCAGCCACTGTGGCCCTGTTCACGAGCCATGACAGCAGCTGAGGCCCTGCCCCAGAGCCCTGGCGGCGTCTGGGGCAATGTGTCTGAGCCACGAAGTCACCCAGGCTCCGTTCCAGAGACATGTCGGACGCGGCGTCCCTGTCTCTAAGCTTCGACTCTGGTTACGGCTCTGACTGGCAGAGAGAGCTGCTTGGAGACGGCTCTCAGCCTCCTCTGCAGAGCGAGGAGCAGGATCGGCCGGACGGCTGACTGGCCGGTTCCCCTGTAGCGAAGCGGAGGATGCCTTTTTCGGTCAGACAACAGAGTTCCGGTCGATTCGGAGTGAAACTGCTATGCATCTGTTACTTTGCTGCTATGATAACTGATAACTTCGCTGTAATCGTTGGCTGAGCATCCAGTCGTAGGATGCGTGGATACGCATACGCGCAAAAAAAGAGCCACACGGCTTCAGCACCGGGAATGCAGGCCGCGTGACACAGTCTTCAGCCCGAACGATTACAGGTGCCCACTGTGTGGCAGAGCGGTCGCCATGTTTAACCGTACCATCATTGATCCGCATGTAGTCATTCAGCAGAGTGGAAAATATGTCACATGTGTCAATGTGAAAATGCGAAAATGTACCTAGGCGCCACAGAAAAGCCGGTGTGGAAGTCGTGCGCATTTCGTGCTCCGTTAGAGTGATGTCCAAACCTTCATCCCAGCGATCTAATTTTATCGACGAGTCAGGTGAAAAGCTGCCATGGTTGCGGCTCCTTGATGGATGCACGTCCGAGCCTGAATCTGAAGATGTACGTGTCTGTATGCATGTGTATAGAGTGCACACATCCAGCCGAATTCTTCTGCCGGGCTCGCTATCGCAGCTGAACCTCTCCACCTGCTATCATCTGTCACTGCAGCTACCTCAGCGACTGGGACAGTTCAGTCTCCGGCGGTCCGCGGGCCGACTGGACCCGTCCGCTATCCACGCGCCTTGCGCCATCCCCGCCAGGGCCGCTCGACCGTCCCGCGCCCGCCAGTATTTATCCGGGAGACGGGAGCGTGACAGTTGCCGGGCGAAGCGGCGCTCTGCCGTCGGCCCTGTCGCCGCCTGTCGCCAGAGACGCGCCCCCCTCCCGGGAGCGTCCACCCCCGCCTCAGGGGACCGGGCCGGACCGCGGACCTCGCCGCGGTCGTCACCAGCGGGGAGGGGCGGGGTCGGGAGCGGCGGCGCGCGAGGAGGGGACGTCTCAGGGCGCAGGCCCTCGTCCGCGCTGCAGGGTGTCTCGTCGCAGTTGACAGTGCTTCGGGGTATCGGGGCCTTGAGAGTGTTCACGTTCAGCTTGATCAGTGGAGCATTGCACCCATGGGTGGAACTGCGCCCCGTTACAAGCGGAATGTTTGAACTCGTGAAGTGGCCAGTCAACGGCACTCAGAACGTCATACATCTTTGTTAACTTTGCCTTTCTATCGGTGACAAGTATTTGGGACCTGTATTTGTTTAAAGTGGATGCTTGGGCGATAGTGGTGTTGGACTGGTCCGAATACTGAACATAATTCCGAGCATATTTGCCTGATATGATGGCACTTGACCGGCGAGGGGTGCGCTGTCAAACTAGCTCGTCGTTCGGAATCAAGTGGAAGCCTGTACATACTCATATAGAGATTGCTTCCGTGCGTTTCGCCGAGTGTTTGCCATGTGTTTTCCTCAACCTTACGTGTTTTTTTTTCAAATGAAAAAGGTGATGCTCAACAAATCTCCATAGCTCTCGACATTTCCAATTATGGTAGAGATGGGCATTACGGTAGAGGCGGGACTAACGGTAGAGATGTGCCGAGCGCATCTGCCGCGCGTTCATAATCTTTCGATGCTTGTTCGTCCGATATGCGTCTGCCCCGCCCTGCTCAATCACGATGGAACGAAGCGGAAAACAGAGTACAAGGACTCTCCTTCAAGGGCTCGCGGGCGATAAAGGAGAATACAGAAGTAAAGAACAGCACCCCGTACTGACTTGGTAAAGTCGTGATCGAGCGTCTTCCTTTGTGTAGAAGTCTGCACAGAGCCTCCGACCTCCATGGGCGTGCGAGCAGGCGCGTGGGCGAGCAGGAAGGCGGGCCAGGCCATTAGAGCTGCAGCTTATTGTTTGAACTCAAAGCCTGTGGCTTACTTGAGCTGTGTGAAGACTTTTGGACATCTTCACGCCCGCCCTCTACCGGTTCACATTTTCCCTCACTGTTCAATTTGGACATTCTCACTCCTGTCCTCTACTGGTCCACATTTCCCCTCACTGTCCAATTTAGACATATTCACACTTGCCCTCTCCTGGTCCACATTTCCGCTCACAGGGAATTTTTGCTACCAAATGGGGCACAATACTAAATAAAATTCACACCAAGTGTGAGTATGGATAATGCTTTATCGCCTGTTCATATCACAAACGTCCATGACAGTGTCAAGCAAGTCATGGAACACAACGTGCACCACTGTCCATTGCCTCGCGGTTTGTAGGAAAAGCCAAGCAGGCACATTCGACTAGAACCCGACGGGTCTGCTTCTATGCATGGTACGTTTGGTCCTGTGTCTAGACTGCATCATTCAATGTCCTTGATCATTAAAAGTGTGCAGACGTCATGCAGCCGAACAGGTGAAGCGTGTACAAGCCGTCATCATCATAGCTAAAGTGACAGGTGACGGGTCTTGCCTCTGACGCAGCCGACGGACCACTGTCGAACCCCGCCTCGGACGCAGCCGACGGACCACTGTCGAACCCCGCCTCGGACGCAGCCGACGGACCATTGTCGAACCGCGCCTCGAACGCAGCCAAAGGACCATTGCCGAACCATGCCTCGGACGCAGCCGACGGACCACTGTCGAACCCTGCCTCGGACGCAGCCGAGGGACCACTGTTTCTGCAGATGACGGGACATGGTTACCGAAATGAGGTGTGTTGTCAATTTATCGTTTCGGTTGCAGTCATGGTATCATATCGCCTCAAGGTGATCATATTGTTATGGGAATTAATTGTGTAAAGCTCGCAGCAGTATGAGACGGGTATCAAGCGAACGTTTAACAAACAATGAAATAATTATATCGCCCATAATGCTCGAGAAGTGTCATGCAAATCACGAGGCGCAATCATCGCCGAGCCACGTTTGACTTCAAGCCTGGACAGCCCTTAGCTGCTTGGCGATGTTACGTCTCCGTGCCCTAACTTTTCTGACGCCCACCTACCCCGGAAACGTTCATTATTTTATTGTTAGTGGAAATCACGAATGCAAGCCAACAGTTCGCTAATAATCACGAGCAGTAAGCCGGTGTTTTTGCCGCCTTCTCTCGGACGTCTTCACGGGACGGGACGCAGGGTGACGCGTTAACCTTAGACGTTGCACACGTTTGTAAATAAGCTATCTGTGATAAGAGCACGGCACTGCGAGCCTCCGCGCCATTCTTATCAGTGGGGCATTCAAGCCCTGTGAAGATGTCTGCGCTCGACTGCAGTATTGCGTAGTGCCGCCAGAGCTGTTATCTTATCGTCGTCCGCTTGCTGCACTTCACCTCTGCTGACACAAGTGAGATTCTGAAGTCGGCGCCGCCCTACGTCAACCTCGCCCTTATGGCGAGGCCGAGGCCTCGCCATATTAACCGAGCGCCTCGGCCTCGCCTTATTCTTATCTAACGCCTCGGCCTCGCCTTATTAACGGCCTCTGCCTGTCTCATCAGCTTAACCCTTCGCAAGCACCAGACTTGTGTTAGACTCAATTCACGCTCAGAACCGACTCAAGAAGCTTGTCAAATTTGGGTGAATAGAGTCCCATTTGAAGAAATTTGCCCCATTTGATCTTGTTTGAAGTCACTGTACTGAGCGTGTCATGTCATGTCATTGTGGCTTTGCGACGCATGCAGCTGCTGAGGCCATATGGCGTCGACTGCCTCTCATCCTGGCAGGAAGGGCGGGCACCGCGGGGAGTCGAACACCGTGTCTCTGGTTTCCCAGACGTGCATTGGTTAACGCAGACGCGTCAACCACTACACTACCGGCACCCTTTGTACTAAGCATGGATGACCATGTGTGCAACAATTGAATGCCTTTACAAGCCACAAGAGCCACTAAAAACATATTTAATTCGTTACTTGGAAACTTGGAGACATCTGCGATTCGAATAGGGATTCGGTTCCCTCCGTTGTTAATTCGGAACCAAATTGGATTGCGTGAAGGTACATCGAGCTCAAGTATGGAAAGCCCAGCCAGACCCACGTGGAGTAAGTAATCCAGGACCTTAAAGTACTTGCTCAAAGCACTTACCAGCAAATGCCACAAATACAGATCTGAGTTTTGCGAAGCCCATCCATCATTCCGTCACCAAACCGCATTGTTCGAATGATTGGACCGCTGGGCTTCATACTATGCACTGAAACCAGTATTTATGTGACTTGAGACACTGCCGTCTGTCTGAGATAGCATCAACTGGCCGGGCCACGTGCGTCTGATGCAACGTTGCAAGAGGCGGCGGGACGAGGCACACACGGCTGGCGGGGGGCGGGGTGGAACCGTGCAACCTTTGGACGGAGAATCGTGCAGGAAACGTTAGCAGCCCGCAGGCCCATCCCAACGGGCTGGTTCGGTCGTTCATCCGGTGGTGTTTGGCGTCGGGTGCGGAGCCTCAGGAAGGCTGGGTCGGCGCGGCCCTGCTCCCCCTCCACACGGCCCGGGTCGCCTCCGTCCCCGGCGCCCGCGGACATGCCCGACTCTGTGCCCGCTGCCGGCGGCCCGGCCGACCTCATCCGCCCGAGGCGCTATCAGCTGAGCGGAGCTCCTGCATCTGACGCAACACTGCAACAGGCGGCGGGCGGACGCGGCCCGGCCGGCCGCCGGCGAGCGAGGCGGGGCGGCGCACCGGCGCGCTGCCGGCCGGCCGGACGCGGCCCAGCCCGGTTTTTGCTCGCCCGCAGATGGGGGGCGAGATGGATGTAATCTGGGCGGCCCAGGCTTCGGCGGCCGCCGAAACGTGAGGGTGAGGGCGGGCGGCCGGCCCGGGCCAAGGAGAGACGAGGAGCTGGCCGCCGGGACTGACGGAATCGGCGCTGGGTTTGACCGAAACGGCGTCGCGTCCTGGCGCGGGATCGGGGAGGTAGCTGTCCTCGCGTGCGTGGCATGCTGCCGTTGGCTGGGCGGGGTGTGACCGGTTTGTGCAGCGTTTCCATTTTTGTTCGCTATTGCCATTTCCTGGGCGATGCTATTTCCTGTGCAATGCCGAAAAAGTGTGTCTTACCTTGGCGATCTGACCTCGTGAATGAGCAGCTTCAGTGAGGCGCACGGCTGCGTTTATTGGGCTGGGGCTAACAGCTACAGAATGCGCAGGTTCATCGCTTCACTACCTTGTGTGTAATACAACTCGGAAGCTGATTTGCCATAAGCATGTTCGTTGTTACATCAGACCATAGGATTCCCCAATGTACACAATGTACCAATGCATGTTTTCAATAATCCCGTTGATATCATAGTAAGCTCCTCGTAATCGCCGAAACATTTCACAATGAATACATATCAGCCTTCATAGGGAAGGGGGCACGCGGTTTCGGTGCAGCCATGCCACTGTTTTGCATTGAGAGAAAAGTGAGATGTGATTTCAACTGCCTGTCATCACATCACATACTACGAAAGCTCTGATTTGCTTCTCACCAGCGCTATGCCATAACACAAAAAGCGAACATCGACGTAGATGTCCAAGGATATTGAATTACATGTCTCGTAAACCCCTAGTAGAAGTCACAGCAGAAAGCTTTAATCACTGGGCTTTTGAATTGTATTGCGCCGTTTCTTTGCGTATTGTTAAGCGATGCGCTCGCCTTATTGTCGGAAAGCGCTGCTGGGATTCGCCATCAGTGCAGTGGAGCGGTGAAGGTCTGGGAACCGGCCCCCGGTCTTTTAACTGAATGGCATTAGGCAATTTTGAGCCTCATCTCAGCTTCATTGGAGTCTCTCTCTCTCTCTCTCCCTCTCTCTCTCTCTCTCCCTCTCTCTCTCTCTCTCTCTCTCTCTCTCTCTCTCTCTCTCTCTCTCTCTCTCTCTCTCTCTCTCTCTCTCTCTCTCTCTCTCTCTCTCTCTCTCTCTCTCTCTCTCTCTCTCTCTCTCTCTCTCTCTCTCTCTCTCTCTCTCTCTCTCTCTCTCTCTCTCTCTCTCTCTCTCTCTCTCTCTCTCTCTCTCTCTCTCTCTCTCTCTCTCTCTCTCTCTCTCTCTCTCTCTCTCTCTCTCTCTTCTCTCTCTCTCTCTCTCTCTCTCTCTCTCTCTCTCTCTCTCTCTCTCTCTCTCTCTCTCTCTCTCTCTCTCTCTCTCTCTCTCTCTCTCTCTCTCTCTCTCTCTCTCTCTCTCTCTCTCTCTCTCTCTCCTCTCTCTCTCTCTCTCTCTCTCTCTCTCTCTCTCTCTCTCTCTCTCTCCTCTCTCTCTCTCTCTCTCTCTCTCTCTCTCTCTCTCTCTCTCTCTCTCTCTCTCTCTCTCTCTCTCTCTCTCTCTCTCTCTCTCTCTCTCTCTCTCTCTCTCTCTCTCTCTCTCTCTCTCTCTCTCTCTCTCTCTCTCTCTCTCTCTCTCTCTCTCTCTCTCTCTCTCTCTCTCTCTCTCTCTCTCTCTCTCTCTCTCTCTCTCTCTCTCTCTCTCTCTCTCTCTCTCTCTCTCTCTCTCTCTCTCTCTCTCTCTCTCTCTCTCTCTCTCTCTCTCTCTCTCTCTCTCTCTCTCTCTCTCTCTCTCTCTCTCTCTCTCTCTCTCTCTCTCTCTCTCTCTCTCTCTCTCTCTCCTCTCTCTCTCTCTCTCTCTCTCTCTCTCTCTCTCTCTCTCTCTCTCTCTCTCTCTCTCTCTCTCTCTCTCTCTCTCTCTCTCTCTCTCTCTCTCTCTCTCTCTCTCTCTCTCTCTCTCTCTCTCTCTCTCTCTCTCTCTCTCTCTCTCTCTCTCTCTCTCTCTCTCTCTCTCTCTCTCTCTCTCTCTCTAACTCCACTGGAGCTTCGCTCAGTTTCTATCACCTGCATTGCCTTCAGACCAGCATCACAACATGAGGGCGAAACTTGTGGACGTGACTAATCAACGCTTCATGAACTTCAGGATAGGTCGAAACCCAAGACGGTTGCATTGTATCGACCGGTTGTCGAGTCCAGTTTGCTACAAGTATCAGCGTAGTTTTAGCACCCATGTTCATTGCTGCCCTTTCTCACAACCCCGCGCATGGTCGTATGCAGCTTTGAAACGAAGTCCATTATCGCTACATGCCTAACATTTGGACTTAAGAATCGGACCCATTTGCCTTAGTTCAGCGATACCAAATGGCGACTTTCGTTAGTGGTGTTTAAATGCCAATCCATAAATGTCGCACCTCTTTTAGCGCAGTTTAACTAGGCACACACTACGTGGCGCCGCTTGCCGTGCTTTAGCGCCGCGCTCTCTGGACGTTTCGCGGCTCGCAATCGATTACACCCTGGTGACACGCAAACAGCGAAGGCCTGTCAGACATCCACGATTCAGCCACGGCGTTTATCATTTCAGCGTGTAGTGACATCCAACCAATGACAACCTTTCTCTGCCACCCAAGGGTCGGCAGACACTTGTCACGCCCCCGCAGGTCTGGGTGGGAGACGAGCCGCGCCCGGCCGGCGCGTGCCGGCGCTGCAGCGGCCCCAATTGGCGTCGATTCGCCTCATTAGGGTTGCACCACGGTCTAGTCTATCGGTGACACGTTGGCCCCCGAGGCGCCACATTTGGGCTGACTCAACCGGGCTGCACGGCGCCGGCCCGTCGGAGGCCCCCGGCAGCCCTGCCTGCTGGGCTAGTGCTGACCGCACGGGCGGAGGCCCCCGGCGGCCCCGCGTGCTGGGCTAGTAGTGGTCGTACGGTGCACGGTGGCCGTCCACCTGGAAACGTGTCGATGGTGGACGTTCACCAAGAGGCGTTTACACGACGGCCGTCCACCTGGAGGCGTGTCCACGGTGACATCCACCTGGAGACGTGTCCACGGTGACGTCCACCTGGAGACGTGTCCACGGTGACGTCCACCTGGAGACGTGTCCACGGCGGACGTTCACCAAAAAGCGTTTACACGGCGGCCGTCCACGTGGAGGCGTATCCGCGGCGACATCCACCTGGAGACGTGTCCACAGCGGTTGGACACCCGAAGACGTGTCTGTAGCAGCCATCCACCTGGAGACATGTCCACGACGACGTTCACCCGGGGACGTATCCACGACCGACACTCACCTGGAGACGTGTCCATGGCGGACACTCACCTGGAGACGTGTCCATGGCGGACACTCACCTGGAGACGTGTCCATGGCGGACACTCACCTGGAGACGTGTCCATGGCGGACGTTCACTCGGGGACGTATCCACGGCGGACACTCACCTGGAGACGTGTCCATGGCGGACACTCACCTGGAGACGTGTCCATGGCGGACGTTTACACGGGGACGTATCCACGGCGGACACTCTCCTGGAGACGTGTCCATGGCGGACACTCACCTGGAGACGTGTCCATGGCGGATGTTCACACGGGGACGTATCCACGGCGGACACTCTCCTGGAGACGTGTCCATGGCGGACACTCACCTGGAGACGTGTCCATGGCGGACGTTCACACGGGGACGTATCCACGGCGGACACTCACCTGGAGACGTGTCCATGGCGGACACTCACCTGGAGACGTGTCCATGGCGGACGTTCACACGGGGACGTATCCACGGCGGACACTCTCCTGGAGACGTGTCCATAGCGGACACTCACTCACCTGGAGACGTGTCCAGTGGTCGGGGTTGAAGAGTGCAGGGTGATGGGTACTAGCGGCGCTAGTGAAAGAACTGCAGGATCAGGGCGGGTGATATTGGGCCAGGACAACACGCCACTTGGGTGGTTAAGGGGTACACGTGTCCCAACAGCCTCAGGATCTAGCACGACGCCTATGTCGCAACATGGAAAGAACCGCCCAATAATATAACCTTCCCGCCTCTCTCATCATAGCATCATGCGGCGATGTCTCTCTTGCCGTGGCAGATGGCGCGAACGACCTGTCGCACGCTGACCACACATCTGGACCAGATTAAACGACCTGTCGGATTCGGAGGAAACGAGCCCCGGTGGCCCCGACACACGGCCGGCGAGAGTCACACCGGAAGTCTCGCCAGCGCCGAGGTCATCGGGTGAGCTTCTCACAGCCACGTCAAGCTGCCGGTCGGGAGTTATCGACCGCGGCGGCGAGCGAGGCGCCCCGACCAGGCCGAGACTGCCTGACATGGGACTGGGCGCACCGGTACAGCCTCCTCCAGCAGACTTGATTGGCCGCAAGCTTGACTCTCCCTTCCCTGACATGGTGTCACACAGCGCTTCTGGACGTCGCCGGACCCGAGATGGAGGGGGACGTAATCCCCGTAAAGCACCCCATCCTCCATGGTGGCCCACCCGAGCCTGCGCATAATGCCCCGGGCTAATCGGCCAAAATGGCGGGAGCCGAAAATGTCCGACGTTTACGGGCTAAGCGTGCTGGCTGCCGCTGAGTGGAGGCAGCATGCTAACGACCTGGTCCCCAGTTTGCGTAGCCGCGGCGGCCCGTGATGGGTTCGCTTTGCTGACCCGTCGGGAAGCGTCGATACAGTCCGGGTGCGGCGGCCTCGAACGGGCGGCCACGCCGGCCCTCGTCGCAACCTGGTGCAGGTGGGCTCACATCCCACATGCGCCTGGCTGGGAGGACATTGCAGGTTCCTTTGTGCCGCGGCGGTGGCGGAGTGGGTTTAAAGCCTACAGCTAGGCCGTCTCCTTTGTCCAGGGCGGAAGTCACCGCGGCCCGGCACTTCAGCTTATGGAGATCGTTTCACTTGGAGATCATGACCCGCGACGCGTGATATAGCGTGTTCCAGCCCGCTACGGGACTACGACAAAAGTTGCTGGTACGCGGTCCGAAATGGCGTCAAACGAGGTCACGGGCGCACCGCATTCCTAGCGGTTGGCGGTTAATGGGGCGCGCGTTGGCGACGATGGTTACGTACTGCGTCCTTCACGAAAGGAACTGGTGTTTGCAGTCGCGCGTCATTGGATACGCTGATCAACAAACAGGTCATTTATCGCCTACCGATGCAGCTGTTTAAAAGGCCTTGACCAGGGCCGTGATCGCAAAGCGTGTAGTGCACCCACTCATAGGCCTGTCATGTGTGCACTGTGCTGCATGCGGATGTTGCAACATGGGACACCTGAGAATATGAATGAAGTTTGTAAACATTTGCGTACTTTCATCACGAACACTGGTAGGGTGCTGCACAATCAAACCCGATTGTGATTTTCGAAGATAGCCCTCCGAAGAAGTGATCATGCGTAACTTACTGTTGGATCCGATAGTCTCAACAAAGGTTGCATTTATGTGTTCTTTGTATTATCATGAGCCCTGCCAATGTGCTGAATGATCACTACGTTGCTTTTTTCTCGAAAATTGTTTGAATAACAACTGCCTTTCCAGTTGATTATCGCATGCAGTGAGTTTTGCTAGCGTGTATGGATGCATATATGTATGTATGTATGCGTGCACATATAAGTTTATGTATACATATGCATATATATATATATATATATAATCTTACTCACATTCCGGGATGGTACATCACCACAAGTCCAGATCAAATATGTTTATTGATGTGTCTTATATTATCGTGCAAATCGTTACACAGCACAGCGGTTGCATCAAGCAAAAGCATTAACACCACAGAGGTTTAAGACACAAGGTAAGGTTGGTTTCCGTCGTGTGTCTTAAATTTTCTTGGTGCTCATTGTTTTTGCCTGAAGATGCAGTCGCCGTGCTGCGTCTTCAGGCGAAAATGTTTTATTAAAAAGAATAAACCTGTTACATGTGAAAATAATCAAGCAGTTTTGGGGAAATGGTTTGCGTATTGGAAGCATGGGGCTATTTGATCATTATTTACTATTCATGGGGATATTTGATCAATATTTGATGCTGTAAAGATTCATAAACCGGGCATAAAGGTTCACCAGGCGGCATTGCATGCTGCTTGATCAACATTGTATGCTGCTTGGCGAGCATTAGTCAACTTAAATTGGCGCCATATTCATGCACATAGTGTGCTGGCAAGAATGTGAACTGATGATGCTTTGAAGCTCGGCATTTGGAGTCTAAATTTACGGCATTTTGCTGCCTGTGCTGCACATTCTTAGTTCGTCACCGACATAGATAAAACAGGCATAAGTGAGCATTGACATTGCATTAGTTTTGACACGCCCAGCTGCTAAATAAGCATCGTATCCATTCATTATTTCCATGTCATCAGCCTATTACTAGTACACATAATGTTCTCTCAAGGGCACATCACACCACTGTCCAGCTGCAGCTGCAGTTTACACCACTGACACTGAACACGGTTTCACAGTTGACACCTAATTCTCCACGCCAAAACAATGAAAATAATACGCCTTAGCCATTGCTCAGACCACGGCAATGTGCACTGTTTCAAGACTCCTGTGCTGATTTACTTTCAGCGTACTTCGAGTCTTCGAACACGTAGCGCAAGGCCTGTCTTACTCACGAGGACAAGTTTAACGCAGTCGCGCCTTTTCTTTTATAAAGGGAGCACGTGTCGTCATTGTCCGTCGCTGTGAAGTAATGTGATGCTGTTTGTGGCGGTGAAGTGAAGAAACTCGATACCGAAACAATGGCCTACTGCATGGTCAGCAAGCTACGGAAAGATAATTTTTCGTGTGGGCTTAGTTTGTCTTGGATGCACCATTAGTTGTCGCACGTATTTGTCGTTTTCGTCCAGTTGATTGGTGCAAATATTTGTTTTCTAAGAGAGCTGCGTTTGCGCCTGTACAGAGCGTACAGCCGCCAGTACTATGGATGAAAACATTTCGTATTGAATTATCATTGTTTGAAACCTCAGACAAACTTTGCATTGCTGCTAATATCATAAGCTTGGTCAAAATATCTGCAGAGATGTCTCTTTGAGAAAAAGAAAACTAGAAAGGCTGGCCACACTCCCTTCAACCATTTTATGTGAGCAGGCCAGTACAGCTCGTCGTTAATCAACGTTAGACCTTTAGAGGAATGGCATTCAGGCATTATGAAATAACTTGGCATGTGTGCTAGCTTCGAAATTTGACAAAAGTGCTCCGGTCATGGTTTTCATCCCTTTTCCTATGTGTGGTCATTTTGTCCAAAACCTGGTTGCTTTCTCATTGCTCGAAACCATGAAGGATGCTGTGCTGTGAAGGATGCAGAAGCATCAGCTGTTATTTTATGGGAGGACATTTTGTTATAATTTTCATTGATAAACCCTATTTTCAATGGCGGCAACGTCACTTGCTTGCATTTCATTTATCTAATCATGTATTCATGCAGTCGTGGCACATCTGTGAGGTCTTTTGCAAGGCCAGCGAGTCCTGAACGCCTTTTCGCAGCATTGAAGATGTTTTCGTGTTATTACACAATAATGCATATTTCGTGATGAAGAGACGTTATGGCTACAAGAATTTATGCTACACTTAACATGGCTGTGAACGCATCATATCTATCAAAGCACCCCATTTGTGCTTTTGTTTTACCAGCTGCTGTTAACTTTGGTTGCTTCGAACAGGGGGATCATTTTGGTCTGTGCAAAATCTTCATATATAATTTTTCCAAAAATGTTCATGAAACGAAACGATTTTTTGTTCGGAAATGGATATTTACAGATAACTTTACGCGCAGAAACTGCCGTAATTTTCATGCTGTAACTTGACACACTGTTGAGAGCAGAAACGCTGTTCAACACAACCTCAGTTCACAAAGAAGTTAGTCTTTTTATTGCCAGCGAACGCCAGCCCCGACTCATCTTGATGGATAACAGGTGAACTACCTATTTCTTGTCTAGGATTCAGTGGACATCAGACACAGCGTTTCAGCTCACAGGGGGACTTTTCTGTAATGCGCACAGAACCAAGTGCATTGCTTTGATCAGAGAGTTATTCTCATTTTCCCTTACATTCAAATATTTAGTATGGTACTGACAAGCGTCTTTGAAAGCTGCATCTCTGAAATTGTAAGGCAAAAATGTGCACTATGAGGCACGGTCGAGACAAAATTACATTTTGGGAAAATTGGGAAGGCGTTTAGCTTCAGCCTCCTGATGGTTAGCTCCACAAACTGGATTGTGTTGGATTACCAAGTGCCACGTCTGCGTACGTGGATGCATGCCCAAGTAATATGCATGATGACGGTCACGAATGTATGTTATCATTGCCCTCCCAAAACGGAGCATTTAGAACTTCTAGTATGCAAAGGCCCGCACCAGTGTATTTGTGTGTGGGACTATCGGAGCATTCCAGGTCTAATTCCAAACCCAAATGGCTGCAATTTCACTAAAAATGCACGAGTGTGTCGCCGTAGTCGAAAAAACAACGGGTTTGGTGGAGCTTTAATTGACTACAAACCTGTCATCCCTTTACAGCCATGTTACAGTCAACCACCACAAATTGTATTGCATGGCGCTTTAAGAATAACCAGGTGCCCTAGTTATCTACTTCTTCGTGGCCTTTTTTCTGGCCGTGGTATTTTCGGCCGACGGTTTATGATAAAAGGTGAGATAAAAACGGCACAAAAAATGCCATCAGTGACGGTATTAAAAAAGAATGGCTACAGAGCCCAGGCAAATCATAAGGCCACAGTAAAGGATCCGAGAAACATCATAGCTATCTGCAACTTCTGTTTCTTAGCGGCCCACGAGACGTCTTATTGGAGCCCACGAGGACATCTGTGCGGCCCATGGAGGTCGACCCTATCCCGAGGAGCAATGCGCGTGTGCGTCAGGCCCGGTGCTGAGTCTTCCGAGCCTGAGACCATCGCGGCATTACCTTTGGATGACGGTGCGCGTTCCGAAAGGCCGGTGTTGGCGCCGGAAGCGCGGCTTCCGTGCACTCCCGGCCTTCCCCGGGCCTGGGAACCCCACCGTCGCTCCCTCCTGGCCCCGTCCGCATTCCGCCATTCGCGGCGTCCCCACTGCTTCATTTCGTTCTGGGAAGGCCTGGCGCTTCCACGAGGGGCGGTCCAAATGTTACGGGCACTTCGCCGAACGAGGGTGGCCGGCGGCCGCGGACGTCTTGTCTCCTGTATACAGTTCGCGGAACGCCCGCCCGGGAGGGGTGCTCGGCCCTCCCTCTCCCCCTTCCCCCCCCCCATCGTACGGCGTGACATCACGAGCGGACTGGGGGTGCAGCTGTGCTCCAAGTGGCGCCGCTCACCTCAGTTGGCGGCCGTTCGGCGAACGCCCCTTGCACTGGCGCTGGCACGGCCGCCCCCCTGAGTCGCGCGGCCGAGTGCCGCTGGCACGCCGCCGGCCCCCGCTGGCACAGCAGGATTACCGCTGCGGCGGCCACGGCCTGCGCCGGGCCTGGCGATCCGCCGCGGTCGTCATCCGTCATCCGGCGGGCAGTTATGTAGCTGAGCTGTTCAGGGTCCCACCCCTTGATGGGCGGGTGTTGTTCTCGCCTTTCAGCTTGGATGACCTGTTGTCAACATTTCGCTGGATGTAGTTGTACCATCACGCGGCGTTATGAGACGCAGTATTGTTTCAGTTCGCTGACCCACTGACTGAAACTGCTTTTATCCGTGTGCATATGCGTATCTCCACGTGCCTTTTTCTTCTTGTACGACTAGTTGCAGAGAAACCACCCCGTGGGCTCTGTTGTAATAAAATTAATATAAAATGTAATTCATTGTAAACAATTGCACCACTGCAAGCAAGTTCTCTCAAACAGACACTCCACGACAGACGCGCATCGTTGAGAGCCTCAATCAGAGTCTCGAGCCTCAAGTGCGTAAGACCTTCACAAATGTCATCACTCGTGTCATCCCTCAAACCTATACCAGTCGTCACTCGTGGCATGCAAAGGAAAAGTGCTAAAAAATCCACAAAAGGTGAAAACATGCCGAAAAATGTTATGTTTAGAATTTCAGTGCCGTGTATTTAGGCGGACCAAACGCCATTAAATGCACATGAGGACGTATCGCGCCTTACCTCACCATCATGGCAAAGACCAGAGTGACCTCTGCCAAAGATTAGAATCTTCCACGTGTCATGTCTCAAGTGCGGCAAGCTAGCATATTTAAAGGACAAATAGAAAAGCTGGCGCCGGCTTAAATCGATCCCTGCGTGATTTATTTGGTTTTTGTCACCGTTGCAGTCGCTCATTTAGATTTAGCCATGCAATGGCTATTAATATTTTGATAAAATAATCACGCAACGCGCAACCAATAAACTACAAATGCACGCAATCACGAAATCGATTAACCACCGATACAAAAGAACATTACAACACCAGTTTAAGGGCTTTTGATGAATGCAGTGGTTGACTAAAACGCACGTTCACTCCGAGATGAAGACACTCGCAACCCAAATGAACGTTTGACGAGTTAATTGATCAAGAAACCACCAATATATGGACGTTTTTGCTTGTCATCTGCGTTTAGCGTAGCAGTGAAGAAAGGGCAGAATTGTTAACCGACGCTGAAATGAACTGTGCCCCCGCATCGATGTGCAGCTTCGATATCGTTGCCTGTATAAAACCCTGGTGGCCGTCAGATTTACGCCCTCCACCTCTAGTCACAGAATTAACGTGAGGTCCATAGCCTGTGCTGACGGAGAGGGATTGGTCGCCCCCTCGGACAATGGGGGCCTGTCCGTGATAGAATATGACCTGTTGGCGGGTTGGTTGCATCACACGGGGCTTCTGGGACTTGCCTCGTTAGGCGACGTGGATCGACACATCGCCCCTGCGGTGCTTCAGTCTTTAGAGCTTCAGAAGCCCGCCATGAAGCTCCTCAGCAGCAGTGTAACGCGACAGGGCTATTGTTCCTCTCGATGAAACCAGTAAATCACACGCATTCACAATATGCATTTCTGCTGCTGCTGATGCTAAAGAAATTGAGGCGTACCAAAAAAATTGAGTGTTCCTCGAACGGACAGGTTATTATTCCAAAACTTATTTTTAACCCCAGTAAATCCTAAGCGCCTGAAGTATTGCTAGTTTTCACCCTGTCTTCGGCCGTGACGTAAGTTGCCACGCTGGCCCGTTGCGACAGTGAAGTTGCCATCGTGCGGCGCTCACGTCCCGCTTTCCGATGTTCGGCCACAGCTGCGCAGAACTACAAGTCGCCCACAGGAAGAAAGGCAGGCGGCAAATCAATCAGAAGAGTGTGCCGCAACATTGACTGTAAAGAAAGGTCGTTGTGCACAAGTTCTTGATGTTTTGAAAGAAGAATCGTATGGGCCGAATGGCAGTGTTACGCTGAAGCTGATGACAATTTTGTTTTTAACAGCGCTTCGGCTGCTGTTAAAAGCCAAAACTGAGTGGGCATGTTTCGACATGAGAAGAGCTTGGGTGCGCCCGGTCCCCACCTACAGCCGAGCCGAACAAGGGGACGGCGCGGCGGGCAACTGCCGCGCCGCCAAAGCTGCGGCCGCGCCAGACGCAGGCCGGAGCGCCAAAAGCGCCGCCAGGGCTACGGCCGCGCCAGACACGGGCCGGAGCGCCAAGAGCGCCGCCAGGGCTATGACCGCACCAGATACGGGCCAGGGCGCCAGAAGCGCCGCCAGGGGCCGGAGATCCAATAGCGCCGCTGTGGTGCTGCTGGGCACGAGTCAGGGGCAGCCAGTACCCTCACTCACGAAGGGCTGACCAGGCGCACCTCGTCTGCGTGAGCCGGGGCACAGCCACTCAGCTGAAACATCAGGCGCACACAGCACCCGACGGCTCTCCTTCGATACCCGCCTTAACCCGCTTGGCTTCTAGCTAGTGTCGCACTAGGGCGGCGCCTGACACACCCAAACGGCGGTTATCCGCGCGCGGAGTCGACACAGGGCACCTACAGATACGTCAATTCAGGGTAAAGGTGCGCGTTGGTGGATGCCTAGACTGATCCGCAAGACGGCCAACTCAACACCCGGGACCCCCTCATCACTACCGTGGAGTACAACGGGACACGGCAAGTCCTGTAAGAGTGAGGGCAAGGGCTGAGGGGTTGCTGGACCCTACCCTAACCGAGGTCAGACCCCTCGCGGGAGGTACGTTTAGTCCGGCTCCTCCCCTTTGGCCGGAATGGGCGCTTTAAAAGCCAACCAAACCGCACGCACGAACATTGGAGCGGTCTCTCTATTTTGTCCTTTTTTCTTGTTTTCTTCTTTCTTTTTTCTTTTTCTTTCTTTTTCTTTCCTTTTAATTCTCCCACCGCGGAAAAGTGGTGCCTCACGGAAGGACGCTAAAGGTGAACTATGCGAGCACCATGAACTTAATTACGTGTGTTGCTTTTCAGGATTGCATTCCGTTCCCTTAGCATTGGCTCTCCTCGTCTTAGACATGTGACGTTATAGCCGACATTTTCTTACTCCGTCGGTTTCGTGCGCATCGCCAACGATCACCATCTCGATATCGCGGAACGGATGAGCGATGGCTTCATGTACTGACCGACAGTACATACACGCTTGAACATGCGTTGAAAAGTGCGCCAGAGCCACTGCGCGTTGAAATGATGTGAAGACTAGTCATAAATACCAGGGACTTACTAACAGGTGATCAGTTTTCAAACCGGGCCCTAAATCGTCGGTCTCAAAGGGCTCTGTCCCCTGTGGCCCCTTGCCTGCGCTATTGATCAGAAAGAGGCGCTGCAATCTTATGTAAAGTTTGCAAACAACTAAAATCATATATTTTTGATGGTCCCGATCCCCTTGATACACAATCAAAACGCTTTGCTGGTGATAGCGAGCGGGCGTGTTGTGTCCACCAGCAGTGGTGGTGATCCCCTGCTGAGGCGAGTTCCCCGAAGATCGTGCGAGATTGTAGTTCATACCGAGAACCTTGCGCTGCGGCCGTATCGCGGTTGGTGGCAAAAATCAGCCGCCAGTATTCCGGCGGAGCGGTACTGGAACAGTGCCGGTCGGACTGTGTTTTCCGTTCATGACAGAGAGCTTGTAGATGCTATCATCTGCTTCAGACTCGACGCCGGTCGCGTAGAAAACTGTCGCTGGACGAGTACTCTGGATTCGCATTCAACTGCACCCTCTCGGAAACGACAAACACGCTGTAGCTTGAGCTCCTACGTCTAAGCCCGGTTTTGGCGGAATGTGAACAAAAATGGCAGCAGCGCCTTAAGTGGAGTAAATGCACTGAATAAAATGCGTTTACGATCTTTGCGGGACACCGCAAGAAGGATCAGCCCTACACAAAAGGATAAAAGACAGAAAGTTGCGGCATGTTGTCAGCTTAGTTGGCTATCTTCATTTTTCATCAGGTGTAGGAGACTAGTTTTCTCTTACCACCGCGATATTGCTGGATAGTTTTCGCCTTAGCTTGGGTCTAGGGCTGTTACTCTGTGAGATCGGTTCGGAGAGGATGTCAGACCCAATAAAGTTGACATAATTACCCTCAAATCTTGGCTTCCCTGGGTTTCAGGCACTTTGATTTCCGTTCCCAATGTCCAAATCCAAATATAAAAAAATTGAGGCAATTCTGAGATCATCTTGTCACGAATGACTGATTTCCCATCCATCCCATGATGTGATCCAAATAATGATATATGATGATAATATACATAATGGTGCGCTCAGGACCTAGTGTGCCAGCAGTTCAGACACTTGCTGCACTTCGTTGACGCAGTATTCCCATTTTTGTTAAAATGCGTGGGAGGGGGGTCAAAACAGCGTCGAGGGGCCTCGAGTCGATATTGGGGGTGGGGGGTGGGGGAGGGCTTAGGCACGCCGACAGGAAAGAAAGTGATACCCATGCTAAGGGCTCGCGGGCGGCGCGTACGCAGTAGTGACGCCTGCATTATGGCAGCGTTTCAGTTCATTGTGTTACGTCTTAAGACAACATGAAAAAGTCTGGTGAAAATTTGCATTCAACTGACAGTGTATCAGCTGTTCATGGTTTCAGAGTCCAAATGACATTTTTAGAATCAAGATTTTCTTCTCAGTCCAGAAAAGTAGAATCAGTTAACTCGTTTCTTAGGCCTAATCCTTTCACCCTGGCACCGTTCGGGTATTTCAACGCATGACTGCGCCTGGCGGAGGTTTAAGTCTCATCCCTGGTCAGGACCTAATCACGGGATCTCAAGAATTCAAGCGGCGATCCATGGCCCCTTGGCTATTGGTCAGTCGGCCAATCTTACCTATGAATTGCTTCATTGGGATGGTGACCTTTCCCACAACGAAATCAGTGAACTATATCGACTTTGCAAACAATTTTCTGTCACGGACCGTCTTCAGCGCCAGTGGAAATAGCGGGTACTCATTTCCAGCACATTGGTGGTGTAAAGATGAGAAAAAGAGCTCGTACCTGTTGATCTATGGAGAAATACCCTGGAATGGTCTCTGACGAGTTTTTGCATGCTCTTGGCGTAGGGTAAGGTTACAAAAGATTCCAAGTTGAGTTCGCTGTATGGGTTTGATGTTTCTGATCTGAATGAATGCTGCAATTTTAAGTCCTGTTATCTCATTGAACTCTTCGATAATATTTAGTCAGAATAATAATCTCGCATTCACTTACCTTTACTTATCTATTCACCTATTGTGATAGCATGTGATACGCAGCTAATGGCGCCAAGGGTCATGCAAAACACTTCAAAATCACAAAGAAGTTCAAACGACTCCAAGCGTTACGACACCCACAATATTGACAGTATAGGTTTGCGACTCCTCATCAAAAGAAAATGCGTGTTTTTGCTTTCAGAATCATATCGTTTGGTGTTAAGATGTCATGAGTCGGAATTAGATTGGGTCAAGGTCAGGTCGGATCAATGGCAGCTGGGGTCATTGTCAACGCAAGATTCGAGGGGGTTAACGTCCGGCTATCTTACTGCATCCAGTTCCCCCACACGCATGTTCCCTTTTTCCTTCTTCCTTCCTTTTCGCATGTGATCAAGGAATCAGCGGCTTGAAATTATGTTAAATATATCGGTTTATTCACCGCAAATGGATGCAGCAAGCTCATGGCAGCTCAGCTGCCCGGGTTCCCATCCCTTCTAATTTACCCGCCCGTGGCGGAGTGGGTTCGGGGTGCTCTAGGCGCTTCCTGTTTGCCCCTGACTGAGATGGACTGCGGCCGGTGGCAGCGGTCGCGATGAAGGTCAGATGACGGCGGAGTGTAGGACGGGCCGTGCCGAGCATTACAGCACGCCAAGCCATGGCCGTAATATTCTGCCGCTCATCGGGAATTTCGCGACTATATTGTGAAGTCAGGGTTCACGCAAAATGACTGCATAGCAGAGGTGCTGCTACCAGAAATCCATAAGAAATCGAAATATATAAACATGTATATATATATATATATATATATATATATATATATATATATATATATATATATTTATATATATGTACTTCAATCTGGCAGTCGTTACTGCGAAAGCGTATTTGATTTCTCGTCATGTACGTATTCGTCATTTTACGTTTGCGGGTTTAGTACTAAGGGACTAAATGGTTAAGTGTCACGGACGTGAAGGAACAAATACATATCAACGAATTAAAAACGCTTTTGGTATAAAATACCTTGATAATTTTGACAAACCTGGCGACATTTCATGGGTTCCGCTTCTGTTTATCCTAGTTTTGTGTATTTCAGATTCCGTACTAAATTAGATCCTTGTCTCATCATGTTAGCGTGAAAACACTAGCATGCGTCATTCTGGGGACCGTCAAAAGCCTCAGATAGCATATTATCTATTACGGCGGCGGATTTCCTTCAGTCTCTTCGTCACGCGCAGAGGATGAAATGGCCTTGCCTGAACACGAGGCTGGAGCCTGTTTTCCTGGGACACCTTCCTGTGATCTATGCCATCGCCCTTGCAGCTTGAAGGTAAGATGCACTAGCCGTGAAATCCTACACTGTTTTTGCATTGGTTTACGCTGGCTGTCAAGTCTGAAATCTCGTTTGCTATCAGCTCGCTTTCCGTCCAGGCCCTACTCTCCGGATAGACAGGAAAATGAGGCAATGTTCTAAGAAAAATATAAAAACTTCAAGATAGATAACAATCTGTGCGTTCGAGGCGGCTTGACATCCTGATAATAGCTAAAAACGATAAAAGACTGCTTGCAAAAAGGGCAATCAAATGCCGCTTGCAACGTGAATCACTTGATCATTGCTGTCTTCCTTTGCTTTGGTACGTATAGGCGTGGATTCACATCACTTCTTAGGCAAACACATTCCTGGCAGTGGAAGCTAAGTATGTAAATAATTATCTTCCTTCTATCGTAGATATTCCTGTTTTTGTGGTGGAATTTTGTTGATCCAGAAAGCTGTGCGTGATATATTAAAGTAATAATAACCTTGTCTGCAGCGCCAATAACAGTAACTTCGTTTTCATGAATGAGATGAGGGATTTTTTCAATGGTCAGTAATTCCACACCGGATGTGGGACAGATGGGGGCCGCGTCGACAGCAAAGCGTCGGCATTGCGCCAGCCAATGACCGCGTTACCGTTCCACCCCACTGAACAGCACCGGTGAAATCCGTGGGAGCACGCAATTTCCGGCTGAAAATGCGCACTGCATGCTCCGGAATGATACGCGTGTTCGCTAAAATAGCAGCGCCGGCAAAATTGCATCAGTTTATGTTCCGACCAGTCAGCAAAAAATCTGAGGCACGAGGCGCGCATTAGCAAGGTGCGAAATGGTATGCCGTTTCATCTGCTGCGCCAGTCCTCGCAGTCAGTATTTTTCATCCAGTCAAGCAGCTACACACAAGCACAGGCACGTGGCTGATGTATGCTCGAAATTCCAGTACAAGCGACTAACTGGACGCGATCAGGACGACTTCTTACCCGTGTGGCTGCCTGGCGTATGCTATTTCGGGTCACCACCGCACGGCGGGGGGAAGTGTGTAAGTGTGGCCAGCCAGTGTTTCCCAAGCTGCAGCTCACCGTCCGCAACGGCTCGCTAACTCTCTGGCAGACAGCCGAGCGCCGCACAGAAACGGCTTGAATGGCCGCTGGACGGAGCTTTCCAGCAGCGACTCAGGGTTTCACACCTAGAGTACACAGCTTCAGAATTCAGGGGATCACGCAGAATGTTCGTGAGAAAGGGCCGGACTTCGAGGGAGCTACGGGATGAACTATTGTGCTGAGCCCTGTAGGAACAACAGCTGAAGGCCCCTATGCTTTCTTACTGCTTTGTCTTGCGTCCTCTTTTCTCGTACATTTGTGTACAATGCGATGATACATACGAAATTTGGTTCAATTCCGACGTTGTCATAATATCACCTTTTTCCCATGCACACGTTCGGATGGTCACATTTGGTGTTTTTTCCCTGTGCACGGGCCAGCGCGCCTCCGCTGTGTGTACCTCTCGCCGCATTCAGCTCTCTCGCATGAATACTTGCCCAGCAAGAAGGATTTCCTTTTCTAATTTTTGTTTACACGCGCTCGGGCGGAGGGAGGTCAAGTTGACCCCCCCCCAAAAGTTTGTCCGGAATGGTTTCCGAACGGCGCGGCGTAGCCGCGCCAAATTTTGCGTAGCTGTAGACAATTGAATAGTGGATCGTTTGACACCAAACAATTTAGATGTACCTGGTAAGGTCACTGACTTATGGCAGGTCAAAGTCAGGCCATGGTTTCAGCGAAGTCAATTTTTAGGGAATCGTTTAATCTGATGCAACAACGGAGTGTTATACAAGGCCATAATCTCTGAGATGCCTTCTTGGGCAGCATACATATTGAATGAGCAAATTACGTTGATCTAAGGTCAGGTATGCAGGTCAGACCAAGGTCAAAACCAGCCTGTTTTATTACTCTAGAGCATGCTGTATGGGATAGTTTCTGATGCTCATTTCGATTTTATTGACAGCAGGAACCGCATTATACGTCTTCCATGGACTCCTTAGCAGTCAAAATAGGTCATTGACTTAAAATGACCCAGGTCAACATTTTGTTTTTAGAAACATACCGCCTAGCGAAATCTTTGTCGCTTATTCAAACGCAAAACTCAGAGCACTCCTGTGTGGTTTTGGTCACCATGATCTTGACAAGGTCAATCAAGGCCACTGACCTTAAATGAGCATGTGACCTTTTGCTTAGAAACAGTTAGCTAAGTTCTGGGGCACTTTGGAGAACAACCAGGAATTCGACCGTATTCGACCTTATTTAATGCAAAGGTCATGACCTAGGAACCTGAAACTCAGTCCTGAGTGAGTTCACGTATAGGTCAACACACGCTGTAGATTTAGTGTTTTTTAGCTCTCTTAGTTCTCGAGATCTCAGGGGGTCAAATCGCCCCCCCCCTCCCCCCCACCCCACCCGAGCGAAGGGTATATAGCCGGCCACCCGGGCGCGTGTTAAAGCAAGGTGAAAATGAAACATTCGCAAGCGATTAGTATTAAGTTTCTAAACACGCGTAACCAAAACTTTGTCTGTGGACCCAATCCCTTGCAGAGCCTTTACGTTGGCGCACGGTCTCCTCCAATTGTTGCCAGTGAACCAGCGGAGGGCAGATGAGACGTGCTCCCTCTTAAGCTGTTCTCTATGGCTCGAGGGGGATTCTCTAAGACTAGTTTTGCGCGTGCGCATAGCTCCGCGCTCGTGATCGGCGACACGGAGCGACTCCGTCGTGTAGAGCTGTGTGGTGACGACAAAACTAATCGTGGTCTCTTCGGTGTATTAGTGTTTATGTAACTTCGTCGGGATCTGGGTCTGACACTGTAGAGGAGGACAGGGGGAGGGGACAAGCACTGAAGGAGCCAGGCTTATTCTCAAAGGTATGAAAGACCCCATCCAAGATGATGGTGGCTTGGCTTAGGAGCGGTTCGACTACTGTGACAGACTGTGATAGGTGTCCTGTTCGGATATAATATAGCATTCCGAGTGAGGACTGCTAACTTGACTCAGGTGCAACAGCTTGCAATGCTTATGCAATGTTAGCTGGAAAGTTAACATAACTGCATGCACTGGGCGTGCACCGCGTGTTACTGATGCAAGCTGTACCCTATTAGCGCTTCTTTGCTAATAAATGTTGCAGGAGCTATCGGCCCCTGGCACTGAGGCATCGATGCTGTCAGAGGGACATAGTGCACTGGGTAAAGACTTGTCCGGGCAATGACATCTCCGTGCTGCATTGATTGATACCCGACTGTGATCTACGGCCCTTCGTCGACAATGCTTCAGGGTTCTCGATAATGTGTCAGAGAGAGGGGAGAAAAAGAGAGTGAGGGAGAGGAATGAAGGAGGGAGGGAGGGAGACAGGGAGGCAGGAAGATAGGGAGGCAGGGATGAAGGAAGGCAAGGATGCATGGAGGGAGGCAAGGAGCAGCAGGAGGAAATTCTTCCGCTATTTATGGAAATCTGATACCTTGCACCCATCAAACAAATAATGAAAATGTCGTGATAATGGCATGATAATAGTTTCCGATCCGTCTAAAAGTATACTATTGGTAGTAATGTTTCGCTTCCACCGGCGAGAGCGAGCAGGGCTCCAAGCAGTTGCTAACTGTGCGTAGGGATCTTAGGATGGTTCGTCCGTACCAACAATACTATGTTAATAATGTCCTGGTGAGCGCCCGGAACCTGGAGCGTTCATGCAAATCATGAAATATCCTAGCCACAAGCCCTGGCGCCTCCATACAGATGAATCGCCTTCCACCTTTCGCAATAAGCGAAAAACCTTTGATAAACCCCCTGATTGAGCTGCGCTTCTGTCTGTAGACCTGCTATCTGTGAACCATTAATGCACCCAAATCACACATGCAAACCCGCCACAAGCACGGAGCGCGTTGTCAGCGCCGGCGTAAACTTTCCAAATCACACCAGTTAATGATATCACGTAATTTGCTGCTTCCCAGTGGACACCACAGGCTTCAATTATTTTCAAGGTGACTCCAATCACGCCTAATGTCTGGGAGCATATTTGTTTTTTATGTGGCCTTCGCAGTGCGGGCGGCGGCGGACTGGGGCGCAGCGGCTCAGCGGCGAGTTAGCGGGCGGCGGCGGGTTGGGGCGCAGCAGCTCAAAGGCGAGTTAGCGGGCGGCGGCGGGTTGGGGCGCAGCGGCTCAGCGGCGAGTTAGCGGGCGGCGGCGGGCTGAGGCGCGTCGGCTCAGTGGCGAGTTAGCGGGCGGCGGCGGGTTGGGGCGCAGCGGCTCAGCGGCGAGTTAGCGGGCGGCGGCGGGCTGAGGCGCGTCGGCTCAGTGGCGAGTTAGCGGGCGGCGGCGGGTTGGGGCGCAGCGGCTTAGCGGCGAGTTAGTGGGCGGTGGCGGGCTGGGGCGCAGCGGCTCAGCGGCGAGTTAGCGAGCGGCGGCAGGCTGGGGCGCGGCTGCTCAGAGGCGAGTTAGTGGGCGGCCTGCCCACTGACGCCCTTCGCCTCTTACCATGGCGGAGCCGGAACACACGGAGAGCGAGCTGTGGTCGTCACCACATTGGGAGCGGGAACACACTGGGAACGATCTGTGGGCGGTGCAGCACAACATACAGCACACTGTGCTGGTGTGCTCTTTTCAGGGTGACATCCTATCCACAAAAAATAGACATAAAGAGCTAGAGACGCAGATAAACGAAAAACTAATTGAGACATGGGAATAAAACCTCTGATTCATTACTCACATCCCATTGACCCGTCTTTGGGTGGCACCACGGCGGGGGCAGGAACATACGGGAAGCAACATATCATCATAGCGCCTTTCTGAACTCAGCAATTGTGGACAGACGTGTATGCTATGCTGCAGCCCGCCGGTGGAGCATTCGCACCGTTCAGGCGTCGCCCAGTGCTTACACGGACCCCGCATAACACTGTGGCGACACATTGTGGCGCGATATTGTGGCGACCAGGAAGGCATTGCTTGGCTGATGCTTTTTCAAATGCTGACAGATGTCTGTTGAGAATAAGCGCACTGCACTGGCAAATCGTTCGAGCCAGTCAGCATTCAGCCGTGCGATATCACCGCTTATGGGAGCCTCTCTTCAGCCGAATTATTGCACCTTATCACAATTCAAACATCTCTGCCTTGACTACGTCGCAAGGCGTCTCCGGCAGAGGACGACGAAGTGGCCCACTTGCGCGATGGTTGTGTTTATTAAGCAAACAGAATAACGGATATCCCGTGAATGATGTCGCTTGGATCGACAGCGGATGTATTGGGTATAATTATGTTCGCCCAGGTTCAGATGACGCGGGGAGTGAGGGATCTGGCACTTCGTTACGGCTGTGCTCAGCTCCGCTGTGACTGACGTCATCCTGCCGTTTCCAGGCCGAATGCAAACATCTGGCCTTGCTTCAACTGTGTCAAACCCACACCACATATCAGCATTTCAGCCTGTTGGTGCTTGTTTGGAAAAACACAGCCATAGAATGCGGTGGTTTTGTTTTGGGCGCGCCTTCCTACCACCTACTCGCCTCAGTGTTTTTGCTCGGTTCATTGAGAGCGATCGCATATATAACGATCGAATAGAGCGGTTGCATGACAATGAGAAGGATGTCAGGCGGTGATGTCTCCACTTTTGAAAACCCGATGCTTGTTGGCACCTTAATTGTTAAACCCGTCGATATATGCGCTGCAAGAACAGTTGCTGATTCCTCTCGCTACGAACAAGAGGAATCAGCAACTGCATTTCAACATTTCAACAATCAGCAATATTTCAAATGCCTCAGCTGACTTTGGCTTGGCCCCTGCTCATGCAGTGGCAGTTACCGTTGTGTGCCTTCTTCTAGCGAGGTGTTGTATGACCTTGGATACTTTGACAACGGGCAGCTATCGGACTTAACCAGCCAGTCACATGGCAAGGAGCAGCCAACGCTGTCCCAAGTTCGCTGAACCTAACCCATCTGGGCATTGTCAGCCCAGAGTAAAGGTGGTGGAAAACAGGTGCCGACACTGACCAGGATCGAATGCTCCCGGAGGCAGTGCGGCGGTTGGACCGTTCAAAACAAACGCACCGGCGTGGTCACGCTATCCAAAGACGAGCGGTGGAAATATCTAGCATTTAGTTTCTGATGAGGTGTCAGGTTAGCCGGGTTGATAAATGAAATAAGACTTCTTGATCTCATCGCGAGGGTGACTTGGTGGCTCAATTGGCCCGTGGCCTTGTTTCGTGTTGTTGCCAATGTCCTGTGGTGTCTACATCCCTGCAAGACATGGCCAAGAAGGCAGTTTAGTTGACTTAGTGAAATAGGCCGCAGGCCATCCCAGCCATGGCAAAAAGTGAGCGTCTAAAGTGACTCGAGCCCACCCCGCCACGGGTTGGCTGACCCGAGGGCAGACACGTTTACCACCTGGCTTCCGATGGTGTCTTAATAAAACAAAAAGGAAAAGACAGTGGTGAATATAGGGTTTTGCTTTTAGTGCTCACTGAGAGAGTAATATTCGTGGGCACGGTACGCTGCATCAGTCAAATGCTAAGCTAAGAAACAAATGATGCCTGTTATGAATTCAAATAGATACCACAATCTGAAACCCCCGTCGTCAACGTCTGTTCAATGTGCTTTCAGACGTACTCACCAACGCGAGCAATTATTGAAAGCTATGAAGTAAGGGTCAGCAAGCTAAACTGCACATAGCACGTGGCACGCGCATATAAATTCAACACATCAAGAATGAGGTGACATTTTGGTATATGTTTGATCATCCCGGCCCAAAAAGAGACGTAGAACACACACATGAAATCAAAATGTACTTCTTTTGAAATAAAGCCGTGCGTGGATAACTGGTTTCATCAATAAACAGCTGTCAATTAGGATACCTTGGACCGGAATTTCGAGAAGACGAATAGCACTCAGGAAGTGGATTCTTCCGAATTCTGTCAAACATTTTAACGATCGGCCTGCTGCAAGGTAAACAGAGCCTCACAGGCGCCGAGCTGCTGTTGCGCAAGCGCTGAAGCGCATTGTAGGGAGCACACCTGGATCATCACAGAAAACGTGATTATTTGTGTTCCCAGTCAAAATATGACGCAAATGACCTCAGCTGGAGCTTTCTCCAAACCCGGTTAATAACTAGCCGACCCAATAGATTGTTTTATCATCAGCGTGCTGGATATTTTGAACTCTTAATTTTAACGCCTGCATTAGCAAAGGATTTGTTGCATTCACATAGGGTGTTAAAGACAATTAAATTCAACCTTTCTTCATGGCGAATGTGGTGATGGTGCGGACGCGTATTTGTAGCATGCAACTGGATTTTTGTGTCTTCGCCCGCTGTATCGTCGAGTGACATCGTAACTGGAGCTGAAGAGGTTTCCATGTCACGTAGTTGACAAGAATGGACCAATCGGATGTCAGTGATGAATCAAAGGTTCTATTCGCATGCTTCGATTTGTTCTTCGTTTATCTGCCTCACTAGGCCCTTGTGTCTAATTTTTACGGGATAGGATACCACCCTGAAAGAGCGCACTTTTGCAGAATGAAACATGCAAATCCTATCCAGCTGCTGAACTTAAGATCCGAATCACTTTAACCCATCACGGTATGCTAAGCGTAAAGATACTAGGTCCTAACAGTTGGCCTATATAGTATCGCAAGCCTTTCTGTATTAAACAGCTGTTTAACACAGCACTTGATAATCAACATCAACGCAGGACAAATTCTGCTCGGAGTCACAATCGCATTGAATTTGTGAGAGAAGGCTTTAACCAAAGCTATGTTACTTGTAACCTGTGTTGATATATTGGTTTTCATAACGACGAAAAATGCAGCCTGCTTGAATAGCTAGTGATTTGAGGATCGTGACCTTTGTTGTCAACATTTCGAAAGGTCATGTCAAAAAGTACCTGGGAGTGTAACTGAGAGCCATTGCGGGCATATTGGCAGAAAATATTACACGATGATCTTTTATTAACTTGATAGGAATGGCCCAGTCTTGGGGCCCTGCTCCAAGTCGGTCGGATTTTGGTCACACTGCCAGCAAGCAAGTCAGAACTCGTTTCGACAGCACTCTAAACTTTCTCGAACCTGACATCAACAGTTACAGTTGCGCGGACTTGTTGAGACGGGCATCACTATTACGGATGGTATGATCGTCCGGACCACCGTCCTTCTCTGGTGTGCTTGTATCAGCACCGTAACGCACCGCCTGGTATGATAGCATCAACACCGTAACGCACCGTGCCATGTGATAGCATCTATATACACCGTCTGGTGTGACAGCATCAACACCGTAACGCATCGTCTGGTATGATAGCATCTACGCTGTACCGCGCCGTCCGGCGTCATAGCATTATCACTGTAACGCACCGTCTGGTGTGGTGGCAGCACCACCATAACGCACCGTCTGGTGTGATGGCATCTTTTCTAACGCACCGTCTGGTACACTGTAACGCGCCGTCTGGTGTGATAGCATCTGCTCTGTAAGGCGCCGTCTGGTGTGATTACATCAACACTACAACGCACCGTCTGCTGTATTAGCATCCGCAGCGTTAATGCTAGCACACCAGGCGAGGACGGTATTTCGAGCGATGAGTCCATCCGCATTACGAGAGCCCGCTGACCTGGACGGAGAATGAATGCTTGCCGCGACCACCAGTGCAGAAGGCTGCAGCGTTCAGCGGCCTGGGAGGGAACAGTGCACGGGCTGCTCCACATCCAAGCCGCCATTTATTTGTACGAAGGCGACCACGGCGGACACGATCTATCCTGACCTAGTGCCTGCGGGTGCACTTGGTCTCTGCGGTCTTTTAGATCTCCTTATCTGACAAAACGGTCCCCAATCGACTACGTAGACAGGCTAAGACCAAACAAGCCTTTTCAATATGGTAGAGACGTACTGCACGCACAAGTATGGTGATGTGGTGATTGCGCCTGTAGAGTTACACGGCTGTGGCCCAGCTGACCAAGCGATGCCAAACAAGCGCATGCTGTTAAACGTTTGCAAGCTATGCATGGAGATGGAGTTTTGCCGTCCACAACATGGACAGCAAATATCCCTGGATGTTGTTCTGTGGAATTTGACAGCTGCCAGCGGATCAGCACAGGTGGTGCTGTGTTAAGTCAGCAATTCCCGTGAAGATGATAAGCACAGTTTTTACCAACAAAGTTACAGAAATTCTAAATTTCTTACACACATCTGAATGCGGAAACTGCAATCGCACTAACAGTCTAATCATACTTGGTCTTGTGCGTGCAATTAACAGGCATGGATCCTCTTGAGGGGAGAGCCAACAGGCATGAATCTTATTGAAACAAGATTTTGATCTTCCACCATCATCATTTATCCAGCGGCTGCCTCCCTTTCCTCCGACGTGCAGACACCCTTCTCAGAAAATCGCGCTCGCTTCGGCGCACCGTGCCCCAATTCCAGGGATGGGACGTTATAACTTACTGCGCGCCGCCTCCCTCCTTCCCTCCCCCCCCCCCCCCCCCCCTCCCCCGTCGTCCCCGCCCCGCGCTCCCGGCCACGTGGCCGAGCCACGCTCTTTCTGGCGTCGAACCCGTTTGGCGCAACGCGTTTGTCGGGAGGGGAGCACCCTCTGGGTCACCTTGAAACGGAGCGTCGCCGATTACTCTGCCCTGCTGGCGGGGACGCGCCGGGCCGCGCCCGGCGCACCGCTACAGTCGAGCCCCGACGACCAAGTACGGCCGAGCCCGGGGCGCAGCGCCGGAACGCTGGCTGGAGCAGAGCTGGTCGGCGAGGTTCCGGGTGTTAAAGGAACAGCATGTACGCACAGGCTTTTTCAGACGGTGTGTACAGCTGCGCGGTGCCATGCTTCGGACGTTGCTTCGCACGGGGCTCGCTACTCAAGGTTGCTTTCCTCTAGGGGTGTCACGCTTCGCGTAGAACATTCGACTCCCACCACCAGATATCTGTTCTGGGTACTGGTGCGATCATCGTACTGCTAGCATTAAAACACATGATGTTGGAGCGCTAGTTTGTGGTGTTGTAAGATGATGGTTGTGGTAAAACGAGCAGTGGCGAATAACTCGAACAGTGGTTATCAGTGTTGAAAGAACGATGGTGTGTTCACATGGAGCCGAGGCCCTTTCCCATGTTACAGGAACGGAGTGAGAAAGCTGGGAGAGCTAATCCTGCACTTAACGTTATGGAACACTTACACTGGAGGATATGAGTATGCATCTGAAGCAGAGTTTAAACTACCTGATTTAGCCCCTATGCCAATCACAATTTGCATCAGCCCGGTAAAAAAGAAAATATTCGGGCCGCGTAACGTTGTAAAATTGCAGTTCTTATAATAATTTGGAAAGAACGTCGAATGATAGACATCATAACAGTCACGGGTCAGTGCTAACCATATTTGGAGGGATGCCTGAGGCTTCTGCCCTAACGTGGCCGACAGACGTGTCGAAAGAGTTGACCTGAAAGGAGACTGCCATGTTTCGAGGCCATCGCAAAAACTAGGCCACCCAGGGCATACAATTAGCAATTCGTGTTGATTACGTTTTGGATATAGAATGCTGGTCAAAGCCGTAAACAGCACTATCTGACTTTAAGTGTGGCGGCGGCCATTAGCCAGCTGGCGGGCAGCCAAGCAGTTTGAACGGCCCAACGAACTCGCCACGTGTGTGGGCCGGCGGCAAGGTTTCGGCAGCGCTGGTGGCGGAAGGATTTGATCTCGTGCGCTGGCACCGAAAGTCGCCGGTTTTCCGCTGGATTGGAATGCTCTGTGTAACGCGTGCTTTTGAAAGTGAAGTGTTTTAAGCTCTCATACGATATATGACGGCAGATTCTCGGCCACAAAGGACGAACAAATGCTTAAGCCTGACGAATTAACACAAGTAAATATCGTTAAACAAAATATACATCTGATAGTGGCCAACCCAAAAATCCCATGCAGAACTCTGCTTAGATGCCAATTCTGAATGACAAAGCAGAGCCGTTGAATGATTGAAAACCGGCTTCCCAGACCAAATCAGCCAACTCCAATCAGGTTACAGACAGGAACAGCTAAGTTCAGCATGACAGATCGGTTTCTTTAGACACAATGTACACCCGTAGCCATTTTGAAAATGCTTCCTTTGCACGTACTACTTCGCGATAGCACTCCCCACTGGATGTGTCGGTGAAATGGCGTCCACTCGCGACACTGGCACCGCTGGCAGATGGACACGGCTGTTCGTCACATCTAGGGGTACTTCGTAATGCTGCGCAGGCATGCCGCGACTGCGTAGTTGGAAAAACGAGGACTATGGCTACGTTTCATGAAAGCAAATAGTTCTGATGAGTCATCGCTTTCATTCTAAGCAACTTCAGCACAATTTTCACCGACGCCGAGGGGAAATATGATCCATTTGTAAAGTCGTGCTGCGGTGGAGCGACCATTGATCAGACATATGCCACCCGCTGTACTCCTAGTCCACCATCAGCATTAGCATTACGCGAGATGCTGGCGCTAGTTCTTGAGCGTTACCGCTGCGGCTCGTCAAACCCTCTCGGAAATCTTCCGGTCCATTTTCACTCGGGCACAACTGTTTCAAGACTGAGGCTCGCGAGAAGCTGGAGATGTGGAACAGAAGCTGGATATGTGGAGTGGATTTGAAATCCAGTTGTTATGATGCAACGACACATCCCTAAAAGTTGAAGGGGCATGTGTTAGATATTACCGAAGATGGCACGGGGAATGGGGGAAGGTGCTGCTCCATTTTCAAGTACCCTTGTAACTTGGTCGCGTCCCGGGGGTTTCTCCGGGCTGCCCAAAGGGTTTGACGCGAACGACCGCCTTCCTCTGCCTGTCCGCTTCCAACGCGTCAAAGTGCAGCGCAGCCTTCAGGTTTTCCCGCCAACGCTCTTTCACTCCACCTGGCTTTTACTACGATAACAAAAGTAACCTTGAGTGGAACACCCTCCGTACTGCGCGCTACGCCCCCCCCCCCCCCCCCATGGAACGCCATTAGGCTGCCGGATACGACGCGCCCGCCCAGGGGAAAAGGTGACCTTGGTGCGTAGGACGCTAGCGTCCTTCTTTCGCCCCTGGCTCGCTCTGGCCTTGGACACCCCTTTCCGAACATGTGACCGTCCTTTTTTGTTCTATGAAAATGTGGGGCCCGTTCGATGGGAGGGAGGAAATGGCGGGAAGAGGAAGAATGCTGGTTCAAGGTGACATTGAACAGCGCCCCCAACGGACACGTGGCGCGAGCGGAAGGGGACGGGCAGGCCCCTCCCATCGACCGGAGCTGCTGCGCCGCGCCCGACGGAGGGGAGCGCGCTTGTGGAGCAGCTTGCGCAACCAGTTTGAATCACCACCAGCCGTTAACTGGGGACGGGTTCCCAGGAACTGCCAGGGGGAAATGTGAGGCGTTTCTTTATGGCCTCGGACTGGACGGGAATGTGTGCGACGCTGGCCGGATGGTGGCGCGCACAGGGTAAGGAGCATGCGAACCTTCAAGCACGTGCGTTATAACATGCCAAACGTATGGGGGAGATCAATTGAGTGTGGAGCGCAGGCGTGCTCGCGTGATGGCTGTCATGTCCTACAGTCACAAGCATGCCTGTAGTGACAGGTATGCTTCACGCGTCAAACAACACGTGCTGGGCTATGCAATAGATTCTACCTTCGATACTTAAAGGGAGGAGCGCTGGCATGAACGAGATGTGGGAGGACGAAGCGATACGAAAAGAGAACGTGCGAAGATAGACTGGAGAACGTACCCGAAACTTTACCCAGTTATACCCACTTTTGAGCCCGTGAGCCCACGAGGCGTGGGAAAACCATCATGCAAGGCTTCTGCAGACATTGGCTGGAGAATTTGCGTTTTTTAGGCTTTCAAAACCAAAGTCGTCGAATTTTCTTTTTTCTATAATCCTGAAAAGCATGGCTTGATTTGGCGCTTCATCTGCACATAAAACTGACCAATCTTACCGATGTAAAGTTCTATTGGATGCATTCATCCCGTCGCCATAATTTACTTATGCATTCATTTATAGCATCGTGTTATATTACATCATTTCTGTATTGCCTGTCATATTATTTATTGGCCCGGAAAAGGTGTCACACTCCACAGCTCAGCAGCAGTTAATGGTAGTTATCATGCTTCAGAGACGTATCCAGGGGGTGGGTGACAGGCTTTATCCTAGATGCTAGATACTGACTTTGATAAACCCAGGTGAGGACTTATAAATATGTGGACAGCGAGGGCATAGGTACCTAATTGCATTGGAAACAAAGAACCGTCTCGCACTATTGCCTCGTGTGTCATGTACAGCGTATCGGTAGGGTCTGTCAGATTCTCAAAAAGTTGGGAATAGATAGACAGCCGTGTCCTCCAGACAGCTTCACATTTTACCCTCCATTGGGACATGGGCGGAATTAGTTCAAAAGTCTCCAACAAAATCAGGTAGCCTCGAATTATCAAATGTCTTACAGGTCTTGTATTCCCTCCAGAGATGTTCAAAGGCCATTTTCGTGCTCTTCACTTTAGCCTCCCACGCATCGTTCTCGTAGATATTTCTTCGTTGCCGTATTGAAGCCCTTCCCCCTACCTCCCCTCACTCATTTTTGTTTTGCTTGTCGGTCCAGTATGATGCATACATGTATTTGGTGTTTTACTGCTTTTTTGCCAGTCATCTACAGCGCGGTCACGCAAGTTATGAGCATGGGTCACACAGCTTCTAAAAAGGACACAATATAAAGCTCGTTACGAATCATCTGCCCTCGTGGCGACTCGCGCGAGGAGCAGAGCGATACATCTGCCCTCGTGGCGACTCGCGCGAGGAGCAGAGCGATACATCTGCCCTCGTGGCGACTCACGCGAGGAACAGAGCGATACATCTGCCCTCGTGGCGACTCACGCGAGGAGCAGAGCGATACATCTGCCCCCGTGGCGACTCACGCGAGGAGCAGAGCGATACATCTGCCCTCGTGGCGACTCACGCGAGGAGCAGAGCGATACATCTGCCCTCGTGGCGACTCGCGCAAGGAGCAGAGCGATACATCTGCCCTCGTGGCGACTCGCGCGAGGAGCAGAGCGATACATCTGCCCCTGTGGCGACTCACGCGAGGAGCAGAGCGATACATCTGCCCTCGTGGCGACTCACGCGAGGAACAGAGCGATACATCTGCTCTCGTGGCGACTCGCGCGAGGAGCAGAGCGATACATCTCGTCACGTGCATGGCCGCCATTTAAGCGCGCATGGACTTCGTCGCATAACACCTTCATAAATTCCAGTAAGAATGCCACCAGGGAAAATGGCCACCCGCAGATCTCAGCCGATGCTGGTTGTCGTCTCAGGCCTTGGCCCATAGCATGGCTCCATATCATAGCCCATAGCCCCTCGTTACATCGGAACTGGCTGAAGGTAGGTAGGTGCGCAGGTGCTTGATGTTTCAGACGACACATTGGAAATTACTATTCGTGCTTTGAGGATAAGTTGGCGTCTGAACAGAACACTAGCTTACGTCGTCCAATATATTGTGAGTGTAGATGGATGTTACATATGTCCACTGGCGAGCGTGCCTTTCTGGCTAATATTAATGTTTCTATGGGATGGACACCCATATACGGCACGCTAATCCGTGAATTATGTCTGTGGTGAAAAATTAGATCTGAGGACGTGAGCGGGTTGTTCGGAAAGTATTTCTTTGCGGGGTGGGGTGACTTTTCAGATTTTGGCTGCATAACTAGCATGGTTTTAGAGTCTCAAAAAGTGACAACTTTAGTGCGCAGTCCAAGCCACAGCTGGGTAGCGGGCCGGACCGCGTGGATCTTTTGGTAGAATTGTAGACGTTGGACATGGTTTTAGAGCCTTGGAACGGGCATGTTGTTCAAAAATTGTGTTCACGCTCTCTTCATCTATGTTGCCATGACACTTCATTTAGGTGCATTGCAACACATCCCAAAGCGCGCTGTATTCTTACCAGCTTGGTTAAAAGCGCAGACATCAAGGTAAGGCGTTTCATGTAATTGGCCGGCAAGTCAGACCTGGAACGGCTGGCGGGCGAGTGTTACCCAGGATAAGGGCAAGTACGCATTACCCAGGGTAACAGCCAGTATGATTTACCTCGGAAATAAAACATCTACCATCAGGAATTGCAGCTTAAGCGCGCCCGATTTAAACTCCGGGTGCTCGGCCGAAGTAGCGGCTGCCCGGCGGGACTTGGCGAAAATGTCAGCCAGCGTAAATGACGAATGTCAACTTGATCTTCCCAATCCCCGACACCTGACAGAAAAACGCGCGCTCCTGCACTGACGTCACACACACGAGCCACGCGTGACGATGTCTGTTGGCGCGAAAGAGGCCCACGCGGTCTGGGTGTCGGCGTCGGTAATCCCTCGACAGCGGCCTTGAGGTAGACAATAGCCATGAAATCTGTTAAGAGGGTTACGTGTCCGGCTCTGGAGGTCGGCGCGGCGTTGACGGACGTGCCCGCAGGTGCCGCGTGGAACGCTCTGGCAGTCCCGACGGGCGCGCGGCGGCGTCTCCTCATGTGGCGGGAAGCCGTGAGACCGCTGGATTCGACACTGACACACAAAAAATGAGATCAGCCCGCGGATCTGGGAGCGCCACGTGCAGACAAAAAAACTGTGATGGTGTAGCGTGTCGCGACTTGATGGAGGACAGCGTACAGGGCAGCTTCGTAGAACAGGGTGGCCGCTAGCGGTTTGGTCGGCTTGATGGAGGACAGCGTACAGGGCAGCTTCTTAGAGCGGGGTGGCTGCTGGTGGTTTGGGCCCGAATACCTGCGGTCAGCGGCGCCCTAGTTCAGAGCACAGCGGTCATGCTGTGCTCTATTGAGCTTGGACGCCTAAACGGGATGTTCTTTAGGGTCATAGTCTATGCTGAACATGCTATGCTGACTGTAGCCTGGCCTCTCTGATGTCCCAGGCACTGTGACCACCTCGCGCCGGGTTCATATATTTGGGCCACTATGTTTCCACGGAGCCGTGAGAGCGGTTGTTGGCTCATCTGTTCGGTCAAGCCCCGATACACAGAACGAAGCTGCGGGGCTCTTGTTGCAAAAAAGCTCTTGGTTATATGACACATTGAACGCGCAACATGGCAGGATATGAGCCTCATCTGTGTTAAACGTCATCCTAGTGCATAATCATCAGCCTCAGGTCTAATTCTTTGACGCAATGGAACAACGGAAACCCGCGTTTCAACACATCCGTGCATTCGCTTCAAGGACTTGGTGTCTCCAAGCATTTTGTGTTATATGCGAAAGATCATGGCTCCACATCCTCACAACAATACCGTTACTCAGATCGACTCATGAGACGCATGCGCACTAGTCATTGTCGTCATCGACGTCATCACGATGACGGTGATGATGACAAACATCATGTTGGGCATTCTTCATTTTTCCTGAATTCCATTACCGCGTACCGGCCTTTTCGGAAAGACCTAACCAAGACGAGCACTCAAATAAGGTAGGACGCAATGTACAATATAAGCGCATTCCTAAGGATGCATATCAAATTGATGTGAAATGATGGATATTGCCGTCCAACGCGCAACATTTCATGTGCCGGCGTGCCTTCTCGAATCGATACAGAGCCGAGATCGAAAGTCCAATCGTGATTGTGCCATCGTTGCTTGGCGTAGTGCAAGCCTCGAGCAAGCTACCCATTCTTGCTTGTGTGCTCTCCGCTCAATTCAGCTGGGGGGCGGGGACTCGCTGCCAGCGATTTCATCAAGAATACTCACGCCCGTGTGACCAGATGACATCACGGTTTTACGTGAAGGAATCGGCTGATTAACCATCCAACCATCCCATGCATGGCACCCTTAGTGGATTTATATAAAAGAGTGCCATCACCGCACTGCAAATCTCAATCACTGTGGGTCATCCTGTCCGGCTATTTAAAACGTAATGTGAGTATTCTGTCGCGATAATTAGTGAGTGCGTTCATCTCTTGGTCCCAGCTGGGCCAAGAGCAGAACTCATCAAATCGTCGTGGCCTGGTCAAGACAACATAACGCAAACAAGCTTGAGCGTCGTGAGATGAAGTAAATAAATACATGCTCACAGCTTCAATTTCCTTTCACAACTGTGGTACTACTTAATAAAAGACATACGCAAGACACATATTATACATCGTATTCTACCTTGTTGGAGTGCTCGTCTTGGTTACGTCTTTCCGAAAAGTCCAGTAAGCGGTAAACAGTCATGGAAGTATCATTTACTCTATTGCGCATTACTGGCCACAAAGCAGCTCTTCTCGGGACATGGCGCACCACCACTCCCCGGTTATTTCCGGAACACCCCGCGAACCGTTCATCGGATCATAACCAAATCCTGCCCAGCCGCCTTTGAAAATCTTATAAATCCTACCAGCTTCCTTTCATTTCAGACCACGGGGCCATCAACCTCTGCAATTGAGGCGCCCTTATAACACAATTACCGCCACCACATGTCACATCACTGACCTACGGTAGCGTGCTGAAAGGCTCTTCGGCACACAGATGGGACACCGACGCTCCGCAGTGAATGCTCCACACTCTGGGCGCCAAGACGGCCTCGCCTGGTGGCTTGGAAGGTGAGGAGCTGAGGTATGATGAGCATTGAGATACTGCTGGCACCGATGATAATGAGCCTCGAGGCACTGGCTGACCCGGTGTTGCTTGGTACACCCGATTCCCTCACGTTGAGGATGTGAGGCCGCGCGGAAGGCCTGCTGTGCTCTGTATGACCTCTTCATGGCGTAATGCTGGGTGCTCCATACCCCAAAAAATGAATAAATTAAGCATTAGAATCGCGATATGTACCATAAGCATAACACAGGGAATGATTTAAGCTCCAACACCTGCATATATCGCATAAGTGTTGCGTTGGCACCGTGAGCTTTTGTAACTCAGGCAACAGACCAACTCAGGCAACTCAGGCCAAATCATTTCATCGATTCGGCACAGAGCACCCCTGTCGTCTTGTGGGAGGCCAGCCGAGATAAGGATATTACCGTACTCACGACGAGCCTGGCGGATCCCATACGTCAGTCTCCGTCCGGCAGCCACACAAACAAGTCCAACGACGGTGCTATCACGACAGCAATGATGCCATTCTCATGCAGGGCCTCATTACAGACGCGTCGCAATGTCGTTAGCATTCGCTTCATCCGTCTTCGGCTGGGCGCGCCCCAGTTACCACACCCACCGGAGCGACCACACCAGTTACACACCAGACCAGTTACGTCAGAAGACAGGCCTCGGCAGTCTGCCCGCTGCCGTTGACCTCGGCTGACCCGACCTGCGCGGGCCGGCGTCGGGCAGCAGCAGGACGGGTCCAGCGGAGTCTGGCGTTCAGACCGCTCCGAACGCCTTCCCCTGCAGCAGGTGCGGCCGGTTAGACGTCCTGCCTGCCACGCCAGCTCCTTTGGCCTCATTTCGAGCTTGAACCGCGGACCGAGCTCGCGAGGGCGCAGAGGCCTCAGTAGATGGCTCCCGCGGAGCTACAGTCGCTGACAGTAGCGAAACGTGGGGCACTTTAAATACAGTTGAAATCGAGCTTAACACGGGCATATTTGGGCTAGTTTAGTCAAGAACGTGAATTCTTTGGCGGTTCGCTCCGCCGTACGGAGTTTTGCTCTTGCACTTGGGCGCGGAGCCGGCAGCCGTCTCCCACCTCGCGGAAGGTGGCGAACCCCTGAAGCTGCCACGGATTGAAACACAACGTCATCTGAGTCATCTGAAGACCTCGCCAGCCTCTCTCGAAATAAGTGGGCTCGTGCCTGTCAAGTGAAGGCTCTGCAGAGAGAAAAAGCGACCAGATGCCCCTTCACTGGCGCTCTATCGTCGCTTGGCGTGCTGAGCGGCGGTAAGCCTGAAAGCGCAGCCTACTTTTCGACTGGCGACCACCATGATGCTGGTCGTGTCGCTCGCCTCTGCATGTCACGGCAATCTGTTGTCCAACATGATGCAATAGTTGCCTTATCGTCACAGAAAACGAGCAGCCTGTTCTCAACAAAATAACTGTTATTCCCGCGATTCAATTTCCCTTTTGAAAGGTGAAAACGTTAGTTTGTGAGAAGATGCGTTCTAGTCCGGTCTGCAGAGACAGCATTTGAGAGTAAAAACCTTTGCAACAAGATATAAACCCCCCGTGCAGGCGCACGCCTTTAAAAGTTGAAAAGACAGTGTCAATGGCTGGCCACTAAGGTCAACAAAGGCCGTCTAGCTATGTCTACTCCCTCGTTTGCCTGCCTGAGATTCCGTGTTTAACCGGGATGGAGTGCATTTTGCATACACAAATGGCTGGGCTTTTATGGAACGATCGTACCTATATATGCCGTGGGGAACAGACGTCAAACCGTCAAATCCATGCTACCCACTGGAAACTCGAAGCCGACAACACGTATACACACTAGTCAGTAAAGTAAGCTTCCCAAATGCCACGATGTGTGTGACGCTATACACACCTTAACGGCCTGGACCGAGCGAGGTGATGATACCTGTGAAAACAGCCAATGATCAGGATGCATATGATGACACAATATAGACTTATTGAGCCAGGCATATGCCGGGAATCAACAAAAATTGGTTTGACCACTCTTTTGGAAAGGTCCTTTCATTGGCGCTTAGCGAGAGAGGATTCACTGATGCGTTGTGCGCGCGCCAACCCACTAGACATACTGCTGTAAAATTGACCAAACTTGGGTCTGGCCAAACTGATCACTTTCAGCGGAGGGAATCGATGAACATGTCAGGGATTCATTTCTGGTGACCATGATCAGTGCATTATGGAAATGGTGGATATTTTTCTGGCGAGTGCTGGTCACACTGAAATGGACCGCACCCAGTTTGATTGCCTAATCTCTCCCGGCTTAGGCCATAGTGTGTTGCATTCGAAACCGACTTCGGAAAGAGGGCATTGGTCGCTTTCCCGCCTATTGCTGAAACATATGTGCCAGACATTGTTAACGTTGTTTAATGGCTGGTAGCCAGCACATTCACTTGCATCGTGGAGCTGGCATCACGTCTTTAACTGCAGCAGTTGCTGAGATCTGGCATCACTTGTTAAGAACACCCCAAAGAGGCCAGTGCCATGATTTTCACTGAAGCATGTGACATGGGGCCCACGTCGACCCACACCTTTGATGATACGAATGTACTCTCTCTCTCTCTCTCTCTCTCTCTCTCTCTCTCTCTCTCTCTCCTCTCTCTCTCTCTCTCTCTCTCTCTCTCTCTCTCTCTCCTCTCTCTCTCTCTCTCTCTCTTCTCTCTCTCTCTCTCTCTCCTCTCTCTCTCTCTCTCTCTCTCTCTCTCTCTCTCTCTCTCTCTCTCTCTCTCTCTCTCTCTCTCTCTCTCTCTCCTCTCTCTCTCTCTCTCTCTCTCTCTCTCTCTCTCTCTCTCTCTCTCTCTCTCTCTCTCTCTCTCTCTCTCTCTCTCTCTCTCTCTCTCTCTCTCTCTCTCTCTCTCTCTCTCTCTCTCTCTCTCTCTCTCTCTCTCTCTCTCTCTTGCTCTCTCTCTCTCTTCTGTCCAACGATGTTCGTTTCATATACATGTGCCACAGAGTCGGCGAGATCTAGGACAATTTTCGCCCGTTGCTATGCATGTTATGCTCATCCGACGATTTTCATATGTTTCATGTCGATCGAATGGGGTAGCCTGTACCTCATTTCGTCATTCGTCTTGCAGGAAAGGAAATTAAACAGCCCGTGAACAGCTGTTTTGTGCGCGCATGCATTAAGATGCGAACGGCACTGCCTATAAATCATACTGCTCCCTTATTCTGAAAACTGCACGAGGCTACCGTGCGGCCAGTGGTTGCGATGACATCAACTACTTGAGAACACGACGGCTGGACTGGGTTTGCCGGGGCCGCAAAGTCAAGAAGCTGCTCAATTAAGGCACCGCCGGCCCGCGGCCCGTCGCTTGTAACAATTCTCAACAAGATGTCGTGAAGCCCGCCGTTATCCAGAGTCTGATGAGCTTTCGTTCACCGGACAGCTCCAGCACCTGTGGTAGATGAAGACTTTGATAGATGAAGCGGCCCACGTTCGGGATCCTAATGTCACCTCTATAAATGAGGTAGTCAATGCTCTAGATCGGGAGGCCCAATGTCGTGTTATGGAGGCCTCTGCCCTCTCGGAAGGCCCCGTATGAAACTAGGAAGCCCCTTTTCTGGCTTATAAGGCACCCTCTGTATTCAGGAGCCCCCATTTCTGCAGCAGGAGGTCCCTTTCATGCATTAGATGGCTGCCGTTCCAGAGCAGGATGCCCTGTTTTGGGACAGCTAGACCCCTTGGCTAGATTTGGAGGCCCACCTCGTCAATCGTATTCATCCCGTTCTGTATTAGGAGGCTCCTCTATGCATCGGGAGGTCTTTTTTGGAGCCGGAAGCCCTGTTTAAGGTTACCGAGACCCTTTGCTGAATAGTGAGATGGCCCCAATTTTATATTTTTTAACTGTCGACACTTATTTACTACGATATAATGCGTTAAATAGTTCGATAAGGGAGCGCATGCCATCGGCTTCCTTCCCCTTGAATAAGACACCGAGCACTTAATAAGCGGCTCCCTGTGAGGAGGCTCTATCTCGCGCAGGAGGCCCCCGGGAAAATCCTCCCCCTCCCCCCATCTCTAAATCCCTGGCCCCGCCCCCCTCTCCCTCCCCCCCCCCCCCTGGGTGCAGCAGACTTTGTGACGGCCGTGTGAAGCACAGCACAACTGGACTGCGCTGCCTGCTGGCCGTTGGCCATTAGCGGCTGACTTGGCCATTAATGTTCAGGTCCTGCGGACACATCATGGAATGCTTGTTAGCATATCTTTGATCAATATGGCGTTGGGAGGTCACACATACCGGCAAATTTGAGATCGAGCGCAAATTTCAGTGCTCTGCGCCCGTTCCATTTGTCAGACAAGCGTCCACGGGGACACGTCCTCGATGCATCAGCTATTCCCGTATGACCCGTGTGCATTCCGACCGCATGCATAATGGAAGCAGTGTGCATTACCGGCGTCAGCCACGTCTCAGCCTGTCCAGCCAAGGGATTTGAAATCCCCGCACCCAGCGCCATCTGCCACGAGAGCAAGCGCAGCACGAGTCGTACTTCCGGCCAAGGCGGCGGGCAACGGGAAGAGAGGAGCAGAAAGCAGACGGATAGAAGAGTCGGCCGATACCTTTATGCGGGTTGAAGAGAGGAGTAGAAAGCAGACGGATAGAAGAGTCGGCCGATACCTTTATGCGGGTTGCATCATGTAAAAGATAGTGATGCGTTTTTTGTTTGCTTTTTTGTTTTGTTCTTTTGCATGTTGAAACCCCTCAGTTGAAGGGAATCGGGCCAAATATTCCGTAACATGCAGCAAATCGCGTAATGGTGATGCAGGCCGTGCACAAGAGATGAAACTATCTGGTGAATTAAACACACAGTAATATGTGAACGTTGACATTCCTTGTGCTCATTAGCGTGTCCAAGAATAACAATTTTTGGAAAAGTATGGATGCTCAGAGCAAGTCTGGTTCCTCAGTCCAAGGCGAGGTCAGTGGTGTCATTGTTTCTCGAAACTCATGCATGGTTGGGAAGTGCGTAAAGAGCTTAAAAATCGACAGTTTTGAATATTTTCACTCTGAGTGGGACAGCGGGATGTTCTGAAAATGAACATTTACATCGGCTGGAATGGTGGAGCAAGATCTATAGCGCTCTTTTACTGTGCTTTTCCACATTTTCGACCATACAATGTAGGCGGTGGGCACTAGAGCGAAAATATTTTAGCCTGCGTCGAAATTGCGATGGAAGGAATCTTTGCAACGATATGGTCTCAACGGTGTACACATAAATGCAATGTGAGCTCATTTGATCCCTCTTTCACCCCATCCGACCTCACTTTGAACTTCACGTCCTTTGTTTGAGCTCCTTCAAGAGGACGGAAGATGTCCAGCCACGAACAACAAAACTGTACGTGCCGAACAGACTTTCACATTGCATCGGCGCTCCACCAAAGAATTGTTATGGACACACGTGCTACGACAGCATCGCAGCCAGACATCTTACTTGTGTCCTTAGATGTAACTCCTAGCTGATGGGCCTTCTCAAGGAAGGGGAATAATAAGAAGGGGGGGGGGGGGCGGGCAGCAATGCTTAAAAATGAAAGTATTTCAACCCGTGTCAAAAAGGATGTCAAACAAATTGTGACGACGAAAGTGGCCAGTTTGTATATGCAGATAACTGCAATATGAGCTCACTTGATCCCCTTTAGCACTATTTCACATCACTTTGATCTTTTTGTCCTTTGCTTACCATCGACCAAGAAAACAGAAAAGGTCAAGCCAAGTGTAATTAAATGGTATGCGCCAAACAGACTTTCAAGTTACTTTAATTATTTGTAACTTTTGCGTGTCAGCCAATTCACGATAAAACGGATAGATGGCATTGGCTTCCCATACGGGGGCTTAGCCACTGGCAAGTATCTATATATCAGCCAAGAGAACTCAGCCACCGGATCCAGCAATTCTCGCTGCGAGCTGGCGAATGGCGTAGTATCCTCAAAATCATGCGCCACCGGCATAGATAACAGCGTCAAAGCCACGGCTGCTCTTCCATTATCGCTGACGTCACTTGACAATAGCGGAGAACATGAGCACCTCCGGCCTCGAACAAGCCAGGAGGCGATGCATCGCAGCTAACGCCGCTCCTACCACAGGTATGTCAGCCTCCGATGGCGCAGTGCGCCCTGGTGAGGCTTCAGGTCACTCCCAGCGGCGTCATCGGACACCGGTACAGAAGGGCACGCGGGTACACTGTCCGCTGAGGTCCCTTAGGAAAGACCTGCAGACCTGCGGAAAGACCAAAGACTTGCGGAAAGACCACAGGGTCATTGCCAGAACCTGTGTACCAGTGGAAGAGGTTTGTTGCATCTAAGAAGTGAAGCTTCATGGGATTCGAATAATTTATCTGAAAACATATTGTATTGTGGCAAATGCCTCTTCACAATGTCGTTGATTTAAACAGTTGCAGACAGAGTCGACAGTTGCAGTCTTAATTTGACAGACAGTTGTTAAGTCCGCACTCTGGTTTTGCGGCATCTTCAAGGCATGACATGCCTGAGCTTCACTACTTGTTCCATATACTTTTGATTTGCCTGTCACATGACGAAAGCAGCAGTCAAGTGAAAACCGTCAAGTTGGACATGCAGTGCGTAAGTACAAAGACACAATGGAAAACAAAGTTTCATTGTGTTTTTAAATCAGTTTTCTAGCTTGAAATGTCCGTACCTTCGGCATTGTAAGCCAATGTATTTGCAAGCATCGATCGTACTTTACTGTCTTTGTAGCAACCGGAAACGCACTGTTCTAGCAACAAAAAGCGCACAAATGTGCTGTGTCAAATGTTCGGCAAACTCGCATGCAGTTTGCTTCATCGCGCGGCGCTGTGCAATTTGAGAACAGTCAGAACTCCCTCATTCGTTCATGTAAAACGAGATATTCTCAGCTTGTTGAAAGCTGATGAACATGGAAAGAAAACGGCCCCAGATCTCCAAGACCCGGCACCGTAGCGGCACGTGACTGACGGATCTTTTTTCGAAGGAGGAAATGGAAACATCAAATTTGATCAATCGTGCGAAGACAGTCACGCGCTCTCGTACGCTAATTACGAACCCGCCTGTTGTCGGAATTTTTCGGGACTGAAATCAGGGCAGGTCTTAGCGGCCAGAGCAGATGAAGGCGCTCGACCAACCGCAAGGTATAGACGAATACAGCGGCTACAAGCCGCTAAACGATCTCAAAACTGTTTTACTCATAGGTGCGCCAGCAATGAGCCAGGGACCGGTCGTTGCGACCTCTTACAAAGATAACATCGGATACAGGCCGCTGTGGCCTAAGCCTATAGCATAGTCTGGCCGTGCAGAGAAAGGCGGCTAATCCAGTCCCCTTTACCCGGCACGTATCCGAAATGTTTGCGTTCCTCGCAACACTTTCAGAACAGCCATGGATAAGGTGAATGACGACAACTTGGTCGTCTACATCGACTTAGCTTGTCAGGTTCCCGGCGAGGAAAATGGTCAACAAACTTAAAGGTGATGTGATTTGTGAAATAGCGCGAAAATGCAACGTCGGTTAACCTCTGCGTGATAAGCTCCCATCATAGCCAGACTTTCCACTGCGTTCATCAGACCGATTCGCATGGGTATCTTGGGTCGTACCATGTCTGGAATTGACCTACCTGCCTCTATTATGCTTGTTGATTTCAGTACGATCTATATTATAACTGATAGCGCTCATATTGGTTATCGTTCCATTTGTCCCATGTTTCACATAACCGTAGCCTGCAGGTACGACACGATGAAGACACGATAGAGCGGAAGTGGCGGCCTCCTATGGAGCCCGTAGATCTCAATGAAGTTCTCAGTGGAGAAAGCCAATATATGTTTATATCTTTAGAACCCAGGGAACTTCTGGTGAAGCCCCTGACTGCAGTCGGCTGCAAGAGTCCACTGAACAATTCTGAAATGAATAACGCCTGCGATTTATTCCATGACAGTCATTTAACACCCGCCTGCTCCAGTCCATTGTCTTTGAAACGCAATCGGAATTGTATCTTCCGGTGACAGTGAAAAAGGGAACAAGTAGAAATAACGTGAGAAAAATCGTGTCCTTTAAAACCAAGTGGGCCATATCCGAAGACTTTTGGGAGGGGATGTGCCTTCCACCATCAGGAGCTTCAGCCCAGTACCCTACCCCCACATCAAGACTGGCTGCGCCCCTGGTTACCTAAGATGACGCTGAAAAAACGGCGATCGCTGGTTGAGGAAAGGGGAAGGGGCCCAGCTAAGTACTTCACGAGATGATGTGCGAGAGCGGTTTAATCCCGCTGCGTGCCCCACAGCCGTTCATGTCACCTTCCAGCACCCTCTGCTCCTTCGAAATCCGTGCCATAAGCATGCCAGGGGCCAAACCGGTTTGACAGCCAAGCAAGGACAAGTCCGGATTTCGCCGTGGCCATTTGTCTGCAAACATTCCTCACCCAACCGGCCTGGCCAGCCATCGCGGACAGACATGATTTGCGTCGCGTTCAGTAGTCCGCAAACCACGAGTGGATGTAGATGCATTAGGTGATGGATGCGGTTTGTAAAATTTTCGGGACGGATGCAGCGAATGGCCATCACCACCGCAAACTACTTTCTCATCCCTGGAGTTCGTTGCCCAGCTCCCAAAGTAGACCTTGTGCAGCCTGTTTTGTGCCAACGATATTTAGAGTGTTTCAGGCTGTCTTTATCTGTGGCGTTCAGGACACACCCTTCTCTTCTCCGGATCTCACTCACGGTTTCACTTCACGTACTTGGAGGCTTAGTACCAATTTACCACAAATCCATTGGAATGTTGTGCACACTCGCGAGATTTCATCTGTGCACGATGCCTGTACGCGGAGGTAGAACGGACAATGGCTGTCGCGGCAACCAAAAATGTATGGGAATCTGCTCCTTTGTTTCCAAACGCAGCTGCGTGATTTTGCGCATATGTGCCATGAAAAGGCTGCCGCTGTTCACCATGCATTTGTATGATGTTGCAGCCCGTTGCAGCGGGTCACCGACCCCGGCGAGACACGACAGCAAAACACGCCTCGCTTCTTGTGCCGCCGCCGGTGGCTGGTATGTGCTCATGTAATTGTCACCGCGTCCGCATTGTACACCTGTAACCTGCCTGTCATGGGGCCGCGAAGCGTGCCTACGCCCGCTTTTTGCGCGCGTCCGTCGAGCGTTCGAGCGCCAGCGCTGTCATCGCCGCAGTCGTCATGGAAACCGCCGGCGTTTGACGCGCTGCCTGAACCCGGCAGCCGGAGCCGAACACCAGCCAGCCCATCGAGCGGTGGGTTTCTCATCCGCACACGTGTGGCTGTGTAGACTGGGCCGGCCACAGGAAGGCGGTTGGTACTTGCTTTGCATCGGCGTCGGTACTTGCTTTGCATCGGCGTCGGCACTTGCTTTGCATCGGCGTCGGTGCTTGCAACGGCAAGAAAAAAGGTGGTGCGTAGCGAGCACTGGTGAATTCGGGCTACTCACTGAAGGTCGAAAACGAGACAGTTTTTCTTTCAATTTTGAACGGCTGAAAAGGCAGATCGCATGCTTTGTGTCGGTGTCAGTCGGTGCTTGCAGCGGTTAGGAAAAAGGTACTGCGTAGCGAATGCTGGCGAACTCGGGCTACTCACTGAAGGTCGAGGAGCCGATTTGATTTCATTGCGATGAAGATTGGATAGCGCAGGTCGGATGACCTGGTTTCTCTTTCAGTTGTGAGCGGCTAACGTTTGCCTGGCATTTTGGCCGCCGTTCATAGCGTGTTGCCGTTTTATCACTTACACGGGATACAGACATGCATTTCAGCTGACTGGTCAAAAAAGCCTTCCTCAAGTGGCATTCAGTATTGCACGCACAAAATGGTTCAGTGCAATGACGACTGGAGAGCGAAGTCAAGGCCTGTCAAAATGCCTTCAATTTTGATCGGTTAGACATTTGCTTGACCTTTTGGCCCCGGCTCCAAGCATTTTGTCGGTACATCGGGCACGCGTAACACAGGTATGCAATAGCAGCTGATTGATATAGCCTTTACGAAATGGCATTCCGTAATGCATGTTCGGTAATGTCCTCAACACTGGTTCTTCCCCGTGAAGGTAGCTCGACACGGGCACAATATTTGGCCATTTTATCTTACTTTGCCCGCTTGAAATGTACGAAACACTTGACATCTAAACCAGTATGGTGAGGATCAAAAAGGTAAATCATGCCTCAATTCGTGCGTTGAGGGGATAAAGTTAGCAGCTACCTTAACTAATGTTTGTGCTATTAGAAAACAATGCGCGCACGCATATGCCTACACACACACACACGCGAGCGCATATAAATATAATATATATATATATATATATATATATATATATATATATATATATATATATTCGTCCATGTCGGCAACAGGTTTTTTACACATGTTCTAAAGAGAGTGACAGCATTTCGGGAATTAGTGCTTCTTACCGCTTCCTCTGGAGCCTGTTTCTTCCCACGGTTTTGGCAGACTCCAAAAACGTTCAACCATAACTCGAAAATCCACGTCGTATTGCATCCGAATGCTATTGCGTGACGTTTCATTACATCCATTGGCATCATTAGTATACAAAACAGGCACAAGAACACATTATAATGCATTTGGTAGCATCTCGGATCGGTAGCAAATTCATGCATATATTTCCGTGATCACAAATACGCTCCATCGAAAATAATAAAATGAGGGCAAGATGAGTCCTTCTCCATACGGGTGTGCCTCTAAGAAACGAAACATTTCATATGTTCAATGTGGCGATGACACCGATGAACCTTCGCCTTGAGAGGGTGGTCGATGCGACCGCCGCTAAGGTTTTTGAAGATACCTCTCCAGCGTGCTGTGCAATCACGCCTAAATTTTCAGTGGTCTACAGGGCATTCATTGCGCGTGTTGGGAGGTCAAAGCGTGTTCTTAGCCTGTATGGCTTCGGAGAAGCCGCGGCTTTCAAGGAACACTGCACAGCGGTCTACCGCCGGTGCGGGCGGCGGGCGGCAATCAGCGATGCCGGCGGAGCGCGCGGCGATCCGACGTTGTTACATTAACGATGCTACATATCATGCAAACGTACTTGCTTAAAATACATAAAAATATGCACCATTGTACTCAGAGTAGGACAAGGAATACGCCTGTGTAGGTTTTGTGTCGCCATGAGGCATAAGCTCGTACGCATGGTGTTTTTAAGGTGATCTTTGACCTGGCATAACATAATCAATTATTGACCAAATAACATAACGCTAGTACCAATCACAATATCTTGTTGGAGTTATTCACTGGTGGCTTTTGCAAAGCCGTACCTTAATTGGTTTGAAAATGCACGGAGAACCTAAATTTACAACGCCAAATGCCATCATCCCCCCCCCCCCCCATCAGATCGCATTAAATCAGGGCGAGGTATACAGTGTCTACAGGTACTCACATATGCAAAAAAGGATACACACGCAGAATGGATATCAATGCCATCCACATGTTATATCACACCACATTGCAAGAATCACACATTTACATTGTAATTCCAAGGTGCCAGAGATCTTCCGTCACGTTAAGACAATGTATCCTCATCCCCTCCGTATCCTCATCTCCGTTTTCCGCTTAATGATGGCATTCTTGTCTGTAGTGAAACGGCTTGTAGAGTTGTAAAAGCTTTCTTACCAGTTCATTGGTCATCACGCTGGTGTCATTGACCATTATGTTTCTGTGAGCCGTGGACAATGCATCACTCTAATGTGTCCTGTTTGAGCGCTCCATTTTAGGTGCGCGGGTTGCGGCGAGATATTCGTGTCGTAGCGTGAGTAATATTTTAAGCATTTCATTTGCCCGACTGGGTAGCTCAGGCGAATGAAAGTGGAAAGTCACGTCAGAGAGCGCGTCACGAACACCGAATGCACTGATATTCGCTGATTGTAGCTTTATCCTTTTTGCCTTGCATTTAACCACCGGTGACAGAAAAGTACAAAATATTTACGCCAAACTTCAAAAATCGCCATTTTCTTGATCGCACATAGCACCGAAATCACGACGAGATGGCTATAGCGCATCGCATCAGTACGTGAAAATCACCTGATATCCTAGAGATGTGCCACGCTTTTACCACATAGCAGGCAACCGAAACAGGCAATCGCTGCTCATGGACCCCTTGTGCGTGCCGGTATCGTGCACAAACTTCCGAATTCGGCACAGTGTACGCTCAGAGGAACGATGGGCAGATTGCATGTCAGTGCAGCACAGACAATGTCAGGAGCATGGGCATTTGCCCGTGTCACGCGTCGGCTGGATGTGGAAACTCATGCGCATAGCCAGGCTGCGATGACTTGACACGTGTTGGAGCTTGTCGGGTCGTTGACATGGGGCACGCGTAGGGTGGTTCTGGAATGCAGCGTGAATGGATTTGCGTCTACGCTTGTGACAAAGGAGAAATGCTTTGTGTGTGGTGTAAAAGAGCGCGACCCTCAACGCAAAAGGTGTCTTATAATGGCCAGACATCACCGGCAAACTAAGGCTGAACAATCTACAATTGAGGCCTTTCAAAGGCCGAATGATGGTATCGGCAGCCTGTAAAATGCCATAAACTCAAACACGCGCGCGCTGTTGCTTGGCAGCCATCTTCCTTCTCGTGTTGCTGTAATGCGTTCCTTTACCTCAGCGTCTCCGCGGGCCGGAATGGCACATCCCGCAAGCACGCTGAGCTGCTTGCGACCACGGAATCACGTTGCAACCAGAAGCCCATAGCCAGTATGACCCGTCTAAAGATGTCTATGAGTGAGCAAACGTGCACTCGGGTTATTCGTCTCCTAGGGGGCAGGGCGGTCACGTTGTCCGAATTTTCCTACAATGGGACTTCGTCCCCCAGTTATCCCTGTCCAACTCAGGTTTTCACGTTTTCCCACTCAAAAATGCAATTTTCAGGTCAGGCTGTCCCCAGACTGCAGTCTGGCCTCCCAATCCTGATTTCCCTCCACCCTTTACACATCTCATCGCTGTGGTTACACCAAGAATCATGCACACTACAATTCGCCCCGACTCAGAATAGGGACGATATGGTTTCAGTTCAGGAAATCACTTCAGTGTTCCTGTAATCATCCTTTTTGACCAACAGACTGGTGAGTTAGCGCAACCTGAGTCGAATCGGCCCTTTGCATTACGAAGACGACGCGCAGTACGGCGGCTGGCGCCGGTGCCGTGGCGGGCGGTCTGCGCGGCGTTTGGACTTCTGCCAGAGCGTGTACCTGTCGGCGCGGTGGCCGCCACCGCCCCTACTACGCCGCTCCAATCGAGCTCCATGACAAATCGATATGGGATATGGACCGCCGCCGACCTTGCGCAGGCCGGCGCCCAGCGGCGGCCATGACATTGATCGCGCAGTGGCTCCGGCAACGGCAGGTGGGCCGACCCGCGAACGGCGCCGGAAGCGACCCCCACCCTCCGGGTGCGCCGACTTCCGGTCAGGCACTGTGGGGGGCTGCCCATCCGGCTCCCGCCGCCCAGCGCCCACTGTTGGTGTAGTCGCGCTGGACGTCCACTGTAATGTCACAATACATTTGCCGTCTAGTGGACGGAGAAGCTGTGCGCAATGCGGCGCATGACTTCCGGCGCGTGAAGGCGCCGCCAGGGGACGTCGCTGGCGCCGCCCTTGCACTGCATTGATCCGTGCAAAGGCGGAAGTCTCAAAGGTGGAATTCGCCAGCTGAGTTCCGATAGTTATGCATGCGGTTCATGGAATCAGAGTGGCTAAACAGTGCAGCGACCCGGGAACGAGGCGCAATCAATAGTCAGTGGCTTCGCCACACGAATTCGCAGGCTGGTTTTCATTCGCGCAATGACTCCTGACACCATTGCGCACCTGCTGACTTCATTCCCCGCGGTCGCCATCTTGCCCAGGACCTGTAGCGGAGGAGCGCAGCGCGGAGGTCAAAGGGTCACCGGGTCGAGGAGCAACTTCTGCCAAATCATAACGGTATTTAACAACACAAACACGACCGGGCGAGCTGCATCTTCTGGGGCTTTAACGACAGCCTGCCTGGAGTCGTAGTTCACGCAGTGCACCTGTAGAAGCCATCCTTTTATACCGAGAGGCTGTGGCTTTTGGCGTGTGCAGAGGAACTTGGGATTTCCCAGCTCTGGGTCCCGCTGCGTGCGCATCAGTGACATAATGACTGGACAGTGGTCTATTGATTGCTGGGGCACACGACGCACATCAGTGACGTAGTGACTAGACAGTGGCCTATTGATGTTTAGGGCGCACGACACTGGTTGCAGGTCGTTTTGTCATTGAGAATGGTGCAAAAATTAGTATAAATGTGTCCTATTTTTCTCTTCACACATCTCGCGTTCTACACCTTGGAACGGAAGCCTTGGTTCTCAAGAAGATTTAACTTAACCCTGATATATTTATATTTTCAAAGTAGCTTCGGCCTCAATGAAACTAACTAGCTATCAAGCAGAGTTAATCGCTACCTTTTAGAAACATTTCTTTGCAACTATACCTGCCGCACAGTCTTTCACCCTTCGTCATTTGCAGACCGTCTCCATTACCTACAACATAGAAGAGTATGTCTGTTGCCAATGAAGCACTACCTGAGGCGTTTAGATCTTTTCTTTGGCTGACCGGAAGTAAGAGTGCAGTTAACAGCACTTCCTACATTAACGAATGCGGTGCCAACAAGATTAATAGAATATGATAACTTAGAATTACTTCAGTTATTGCAATAAACGCATCATCATTTCCAATATGAAAAAGAAAATCGTGACATGATGTTCGTTACTTCTGCAAGAGTATAAACAAGTGCGCGGAGAAGTGCCGGAATGACAATTTTGGCAGTTCATTATCGATAATAGAGCTGAATTAGGAGAGCCCACAGCCAAACATGGCCGTTTCTTTCTCGTGCAGGACGGGTTTGTCCACACCCGGCGGTCAGGCTATTGTGTATGCGCGCCAGTGGGTCGATCGCCGCCCGCTGCTGACAACAATGCCTTCTGAAATATTCGCTCTGCGCCGCGTACCATACGGCGCAGTTGCGTGCTAAAAGTCATCTGAACAAATCGCCTGGCCCCTCCAACAGCTGGCTGATCAATACGGGGCGAGTGTGCAATGTGCATGTCACTCACCTGTAACTCTATTGTGGTAGGGCAGGAGCCTTTGGTGAGGCACGGTCTTTAGCTGCCCCCACTAGTTGGATCTGGAACGTTCGGAACTATCTAAAGCCCGCACGTTCCTAAACGAATCCTGAAATTTTTCATGTTTTAAGGGTGACGTTGACTAAGAGTACGAGAGCCAGGAAGGGCTCGTTTCTCGCATAACAACGGTAACATTATCACGGCTTAAATGATATCTTCATATCCGCGCTTTTCACGAAGAAGAAAAATAAAACGGTATTTCGTAGATTTCATGGTTTAATCTCCGCTTTTCTCACGAAGACGAATAGCGAAAAAAACACTTGGAGGACGGACCTTAGGTACAGATCAAAAAGGCGCGTAAAAACACCTGCGCATGAAATGCTCAAAACCGGATAATACAGCGAGTGATAAGGGCATAATTGCTGACAGAAAAGGTGATCAATTAAATAACCGGAGGAAAAGTGCTGAAGACAATTCTCTGATGCGAGGAAGAGTCGGATAAAAAATCGTACAGCCTGGATCTACAATAATCACAGTCGGGCTTCAACAGTCACGGCAAACGGAATGTTCCGCGTCTGTAGGGGTTTTGAACTGAGATGGTCATTTTGAAGATCATTTGATGCAGTTTACTGCCCTTCCCTTCTTTAGACTTAAATTCTCCTGGGTTCTGAGTTAGACGCCCTCTAAGTTGTGCATACTTTAAATGTGCACTATTTCGTGCATACTATTTCAAGGTCACCAAATTATGCATGGCACCACAGAAATGTCACTCAAATATTGCAACGTCATTGGCCATGCGACGTTCAAGACAAAAACAAATATAAACCGTCGAAATATTCATGGCTAGCGTCCGTCAGCGTGATCCCTGAGACCTAGGGACTGAAATTGGCTCCCAACCAATGTTACACACTCAATGCATGTTTTAAATACGTGCGACGTTTTGCGCTGCATAATACAGGAAGTTGGACAGTGATACTAGTTATTATGGAAATGAGGGCTGAAATCGAATATCTTAAGAAAAGCACCATAGCCGAGCATGTGAATGCCAGAAAGGTACATAAAATCACGGATTTATATGCGAGAACACTACGAAAAAGGGCCAAAACACGCACAGGCAGCGATATTTGGGTTCTGGGAACGTCGCATTCATTACCTCGACAGCTCTCGACCAGTTGAACTAGTACAAAGGGTTCAGCCCGTCTGCTAGGGTGGCAATTCGCACGGCAGATTTGGCAGCCATCCTTGCGTCATACAAACGTTCTATGAAGCAAACCAACGATGACGTATTGAAGAGCATCTTTACTAAATAATGGAATGGTGTCGTCTAGAGCAGTGTCTTGCGTCCAAAGCATACTAATAATAACAAGCGAGGGCGTCTCATCATGTCTGATGCCTGCTTCAATATCTAAAAATGTTGAAGCAAGGCACTGGTCCGCCCCCTTCTCGCGTCAGGGGGCGGACCAGTATGATATAATGTATCCCTCTAAGAGTCTTCTGGTCGATCATTGGATCCCGCCCCATGTCGCCAAAATGACGGCCGGAAGGCACACCGCAGTGTGACAGGATGACACACCGCAGTGTGACACCGCAGTGTGACTTCAGCCCTTGAACGGGAACAACAAAAGGCCCATAGAGTTCTTCTCAAGGGGGCCGCTTTATGAGAAAGAAATGAGGGGCCTCATTTGTGTGAAACGGAGTGGGTCGCAATGAGTTCAAAAACGCACGAGGCCATCCCGTGTTCGCCTGAAAACGCTCATTCTTTTGCAGGATCGACTAGTGAAACACACAACATCAAAAGGTTTGAGCCTGCGTGTTGTGTGCCGATAGCGAAGTGGTTAACGAGCCTGCGTTAACCACTGCGCGTCTGGGAAACTACAAGCACGGGGTTCGTTTCCCTGCGGTGTCAACCCTTCCCGCCAGGGTGAGAGACAGGTGACGCTTCAGCAGCTGAGCGCGTCGTTAAGCCCCAATGACACGCCTGCAACCTTGCGGAGCAAGAACAGCGCCGGCTTGGGCCGCAGTTTCGTGAAATTGAACGGCGTTGGCCACTGTAAGTAATGCCAAGCGGTATGCGCCTTGCGCATAACAACGTCCGTTATGAAATACCGTTTCTGAACGTCTTTCAAAATTAATTCACACAGTTCAAAGATAGCCTTAGGCAGATCTTTTTTTAACTTTGAGTTTGTCCCCTGGACAGATAAACAGCTACAGGAAGCGAGTAATAATTATTTTATCCTTTCTCTTCCAGTTCCACCACCAGATTCCAGCACCACTTCTCGGTGCTGTTAAGGCCAATCTGCTGTTATCATCAATCTGGAAATCGCACAAGTGAAATATGCGACGGGTGCATCTCCCAATTATCCCTTTGTGTCCTAAAGCATTCAAAGGTTTTAAAACGGTTTATCATTTTCGTCCACTCGTTGGCCACGGCCTAGTGTTAGCCGCGGGGCCGACGTTGCGCGGCCTATGACTGCAAGACTGCAAAACTGAGACGCGGCGCATCGGGGTTTTTGCTGCTAGGATATGCGAGCGCGCGTGCTCAAAACTACGTTACATGATTTGTATCACTGATCGATTCCGAATGAATGCTGAACATTTCCAAGTAAATATTGTTTGGCCATGTTAATGCATATTGTTGACCCATTTTTGTATTCAGTCTACATTCGCGGGGTCCTTGATAGCTCTGTGCAACCCAGATAAAATTCTGACAAAGTGCTTAAGTTCTACCGGCTTAAGAATAGTTCACTGAACCACTGTAACATGAAGAGCGCCGGCGATTTATTTCATGTACTTCATTAAAAAATGGGTAATATCCGGCAATTTTGGGGGATCCCCTCTAATATCAGGGGTCTTTTGTCAATCCTGTGCCACTCTATCCCCTCTTGCCAGGGCTCTGGCTGCGGGCCTGCACACGCGCGTCATCGACGTCACGATACGTCGTCGTGAAATGGCAAGGCGAGCAGAGCTCGGCCCCATACCAAAAAAGGAGACCACCTGAAGCAGTGCTGTAAAGAGTCCCCTGAGTGATGGCGTGGTAGGAAAGGTGTTCGAAACAAGTTTCTATGGTTCGGTGAGTATTTTGCATCCACGTGATTCTTAGTACGATTTATCATTTTTGTGCAACGGGCAAATGAAATCGTGCGCGTTTTCCTTTCCAGCTTGTATATCCCCTCCTCCCCTCCCCCTCTCCTTTCTCTAATGCCACTTTGCCACGAAACACATCTCGACAGCATTGCCCCTGAATCCCAACGACTTCAATGCGGCTCCACCATTGCATACGCTTTCAGCCGTCACCGTCTAGTCATCCCTGGGGTCAGAGCAAGGCGGCACACTTGGACAGTGGCCTGACGTTCAGCTGCTCTCAAGACTTCATTAACTTGTGAGCGGCCCGGAAGCCCGTGCGCGACAGCTTGCGGCCAGACTGATGCCTCAGCGAGATTTCGTATTCATCTCCGCCCACGCAGCGACGAAACTGCGCTGCTGTGAGGCTGGGTGGAGCCGAGTCAGACCAAGTTCTGCGACGGGAACTGCACAGTGCGTGCCTGTCGCATTTCCAAGGCTTCTGTCATGGCGGCCTTCTTTAGCCGGCCTTAACTACTAGAAACTGATGGCCTGAGAGGTGCAGCACGACGCTTGATGTAGCAGAGAAAGCACCAGGTGACTTGTCACTTCTCAGGAGCCATTTGTGCATTGCTCCGCTCTGGCAGGGGCTATTACAGGTTGGCTTTTATCAGTTACTGAAGCATATAAGACAAGGATGACTATTCAGGCGTCTATTAAAGGAGCCATTCATATTTAGTTAGGCTGTCAGCTGCTTCGGGGATATTCTGCATCAACAGGTCGGGCGTGCACCTGTTAGTTGCTATCGCTAGAATGTACGTTCTTTTCTGCTTTGTTACATGTCCACGCTCCCACTCTCCTGCCTTTTGCAGGGACGCATCATATGGGGGAATGGAGGTAATAATCAGAGGTTGATGTCATACTTTAAGGTAAAGTGCAAATGATTCTGAATAACGATGAAAATACCGGGTGATTGAAAGGGTGATTGGAAACGCTGAATGAATTGTGAGCTTTCAATTCACCTGATTCAATCAGTAATTTTCTGAAACTTAGACGATGCCGCCTTTTTGTCTCTGACGCTGCTAAAGTGATGGCTACCTTACCTGGGACATAAGCATGTTTCACTTTTCATCTGAAATCAGCTCTATTTTACCATCGATATGACAAATATGGCTGTACTACAATTTAACAGGGAGCTGAAAAAGTACGTTACCGACCAATGACTTGTTGCACAATGTTTAATTGCAAACCGTATATGATGCGACTATCCCTTCACTGCTTATGATGCCCTCCTTCTCTCACATTAATAACTCTGGGCCAGAATAGTCCCTCGGTTTAGACTAAAGGCATTACGATGCTCCAGCCTGGCCGTCTCAACGCAAAAAAAAGACATTGGCAACCTGGAAGTGCGAAAGCTCAATCAGAACCAAGTTCATTCTAGCCTCAACGTTCCAGGGCGAAGCGCGCTGGCCTCGTAAGCCAGCGACACTAGACACCTGCCCCACAGCAAGGGCACTGGTTCGTTTGACTGCCGTACAAAGATCTTAGCTGGCAACTAGCCAAAGATCATCATTCTGGCTCGGGTGCTCATTGGTTCACTCGACTGGCATATAAAGGTCTGAGCTGGCAACCAGCCAAATATCATCATTCTGGCCCGGGGTGCTCATTGGTTCACCCGACTGGCATACAAAGATCTGAGCTGGCAGCTAGCCAATGAGCGTCATTCTGGCCCGGGGTGCTCATGTTGCAGCATTGCACCGCGCGTGAAACCTTCCGCGTTCCTGCCCGGCAAAGTTTGTCTGCCTTGCACGACACCACTTGAGTGGGGCTCACAGTACTCGCAACATACTCTGCTTTTGAAGTGCTCCGAAGAAACTCGCACCCAAGCGAGTAACTCGTAATGTATATCCAAAAAATACTGAAGCTGCCTAGGACCGTGAGATTACAGCTAAGCCGAGGGTCTTCACCGTTGTATGAAGAGGTGGTTCCCTGAACTTATGGAGGCTTAGGCTGAGAACGTGTGAAAGGCTCAGAGCAGGTACTAAAAAAATAACCGTGGTGTGGCTTCGTTTGGCCAGCTTGACGGGCAGGCTCTAACATTTGAACTGGCCCGGAAAATATTGCTGAAGGCATTGTAAATGGCGCACACTTCCAACAGTTTCCACGTACCACCCTAAACGCTAATTATTACTTTAAGGTTTGAAGTGTTGAATCGGCAAAAGTTTGCGTCGAGGGTAAGCCCTAACGCTGTTCCGAGATTGGTTGGTGGGCAGATAATTCGCGCGCCTTTTTGGCGTTTCGGGAACGTTTTCGTAACAAGCTGTGAGGGGCCTCAAGTTGGTACGGAGCACATCACGTAAATACTCTCAATGAATGGTGAGTGAGTGTCAGATTTTTCGTTGGATCAGGTTTACAGTCAACTTCATTTGCTCGTTTCAGTGGCTTGCTATGTTTACTGAATAACCCGGGCGTGCTCGAAGATGGAGATGAAGTCGACGATTACAGCCATGATTACAGTTTGTCGAGCCTGGCGTTCCTTTTGCCTCTTGCCCTCCCTCTCTCTGGCCGGTTCCAGCTAACCGGTCTGTCTACAGGCCAACGGTCTGCCAGCCTTCCATTCTAATTCCATTCTAATCCCTCGGCCGGGTATGCCACTTCGCATTCTTTTGGGGACGCCGAGTGCCAAAATAATGGTAGGTCTTAGTATCAGGTTATAGCGATCCATGGAGCAAACGGCAAGATTGCAGCATTAGCAGCATGAGATGACGTACTACTTCGCCTTCCGTGACGAAAAGAACGGCTGTAATGTATCCGTTATCAATACAGATTTAAATGTGAAGGAATCCCGCTTCTAGCAATGTGGCTTCCAATGACAAAACGGCGGCTTCCAATGACAAAACGGTGTTCAACGAAGATTATCGTTGCTCACGCAAGCATGCGTCGGTGCTACACTTCCTTGATCAGCTTTGATGCAAGTCGCATTCTGAGTCTTAGCGCTGAAGAGAATGGAGGCCTTATTCACGCAACAAAAAGACGGCTTTTGCATACAAAGAACGTTGATAGAAGTCTGAACACGAAATGAGTGCATCATATCCGATCCAAATTTCAAGCACTACATATTGGATCACACCTCCCTGATCAGGAGTTTTACGGCGTTATTCACTTTTTTTTTGTCTCAAGGCAAGACATCCCCTGCCTTATGAGGATGCTTTGCCTGGCATTCCCCTAAACCCACATTCGTGGCCAGTGTAACATATAGGGACTTCTGCAGTGTGCTCGCCACTCACGATGATCCCTGTATGGAGCAGAGTTCCCATGCAATCAAAAACATTTCCACAGTCCTTGGGTATTCAGAATTCTGAAATCATGCCAGGAGGTGGCCAGTAACACATCTGTTTGAGTATCTGCAGTTCTAGAGATCTATCTAGAGTTAGATCTCTTTGGGTATCTTTGAGTATCTTGAGTTCGACCCCAAAAGTAATGGATGGGATCCTGATGGATTTCATACACTCAGAGGTTCGAACTACCGCCTTTATGAGCCTTATGATTACTGAGCCCTACATTATCCGTTTCGCCTCTATGAGCCCTGATATGAAGCCATCTTCGGAGGTGATTAGAAACCTGTGTTCAAGCTCCACGAAGAGACGCGTGGGAACGTCTCGCAATATGGGAGGGGGGGGGGGGGGGCGGCAATGCCAAATTTGAAATAGTTCTCCCTATGCGTCGTCATAAGACCCACGTAAAGCACTTGCAAACAGTACATGGGCCGTGCTCCCCTCCCCCTCCGGCTCCCTTCTTGTGCGCATATGTTCATGCGCTCAGAAATCAGCCCGGGGGGGGGGGGGGCGATGAACATCACGACGAACTTCTTCGCCCATAAAACGGACACAGGTGATCAGGTGCGTCTGTGCAGGAAGCTGATGCTGGGGGAGGCGGAGGGGCTCGTCGTTATCAGCAGCGGAAAAGGCATCAGATGGAAGAAATATGATCCGCTATTCAGACACAAGAGCTGCACGCAGCCAGCACGCGTAATTTATTGATGAGCCGGAGCGAGTGCGAAACCCATCCTCACCTGGAACTAGGCCAACTAGGACCAGCCGCCTGAAGCGTACCAGGCACAGCTTCAGCGCAGCTCCGTGCCAGGCGCAGCACCGACCGTCAAACCTTTCCGCCACACGTCGTATCTGCCCTTTGAACACCGACATCCACGTCGGCGTCTCCAGGCGCGACTCAGAGATAACCGGGAGACGGGTGGCCGATGGCGCTCTCGGAAGGGCGGTGCATGCCCTCGGCCGGTGACCCTCAGGGGGCGTAGCTCCGCACTGGCTTCGCACTGGTGCTTTAGTTGCTCCGCATTCACGGGGTGAGGCGTCTTTACGATGCCAAGGGCGCACGTGTGTATACTTGAGATGATGCGCATGACAGGGCGCTTTATGACATGCTGTTTTTTTATTTATTTGGTGATGCGTTCGAGGTCAGTGATGAGTTGGCCTCAGATGACCCACTACTAACAGGTTTGTTCGTGGCTGGGCTAAGGTGGTTCGTATCTTAACTACGAACTCGACTTCTGTTGTCCGGTCTGGAGCACAGTTCGCGGCCAGGTGTCTGCACCCATGTACGGTGCCTGCACCTAGAGTACGACGACGTGCTTGTTCCCCGTTCACGCCGCGCTCAGCCTAGCGACTGCAAGCCTTCATACTGTCACCATATGGTCACCACACGGTCACCACACGGTCACCATATGGTCACCACACGGTCACCACACGGTCACCACATGGTCACCACATGGTCACCACATGGTCGCCACATGGTCACCACATGGTCACCACATGGTCGCCACGCGTTACTCCATGCATAACCTCTGAAGCCATCATCGCCGCTCGTTGTCTGCTCTCGCTTCCACGCCAGCTCGCCGCCTGGAGCCCACCCCGCGCACCGGCCCTCCGGCCCTCCGGCTCTGCCCCCAGCGGCAGCGACTCCCGGCGCCTGAGGCCGGCCGGAGCCCGGTCTCGACCTGCCGGGTTCCGACCGCGGCGGGTCGCCGAGCGGGGCGGCGAGCCAGGCCGGCCGGCGCTGCTCTGCCCCCAGCGGCAGCGACTCCCGGTGCCTAAGGCCGGCCGGAGCCCGGTCTCGACCTGCCGGGTTCCGACCGCGACGGGTCGCCGAGCGGGGCGGCGAGCCAAGCTGGCCGGCGCCGCTCCGCCTCCAGCGTGAGCAGCGCACCTGAATGGAGCGGTAATGAAAGCTTTATGCGCCGTATGCTGCCAGTGGGCGCACTCAGTGTCATCTTCCGTGCGTGATAAATCGGCTTTATTGCGCGGCGACGTGCGTTGGTGGGCGGCGCCCGCGGCCGGGACGCGGTCATCTCTTGGGCGTGGTTCAGCCGCGCGGCCGCGGCTGCTGGGAGGAGCTCTGGCAGGCTCGAGACGGGACTCAGGGCTCCCGCCGCAGCCGCCTCTGGTGCAGAGATGTGCAGAGATGCGCTGGAGATCTCTGGGAGACGACCGTGAAGAGAAGTCAGACTCTGAGCCGGGCTAAGCATGTTACCATGCACCCCGACGGAGCCGGGACCAGAGCCAGACCAGACGCCCCCCCCCCCCCCCACTCACACACTTAATGCACCGCTGCTGCAGCGGGCTAGCCCGAAACCTCTTGGCCTAGGCCTGAAGTGGATGTTTTCATTGGCGCTGCCCCTGGTGTGAAGGAATGCCATGACTGCTCGCCATCCGAACGTGTCACCTCAGCAGCGAGCAGACCCGTCGCGAGAGAGAGGGGGCAGGGAGAGAATGGGAGCGAGCCAGAGACAGAGGGAGAGAAAGAAAAAAGAATAAAGAAACGGAGAGAGGGCGAGAGGGGACAGCCAGAGGGAGAGTGTGACGACACAGGTCTCAAAAGCGTCCCACCGCCCGGCTGGTCGGATAAAGCGGGCCCCGCATGAGCTTACGAACGGACGCCGGCCCCAGCGGGGGCTGGTCGCGGCTGTCACTCGGCGCCGGGATCGCTGACCCATGTGGACAGGCTCGGTGGGTTTTGTGTGCGGCTGCGGGCGGCGATCGGCGCCGCACAATGCGCCTCTGGACGGAGCGGCGCGACGCACTGGCCGCCAGTCAGCCTCGAGAGCGGGCTCCGGGCTGAGAGCGAGCAGGTCTGGGGGTTCAGTCAGTCGCCCGCCCGCTCCGCCGACTCAGTGGCGTTCTGCCCGGCCCGGGCGGCCATCTAGGACACGGGACACACCCGGCCCGACCCGGGCAGTACGCGGTGCGGCACGAGGTGACCCGGCCACGTACGTACAGCAGGGAGCCGTCGCCGTCGCTGTCCGAGGGCGCGCGCGACGCGGAGGTTTTGAGAGCTTCTCATCCTCGGGCGCCCGCCGTCTGTCTCGGGAAGCGACGGGGTGGCATTTGCCGTGAGATGCCTTGTCGCATTCGGCAAGCGCGAAAACGCCTGCTAGAGCTCCTCAGCTCTTCAGTCACGGATCGGATCAATCCGCGGATCGGAACGATCCACTGTATGGAGTGGACTGGATCGAGAAATTGTGCTAGAATGTTGGCGAGAAGTGGGATTAGCTACACAAATTTGTGATGTCAACCAGATCGGGTCGAACAGGATACCCAAACACAAAGCTGATGTTAAACTTGGCCGAAATGCCATAGGCTGGTGCGGTTTGCCCAATGCAAGACCTATTTTTGCGCTTGCCTCGTGATTACAATAGGGAGTGGATGGCAAGATGCGGCCTGTTAAAAGGACTGGATTACAACTGGTGAACTGAAGTGTGCTGGGTGCTGAAAATGCAAGTCATGTAGATGAAGAGCCTAGCGGCCGGCCTCCGGACTGAGTGTGCTGGTTGGTGGTCGCCGACATTACGCTCGCTGCCCCTGCAACCTTCCTTTGTGTTGCCACCCGCCGCTGTTAGTTAATGGTGGCCTTGTTGAATACGTTGCCAAGACCGTTTGTGCGTGTCCGCTCTCACTGTGCAGAAATTAACGGCCTTATTTACCGTTAGAGCTGGCGCAGTCCAGCTGCCGTCGCGGAAAACACCAGTCACTCGGCAACGCCTGCGCTTTTTTGGTGGTGCGTCACTTCCGCCGCGTGCTAGGGCGATGGCACCTTTGGTACACACAGACTGTTCCGGACCAATTTACGAGTCATAAACGCACGTCGGCTGCTGTTTGCGCGCTGGATGGACGAGCAGGTGAAGCGGAGGGCAGCGTGCGGCCCTTTGTTTACCCCGCCGTTCGTGAGTGACCGCGGCGTACGTTTACGGCGCATGAGTTAGCCAGATTTGTCGATATGGCGGCAGCGGCGAAGTGGAGCCGGACAACAAAGCCACTCCCGTCTCCGAGATTTATAGGTTGGGGGTGGGGACTGCGGAATTAATTGCTCGGCTGAGTCATGTCAGAGGTGTACAAAGCACCGCTCCCGGCCATATAGCCCCCCGGTAAAATAGGTCACTCGAGCTCCCCGGGCCCGGCGGGACGCCTCCCCGCGGTCTGTCGGCGGCAACAAAGAGCCCACTCCTCTCCCCCGTCGGACCCCATCGATCGGACCGGCGTTGGTGTGGCAGATGGCAGTCGATGGATACAGATGGACTCTTCAGCCTTTCATGCCACGCGCCGCGCGGATTCCGGTTTCAAGTTCAGCCTGCGCCCAAGGGTGCAGGCCGAGTCTGGGGGAGGTAAGCCGTCGAGCTTAAAGGCTTAGGCGTCTGCAATGCAACTGTGGTCGGTTCTGAATAAATAATCTATCTTTGTCCCGAGCCTGGAGGATGGCGAGGCAGCTGTGTGCAGCTCATCGTGATTGAACTGCGTGTGTTCTTTGGCGTGGTTACACTGCTTCCTTCCCTCGGGAGAAATAGACGCTGAGAGCTTGAAGCTACCTCTGGGTTTGTTTTCTGTCTAATAATACCTGCACGCAATCCATCTATTTTCTGCTCAAAAGGTCTTCTTGTGGGAATCAGGGCGCTGCGGAGGCCGCGGCACCCTCCCCCCCCCCCCCCCCCTCCATGGAAAGTGAACACTAACCCTTTGATAATGCGCGGAAAGAATCGACTTCAAAAAACGCGCTCGTTTGACCGCTGACCTTTGGGAACTCTTCTACTTCCCTGCCAAGGATTCTCTCTAAAAACTACTCTCTTGCTCTCAACACACCCCCTAGGCTGTAAATGCGCCCGTGCAGAGACAGGAAACGCAGCTCCACGTGGCCTCTCAGTGGGATGCACCAAGTGGGGCTACGGCTCTTTGGTTACCAAACGTTGGTTCGTCGTTAAAAGAATACCCACAGTCGAACCAAGCCTGGTCTTTGTGTGCACGTCCCAATGTGGTGTTTTGCACGCTGTTCTAACCATTTTTATGTCCGGAACGTGAAGCTGTTGTAAATCATCAAACATCATGTCGAAATTGACCTGAGATGCGTGTTTAGAAATCATTTTTCTGTATTTTTTAATTTAATAAATTTGACTTCGTACTTTTTTAGATTTAGTAAATTTGATCATTTCGAAATAGCATGTCGAAATCGACGCATTCGCCCCTGGTCGCTGTTCCAGAGCAGGTCCTTGAATGAGGGCCATGACCCCAGACGGTGCGTAGACATAAGTGAACCGTGCGTGCGTCCTGAATCGCTCGCGTACGTTCGTGCGGGCAGAGCGGCATCGCGAGAATGCCGGGAGAACATGTCGGTGATGCGTGAACACGTGAGAACGGCAGGGACGTGTCTTTTCAATGTCGCGTCTAAAGGCCATATGAGCATGGCAGCTCGCTCTGAATGCGGCAGTAGAATGTGAATACTTGAATGCAGTGAGAGCACGTTCATGACAATGGTCATATTCCGAAAAATGTGAGTGTGTCTGCGCAAAGTGCACGTGCCGAAGCAATCGGAACGTGTGAGCACAATGCGAATGTGCCTGTGCAATGCAAATCTGCCGGTGTGCTCCAGACATGCCAAAATGACGCAAATCTGTCACCATGATACAAACATGCACGCTTGTTTTGGATCGTCCCGCGTGAGTATACACACTCACCATACAGCTCAGTGATCAGGCATCTCGCGTTTGGTGGAGCAGTTCGCCTGCTCTGGACAGGTGTGCATCGGTATGCGGCTTCGGCGGGTTCAGCGGTGGATGGGCCGGCGCTGCCGCAGCACGGTGAGCCTGTGCGCGGCGACGGCGGCTCCAGTTTGCGTGTCTAGTATATTCAGATCGGCGGACTGCACCAGTGGGGCTCCGCAGGGCAGCGACAAGCGGCGATGAATTCATTACCGGCGCAGCACGTCATGCCGAGGGGCCCCGCAAGCCACGCAGTCTACGTCACATCGGGGAGTTTTCCAAGCCTGTCTCTTTGTTCGCTCCCCCGACACACGTCTGTTTAAGTTTCTCAGGCGGCTCCCACGGGGCCCGCCCAGTCTCACATGCGTCGCCGTAAATCGCCAGCAATTGCACTAATAAGCACAGGTGTATTCCAGGCTACATATGGTGCTCCACAAACTGGAGTAGGGGCGTGCCAGCGACGCCGGCTAACCAGCTGCGCATGCAGCGGAGGCGAGCTCGGCCAGCAGAAGCAACGGCGTCTGCCGCGCGTTACGGCGCTTACCCGCGTAGCGTGGATGACTTATTATGGCTTCGACGCTGTTGCGAAAGGAATGTAAAGCTATTGTGCATGCATGGCCCGCCGTGTGAACATGGAGGCGTATGTTCCACTGGCTGTGGCCATGTGCGCGATAAGTCAGGTGATGCAAGGCTAAAGGATATTGACCTAGGTCCCAAGATCACAACGTTCAACACTTTGCGACTATCTACCACTTCGATTGTCGAGTGTGGGGTATGGACCACTCAAGACACCCATGCAGTGCGGCCGTTGTCAACTCCCAGGGGTGCGATCATCGTTCCCACAATCGACCTGAGGCCTGCGCAGCTAGATTCCGGGTACCAGATAGCTCGGCGTTTTAAATCTCATCGTAAGCTGCGAGATAAGGTTGGTACGCTCCGGCTGAGCCATCTCGTGTTCCAACAGTAGCAGGTAATCATGCAGCTCCAGCAGCAGTACACGCTCAAGCTGGCCGTCTCGCTGCGGCTGACTCAAGCCTTTACAAGTCATCGTTCTGGAAAGTGGGCTAACCTTTACGACCCAGTGCCGCACTGACTGTGGCGCAGGAGTGCCTTACCAAGCACTTCACATGTTAAATGGCGCAGCACAGCATAAATGTTGAACCATAAAATTATAAGTGTGCATGCGTTTTCGCGCAGAACTGCACTCGAATATCCAGCCTTTGATATGAAGCATTGACAGGCTAGCATTGCTTTGTTATCCGATTCGGTCCATCGGCCTTTTGTCAAAGGCCCGTGGTGTGTGGTGGTGACCCGTTATGGCGAGGGGAGGGGGAGGAAAGGGGGGGGGGGGCTTCACCCGGCCCCAGTCAGACGCACAGGGCAGGTGTGCGGCCCCGCGCTCTCAGCACCAGGCTGGTCCGAGCTGAATTGATGGCCTTCTCGTCCCCCTGCCAGTGAAATATCGATCGTCCAACGCCGCTGTTGGCGATGACGGGTTGACCTACTTTTAAGCTCGTGACGACTTTCAAAATAGTTTTTAACACTCGCGCGCCGCAGCTGTTGATTCTTCACAGCGCGGATCTTGCAAAAATGGATGGAATAACGCAATTTTCGTGCACGTTGGCACGGCTGTAGTGCTGCTGTCAGCTGAGGTGCAGCCAAAGTGTCACATCGCCCAACATACGCCATGGAAGCTGAACTGCGGCGGTGTTTTGTATAGCAGGGCAGAATAAATGGAATTAAATAAACCAGAAATCCGTAGTTGTATTTCAGTTCGACCTGCTAGATATCACAAGTTTGAAATGAACTGGACGCAGAGTTCGGCGGAGATGAAGGGAAATTGGTTTCGAGAGAATTCGAGAGAGACCAACGCACTCCGTGAAGGGCCATTAATAAAGCTGGCATGCGCTCGTTCGATGTAAATTTGTTTCGCAATGGTGCAAGCTTTGGCGATTTTCCACCGAAATGGCTGCTCCAACGACACGGCTGCCTCCGATTCTGGAGAACGAATCGGAGGCGGATTGCGGAGAGCGTCCACGAATCATAAGCACAATCCCAGCGTGGCCATGGCGACCGTTACGTTACGTCAGATCAAGAGACGATGGAGTCTAGCTGCGAGGTGAGCAACTCGGGCTGGTCTGGGGGAGGGGGGGGGGGGGAAGTTAGCCACTACCCGCCCACGTGCCGCCAGGCTCAGTCTGTCGGTGCCCGCTGTGGCTCACTCGCTAGAAGCTCCCTCTAGAACCCCAGCCCGTCAACAGAGCTGCACGTACTGCTGGGCTCAGTCTGTCGCCGCCCGCGGTGGCTCACTTTCTGGAAGCTCTCTCTAGAACCCCAGTCCGTCCACAGAGCCACGCGTGGGTCGGGCTTGAAGCGCGGCGGAGAAGATGGTGCGATGTGTTGCAGACCGAGAACAAAACGATAGGCTGGTTGGTAAATGGTGCTGGAACCGAAGCTCCTTAAGCATTTCACAATTTCTCATTAAATATTAATTCCTTCTTTCACAAATAAATCCGCGCATCCCAATTCAGCCGAATCTAAGCTATTTACTCATGCACAAGTATTGTAAATATGGTGGGGGACACGGCGTGCTGTGTGAAGTTTTCTTAGCCTGCCAAAATGAACCACCCAAATAGCAAATCGGCCGCGCCTTAAGCGAATCAGGATGACTTTATAGTTTTGGAATCGCATTTTACGTATCATGAGGGCAAACAAGATTTGAAAAAAACATTTTTCAACACGAACAAGTTTCGAACAATCGGGAGGCATCTACTTCTACACCGTATATTAAAGTAAAACACCAGACTAAATACCATAAAAGATGCACCCTTCCATTGCAACCTGTCTTTTTACAAGTGTCTGCGTGTTGTGCTCGCATATAATGTATACAAAACATACAGACGGAAGAGTTGCATCGTATGAAGCAGTTGACTTGACCGCAGGCACACATGTGAAGCTTGAGGACGATCTTATTTGGAAATGCATAATGCTTCTGTGATTCTGCGGTAGCCTTAAGGGGTGATATTACGGGTCACTGGATGAATGGAATTCCCGTGAACATTGAAGGTGTTTCACTTGCTTTCGGAAGGATCCGCCTCGCCCCAACTGATTTCGCAATACTATTCCCATGCAGAATGCATGACATTTGTATCTCAAAATAATAATTTGCTGGATAACATTGGGTAAGCCGAATGAGTTTTTTATGTTAATTTATCCTAGAACTAACAGAAAATTTGGCGACGTAAATTTGGTAATATCGATAAATTGCAAACACCTGACAGACACTTTCAGGTGTTTTTTCAAGACTTTTTCACTTTCTTCTCGTTAGCAACTTGGCGGGTAAGATGTCGTCTTAATGAATGCGTCACGATGTTGTAGTTTCTTTCACTGAATTCGTGTAAGACGAAAACTTTTTTTAATACGAAAACGAAAACCTCACACGAAAACAAGTTTGGTGGGAAATCTGTAGAAAAAACATCGTATTTCCATGATTTATGCCTAGTCTTTTTAACCGTCTTTTATATTCACGCCGTGACAATTCTGCCAACATGTAGCCTCAGCACGGGGCGATGGAGGTAAGTACCAACAAATGTACTTGCTGGTACTTACCTCCTGCTGCGAAATTTTGGACCACAGCATCGCGGCGAAAGACAATTGTCCATATATATCTTTGTTCGTTTTACAAAAAAGGCAGTTGAATAATTTGGTTTTTGGTAGGCCTTATCTGTTGAGCTCGAAGCTTGGATTTATGCCGGAGGTGCTTTGAAAATGTTTCCCCAGGCGGGGCTCCATTTCACCCGTCTTATTAAAGGATCGATGTCGAACGTGCGATGAGAAATGCAATCTCACCAGAAACGTTCAACATGTACTCTGGCAACGTTGATAGTGGCAGTGCGCCTGCAGCCCCGACTGCGCACATCTCAACAAGCGACAAAGGACTTTTGCCCAATCCCCACTGTCGGGCAAGCCTTCATCACCGCCGCCTGCTGCATCGGCGAGTGAAATCTCCCTCAGGAACTGTCGCCAGCTGGACTCGATCCTCCGAGGTCGGATCCGATGGCGATCCGATGGCGATCCGGTGACGATGCGCATGATCTGCAGCCGGACTCTGCGGACACGCGCCCCGGAAACCCTGCTGTCTCGCCCGCGAAGCCCGCCGGGTATCCGCGGCGGCACGCTCCCCCTCTACCCCCCCCCCCCCCCGCAGGCGGCTCCCCTCGGCGCTGGTTTTTGCGCAGCACGGTCGGCCGCCATCGCCATGGAAGTGCGGCGCTGCCAGAAGGGTGCCAGAGGGCATTTCAAGGGCATGGGGGTCTGTAGGTCACAAGCGTACAGCCAAGGGCGAGGGCGCTCCCCCACCAAACCGGAATGGCAGGCGAGGCACGCGCGTGGGGCGAGGGGCCGCCATATGGAGGGGAGGAAGGGGAATCCGTCGGCCGTTAGCATATCTGCAGCTTCGGACATTTGAAACGTGCTCGCAACTCGGCCCTCGTTACTCCTGAGCGGCACTCTCACTCAATGCCATTCAAGATAAATATCATTTATCATGTGTGTCATGTCGACGTACAACCACCAAGCCACATTCCTGTCCGTTGTAAGCGCGAAGTTGGTCAAACGCCTTGAACTGCCTCGCGCAGCGGTTCCCTGTTAGCAGTGTTTCCTCATCACTTGTGGCCACTCCGAAAACTGCATCTGGCAGATCTAGAACCTGCACTAAAGTCGCTGCAGTTGGCACGAAATGACGACTCGGTCGCCCGTAAGCTGGAGCCGACATTTGGTGTGAGCACTGAACCAAAAGCTTTATCTAAATTCAGCCGTCACCCTGGCAATGGCTCACCACAGCGCCACTGCAGCTGCTTTGTGCATGCTGCAGCGTGGAGGCCTCCAGCATGCCCTGTCATCCTCGTCAATGCAGGTGCCGCTCGGCAACTGCCGGTGTTTACGGACAGCTGGCACCAGCCGGCCTCTGCAAAGAGAGGGAGGCTGGAGGAGGCCCGGCCTGCTGGAGACGGTGCGGGTGTTGCGTCGAAGCCCCCGGGCACTATTCCACCGGCTGACATTTACGACGCCGGCGTGTATTCTGTTATTGGGGCTATCGGCCGGCTACCGCCGCCGCGGGACCTGCGTGTCTCGTCCATTGTCTGCCCCGGACCTGGCGGCATTGGTTTGGGAAGGCAGCTAGACCTCGGCGTAAATCTGCCTGAAACGTCCGTGGTTTAGATGGTATCACAAACTCCTTCGTTCTTTATTGTCAGATCGTAATGAAAACGAGCAAATGCAATCGAACGCGCAACATGCAAAGAGCTCAAGCGACTTCTGCAGCCAACTTGCAAGCTGTGAGCGTTGTGCAAAGAAGTGGCTTCTTGTGAGTTCTGCTGCTCACATGGTTTGGTGTCCTGCTCGGACGAAGGTTCATATGCGATATTTAGAATAGCTGCGGCGATATCCACAATAGCAGGACCGCGCCTGACGTCTGCGGACCACGCCGTGCTTGCGGCACACATATAGCCACTTTCGCAGATCCAACCAGGCGAGAAAAGCTGGATATATAGATATGCATTTGATGCTATTTATTGACGCACTTTGAGCTTAAGGTATGCTACGATTATTCTACACGTCAGTACCACGAACAGTCATTGTTCATGAGCGCGTTTTTCGTCCTTTAAAGCCTTTATGCCTGTGCGTGCTTTTTTGCGACGGATTACCGATGCCTTTCTACTAAACACCAGCTGCCGACCATTACAAGCAGTCCAAATACGTCACTATGTATTTTGTGGAATCTTTACGAAAATCTAGGGTGGCAATGATATTGAGCTCTTGACATTACTTTCCATCTACATTTCAGGGTAGCTATTCATTTGTAGATGTCCATTTCCGTGTAGATGTCCATTCCGTCTACTTTTCGGTGATTTCTGTGTCGACTACCTCGGTGGGGCGGAACAGGAAGATGGTCATGTTTTTTTCGCCAGCGGGCCAGTGGGCATTTGTCCAGGTGCTTCAGGAGTACGTCAGCGACCGGTCAGGTAGAGGTCAGGAGGCAGTGGAGTGAGTACCAACTTTTGATAAATCGCGCAGGCAGGGAAAAGTGGCGCATTGTTATTAGCTGATGGTAGCATATATTAGCAAGTTATTAGCAAGTGGCGCGTGTATTATTACCTGATGGTATCAGTGCGGATTGGTGCGCGTCTGTAGGAACGTAAATTTGAAAGAAGCTTTTGTTGTTTCCAGGGGTGTGTTCGGAAGCAGCCTTGTGCTATGCATACAATAAGTCAGACATACACCACCGGTACATTTTTCTGCACAATAAAGATGGAGGCAAACGCATTATCAAGCATCCAAAAGTTTTTCAGGGCTTAGAAAAAAGTCTTATCAACAGATGTAATCACGTGTTCTTAAACACACATGATGTATGCGCCTTCTAAAATTGAAACTACGAGAGTCTCACATGCGTCGTACAAAGCTTTCCACCGAATACTCTAAAATGACTTACGAAGGTTTTCACAAGCCTGAGGAATGTAGTTGACAAATTCCAGGGGATCCCATAAACACTTTTTGTTTACCCTTGATGGACAGCTTGAACTGCGCAAACTGAGATGCATGCGATGGGCGATGCACATACTACCAGAAGGTATCATTGTCGAAAACTGCTCGCGAGTGCTACCCCACAATGCGGGATGCACATACTACCAGAAAACAGTATAGGCGAGTTTCGTCCCCGAATGTCCATATGACGCACATGCATACGGCACCAGTGGCCCATGTTGTCAGGCAAGCTGAAGGAGGATGCCGGCGCCAGTGTTGGAAGCACCAAGCCGACGTCCATTTGCAATTCTGCCCAAGGAAACGTTTAAAATTGATGCCCTCATTATCTGCCTACCATCCCAAATAAGCACAAGAATGTGAGCGTCACATACGCGTGCTCCCCCCCCCCCCCCCCCCAGCCAACTTCAAGGCCACGCGGTGTGAGGGGGCCGCCCGTTCCTGGCTGGTGCGTTCCCAGCCTCGACCGCTGGACGAGCCGACCCACACACAGATCCTTTCAGGCCGGCAGCTTCGGCTGCTCACATCGCGGTCTCATCCCGCTCAAAGCCGCCTCGCCCGCCCCTTCGATATACGCGCCCGCGCAAAAAGCCGCTGCCGCCAAGATGGTTCCCGACAATGTGAGAGGAATAGATAATGCGAATAAAAACTGCGGCTCGGACGGGCAGGCTGTCGGCCGGCGGTCTGTTGCCAGTCGCTCTCGATGCACCGAATTGACCCGCACGCGGCTGTTGTTTGCCATCAGCGCCGACCAGACCAAATAACCGATCATTTCCTCCGCGTCGGAAAGTGCGCGGGTGCATTGGGGGCGCTCTGGGACAGTTGTATGGCCAAAAAGGGCTGCAGATATAGCGGAAAAATTTAGCACGCGCCATTTATTCCGGCCATTTTTTACGTCTGGTCGAGCTGTCTGACTGGTCGGCAGGACATAACCCGAGTTCTCTTTGTTGCAGACCAACGTGTTTACTCACAGAAAGACAAATTTCCATTTCAATCCACGAAACCTCGACGGCAAATAACTCAAAAATGATTTAATGGCCAGAGGCTGCGTCCCAGCGCGGCAGCCGAACAACAACAAAAGCACTAAAGCCATTAGGCTAACTCAGACCTGTCGTGGGTGTCACAAAACTCGCTGAAGAAACGCATACGGGACAGATTGCGCCGCATGCTAATCGCTTGATCCCCTCCCCCCCCCCCCCCTCTCCCCCCACCCCGCCTTCTCCCCTGGAATCAGTTCGGAACTCTTCGGTTTTTGCCATGGCAAGACACGTTGCCAGCCTGATGCCAGCTTAACAGGTTGAAAGCTCATTAAAATAGTGAAGACGTCTCTGGTGGTGCCTAGTGCGAGTCGAGTCACCACATGCCTTACTGGTGTAATGGGATGTGACTGCAAGAGCGTCCCATTTGAAAACGATCAGGCATGCAACTTAGACAACGCTGTATGGGTAATTGCTTCATGCATTTTAGTAAAATATTGCCAGTGCTTGATGAGCTGTTAGTAACACACAAGTATCTGTTCAATAATGCAAAATGCATGATTTAGTTAGACATTGAAATGTTGGCCACGGTGTTACATTACCTTCAAAAATGCCCTTTTAGGACCTTCGAAGTGTATGCATTATCATTTAAGAGCAACTCACGTCCGTAGCTTGCGTACCTACTATCACCAGCAGACATCAATAGCAAAGCGCCGCGGGTGTCAGTCCCAGTCGCTCTCGAAGCCGGAGCTTTGGCAGTGCTGGAACGTGCCGACGCCGATGTAGCAGCACTAGCTGTTGCCCTAGTAGCAGCAGGGCAACAGCCAATCACATGTCAGGGTCGGAGCTGAAAGAACCGCTAGCGCCAGCTGCAGCTGAAAGAACCGCTAGCGCCAGCTGCGGCAGACGGCGCCCGGTGGACGCCGCGGTGGCGGGTCACGCTGCGAACGCCGGACCACGGGTCACAGGCCGGTGTAAAGGCTGTGCCGCCACGCCGGCTGGGCGCGATCACAGTGCATGTAGCATCAAAAATCACGCCAGCAACTAATTGAATGAACATGTTTCAGTTGATTCGGCTCAGCTTATCAGGTAAACAAGAAAATAGTGAAAGAAATGTTGATTTCATGCAGAATGTAGATCCCCGCCGTGAGTGAATCCTCACTTCTGTTTGTCTATTAGGTGGCAAAGTAAATACCCGCAACCTGTTTGTACCACGTAGCTATCAGAAACTTTACGTATCATTCGAGAGTTGTATTGTGTCATAGCTTGTGTACCACAAGTCATCGGAACGAGAAGAAATATGCCCTTCCAAAGATTCAGGGACCAACCGTTCCGAGAGCAATTCCGATAATGACCACGCGATGTTTTCTTTTTCCAGCATATACCTCATGCAAGCGTTGGGGTTCACGACCCTCCAGAAGCAAAACAAAAAAACACACACACACAAAACGGATAGTTACTTCAACGTAATAAATGCTATGTGCACAACAAAGCGCAACTCATTCTGAATGAAACGCGTTGAAGTAACTTACACCAACCCCGAAAGGCACAAGGGGGAAAAGACTATAATGCTTGCTATGAACCAATTATCAAGACGTACAATGTCAAATAGCCTGCGTTACGAATCACGTTTATGGATATCATACCATATGGTTTTGGAGGTTCGAAGTTGGGGCTGGTGGATAATCTACGAGCTGTGGCCCTCATCACTAATGCGTCACCGTCAGCGAGGAAAGGTTGGCATAATATAGGCTGAGGGTGTGGAGAAATGCTGACAGCAGTGGCGCACTTCACCGCGCCAGAAGACATGCAGCACCGCGTACAGCACGTGAAAGAGGAACTTTTGTCAAGCTGTTGAGATAGAGACGGCTTACTGAGACTAAGTACTGCTAAACTGACAACATCTTTGTTCAAGCATCATCATCAAGGAGTTTGACACCCTCTGATACTATTCGCTCATTGTTAAATGAGACACGTCCGATTTGATAGGAAATGTTAGTGTTCTCGAATTTTTTCTAAATAGCACAGAATTTCTATTTGAAGTACCTGCTCCGACACCCATGGTGTCTTGCTTTTTCCAGTGTGCGTGTTCGTATTGTGTGCAATACAATAACTGTTCAAAATGTTTGTGCAACAAGTTCTACGAAAACTTTTCGGATTTCGTGATTTAGACTCTTTTTATGGAAAAATATGCCAATGTGAGTGCATTATCACGCAAATTTAATAAAACCTCGTACTATGGCCTTGACTTCTCCCCTAGACGTTACAGGAAATGTTCCACATTTCAAAATATTGCAGTAAGCGTGAGGTATGATGAAATGAGCTCACTTATAACTATTGGTACAATTTAAAGTAGACAGAAATACTCCAGAAAACACAATGTTTCCATTCAGCAAATACACCCATCAATACGTCATTTTTCGATCGCGTAACCGTATCTTACACAACATTGATTGATAATCAACTGACGTCCGTTGCATGACGAGATTGTGCTTACGAACGCCAGATGTGAACAACTCGGCAATTATATTTGTCTTGGCCTTGATCGTCGCATGGCCGATGGAATCGCAGAATTTGAATGAAGTTATGGCGTCAAAGATGCCTTAGTGACTTTGAAATAGTCTGCACGAAAAAATTTTGTCTTTTATGATGTGACAAATAGTCCTATAAATTATGAATAGTTTTCGAAATAGTTAAATTTGCCCTTCTACACATTGAAGATGTTTTTCAGAATAACGTTGAACGACACGTTTTTGTACTGCATGGAGATCAGAGAAGGTCACTACCCTGAAATGGTCGTGGTCAAGTTTTGGTCGTTTGGACCATGCCTCCTGGTGTAATCATAGACACGTATTTAAATTCAAAAGCCAAAACAGCTTAGTAAGTTTTTCGTCAATGTGGCCTTCTGAAGGTCAAATAAGATAACTGACCTGAAATGAACACTAGTGACCTTTTGCTTAGAAGGGGTATCTAGGTTTAAAGAAGTTGGGTATGGAGGTCTAAGGGTTCTTCCGGCACCGATCTTGAATTTTACGTTGTTTAATGTTATTTGGCACTGGAGTCATGGCACCTCAAAATTTGACGCAAGTGAATCCGTTTACAGTCCTACCTACCCTGTGGATTCGATGTCTCTAACTTCCTTAGTTCTTCAGATCTTAGGGAGTTAAATTGACCCCCACCCTCACTCCATCCGAGTGCGTCGGATCGAACCGGCCACCCTGGCACGTGTTAGCCGTGTTAACCTTGATGAAGAAGTTGGTGAGCGTGCACACGGCAGGAAAAGATATATAGTCTGCATACCGATGAAGGGCCAAGAAAACCTCTGGTTGGTCGGAGGTCCGGATTCCAAGGCATACGGAGCCATCCAACGTTCAGATTAGAGATACAAGTTCTCAATGCGCCAACCCGCCACGTCTTCATATCATGATCATCAATCATCATCATCATAACAAACAAAAAATAGATTTTTACAGCAAGGGCACCAGTGACAGAAAACTCAGGGCACTCATGACAAACAAGTAAACCAGGTTGCATAAATGGAACAGCTTTAAGCAAACATCCCCCTAAAAAAGCTCAAGAAAATTAAAACAAATCTTGAGAGCTTGATCCACAATTTCATTCAGCAGTAGTTAGCTGGGTCATTAATGTTGTCGCAGCTACAGACTGCTCTTGGCTGTTATTGCGAGGGTGGGGTCCACTTAAAATTTCTGGTTTCGTACGCAAACCATAAAACACATTCACTATTAATTATTGATGAAATGAAAGGGAAACGGTGTGCCTTTTGTTGTGCTTGTTTGGCCCACTTATCGATAGTGCCCACAGTTTCTGATGCACCACCTGCGTAACAGTTGCCGAAATCAGAAGAATTGTAACGTCTGGTTTGTCTATATATGCTCGAAAAACATACGGTTTACGATCACGAAAACAGGGTCTCTTACGAAGAAGTTTAACATTGCTTTGATTGTCATTGGTTTTCCACCTAACAATCTCTTTAAGATTTTTGGTCTCTACTTTTTCCATGTTTCCCAATATCTGCATCTGTATCCAGCTCCGTGTCAAAGAATCCAGCTCAAGGTATGACGGCTGACGGCATTCAGTCGATGTAAATCAGACCGTTACGGACAGCAGGTTACTTAAAATGTGAATAGAGGTCATAGACATGATTTGCTCAAACTGCTTTTCCGCAGAAATTTTGCTTCGGCATTTAGCAATATTTAAATTTTGTGGGAGTGGAATGCGACATGATCACACGTGATTGATGTTGCCTGAATAGCAAAGATTCTTGGATCAAGTGCCATTGCCATCTTTGCTTGTATGCAGTATCGCAAGCCTTTTGGATGGTTGATCGTGCAATGAAATATGGAGACTGCTGAGAGGGAAATGTGAATAATTTCAAAGCTATTATGTAGCATTTATTCCCGTTCTGTTGCATGGCGTACCGACTTGAGGACAGCAAACTCCATATCAGCTCCTGCGTTTGGCTCTTGAATGCGGGTAATGGCATTTCGGCTGTTGTGACGCACTCAAATGGTGTTTATCCCCGTATATAGTGTAATGAACTGAGGAAGCTTCCCATTACCAGAATATGCAGTATTTCTTTTCTCTGTCAGTGCAAAGCCATCAGTTCATGAATGCAAGCGTGGAATACCTAGCCTATGGTTTACTGAGGTAAAAAGGCGAAATACCCGATACATTTTGGTGATAAGCCATTCCAAATTCCACCCATCTCCCGTCTCATTTGTAGTACGAAACTGGGTCCATAGCGTTTAAGATGTGCTTTGTTACAATACAATTTTCGTTGTCCAGGGACTTCGATAATCGCTGTCTAAGGAACATCCCTGGTCTCAGACAAACAACGTGGTGCATTAGATAACATTGATATGGCAATTTATGCACACTATGCATAGGTCCAGAATTAAGAAGAAATGGGAAAGCACAGAGTGCAAGTAACTTGGTACTTGCGGGTCAATGCCAGCTCAGCATTGTAGCATAGCGGTATTTCACCAGCTACATTCCTAGCTGGCCGGGGTGAGCCTGGCTGTAGGTGACGTTTTGAAATAGCTGCGTCTCTAGTCAAGATTCTACGCGAACTTTCAAATCCCATGGCAGCGGCCGGAGGGCTGCAGGGGATGGAGCAGCACGGGGGTTGGAGCACGAATGAGATGACCAGGGCGTCTTCAAGACACCCAAGGCGTCCACTGTATCAAGGTTACAAAAGTTCATACGCACACAAGGCTTCGGGGTCAATATACTGGGGAATCGAAAATTAGCAGGAAACAGTTCCGTCAAAAAACAGTATGGGGTGGCGGAAAGATTTCAAGGGGTCAAAATTATCATAAGTCACAAAATGGTCATGCATTCAAGATGGTAGGGACCATGGATACCACAGGTAGGCAGGGTGCACTCCTTAGTCGCTAAGGGGTCAGGGGCCTAGGAAACGGTATTAACACGCGCTTGGGTGGGGTGGGGGTCAAATTGATCCTCCCAAAGGGTTTTCCAGCATGGTTTCCGAACGGCGCGGCGTAGCTGCACCAAATTTTGCATAGCTGTAGACAATTAAATAGTGGATCGCTTTACTTAAAAAATTAGGTGTACCTTGTAAGGTCGCTGATCTATCGCAGGCCAAAGTCAGGCCATAGTTTTAGCAAAGGCAATTTCTAGGGAATCGTTCAATCTGATACAACAACGGAGTGTTTGACGAGGCCATACATTTCTGACATGCTTTCTTAGGCACCAAAAATGTTGAATGAGCAAATAGCATTGACCTAAGGTCAGGCATAAAGGTTAAACCAAGGTCAAAACCTACCTGATTTATTACTCTAGGGTTTCTTGTATGGGATAGTTTCTGGTGCTCATTTCGAATGTGTTGACAGCAGGAACCGCATTATACATCTTTCATTGAGTTCTTTAAGGTCAGAAAGGGTCACTGACCTGAGATGACCCGGGTCGACATTTTGTTTTAGGAGCATACTGCCCAGCGTAATCTTTGTCGCTTATTCAAATGCAAAACTAAGAGCAGTCTTGCATGATTTTAGTCACCATGACCTTCATAAGGTCAAAAAGGTCACTGATCTCAAATGGCTTGTGACCTTTTGCTTAGAAACAGTTGCCGAGGTTCTGGGGGCACCTTGGAGACCAACCTGGAATTCGACCTTGTTTGAACTTATTTGACCTGGAGGTCGCTACCTAGGAATATCAAACTTTAATCTTAATGAGTCCACGTACAGGTCAAGACACCCAGTAAATTTAGTGTTTCTACCTTTCTTTGTTCCCGAGATCTTAGGGGGATCAAATTGCCCCCCCCCCCCCCCATCCCGAGCGAAGGGTATTTAGCCGGCCACCCGGGCGCGTGTTAAGGTACCGTGCGTCCGTGAGGTGGGTTCGGTGCAGTACTGAAGATTCCTATCGAATGAAGTATTCATATTTAGAGACAAAGTGTTCCTTTGTTTGGAGGCAAATGCTGATTATACGATGAGGTTTTGAAATATGCCTACCTACTTCTGCTTTAAATATCAAGCCTCTAATGCACAAAACGCTTTTTACTGGACAAAAAGTCTCAGCATTATTTGGCTTCGGGTTTATTTAAAGTATAACGTCATTGGTGACGAGAACACTTGAAGACAACAATGCATAGCTCGAAGCAGCATTCCAGAGTGGATTTGGAGAATGCATCAATGACATGCCGGTGCTTGGGTTGTTTAGTAAATGTCCCCCACATCATAATCAAATGACAGCTGTGCATCTACTTAAGTATCTCTCAGTGTGGCGTCACTTTATTGAATGCTATTAATCAATCAACGCCACATACAGAAGAACACGATGCAATGCCGCTTAATCTGTTGTCTCAATATAGCCAGTGATTGCTTCGTAGCGATGCCTCACCAGTACGTCCCGACATGTTGAAGATAGCTTAACTTCATCCTGAGAACTTCGATCTCGCACCGAAAAAGGAACTGAAGTCCTTTCTTGTTTACGTGAAGCGTGATAATACGGTTGTAGTCGTCAGTTGGCAAGCACGGCGATGGCAAATACCATGCTGCACGAGAAAATGTAATTATTGCTCACATTAACATGCGCATGCGAATTCAGTGAAATCTTAGTCTTCCTTACTTTACAGTTCTGGAAAAGCTTAGCAAAGGAACATAGCATGTGCAAAACTGAGCCGCAAAGCAGCGGCATAAATTTGCAGCCGAAGTAAAAGACAGAGGCAGGCACAAAAACAAGGAAAAGTAACAGCCTATGCACGGCACAGGCTAAATGCGGCTTGGTATAGATAGGCCACTGGGTTTGCGATTCCCGAGACTTCCTGCCAGAGATCAGCTAAGAGCAGGCAAAAATATCCCATGGGCACCCTGTTCCAGAAAATATTAAATCATATATGCTATAGGGTGCCTTGCAAATAACGCTGACTTAGAAATACTTCGAATTATTGCATCTAAGCATTATGACTGTTAGATCTATGTGCCATTATTGAGCGATGAGGTACAGTGATGGCTAAGCAATACTAAAATTACCGGCATCTAACTACGCCATTAACATCTCAAGCTTATGCACATCGTCCCCTGATGTGTGCTGGTCGACTAGACTTACGTGATTGTACTTGACCATGATATGTACTCGTGCAGAATCAAGCAAACCCCAGTTGGGCATGGACGTAGGGATAAAATGGGCCAGGTCGTCCGCGGCCGATCTGCTTTTCTTGTCAGATTAACATTTGCCGTAAGGTAATGCAAAACAAGACTTTTTTTCTTTTTTTTAATGAAAATTTAAGATTTTTTTAACTTCTTACTTTTTGCGGTTTTCCCACGTCTCCCTGGTTGGACACACTTCTGTCGGAGTCGAATCGTTTATCCTATCTTTCGGGGGTATAACCGCGGAAGTTTGGCCTGGTTACTACAAAATTGCGTAATTTACTACAAGGGCCACCCTGCTTTTTGACAGAACACGGAAGTTGTTGGGCCAGGTCGCGCTCGAACCTAGTCCCCATTTGGGTCGAGTCTAAATATTGCGCTGCGATATACATAGTTACTTGCTTGTCGATTTTCACCGCACATATTTTGTCGTAGTTAATTTCTCAAATCGTGTGCCAGGGTGGCAAAACTTCGACGGTTACATAAAAACTATAGAATGGTTTGAACCAAGTGATTGCTGTCTAGCATCATGCTTCTAGCTGGCAGCATTACTTCGCTAACGCTTTAATCCGATGTCGTCTGCATTTACCACCTTATGTCAACCGATGTTTGATTTCGAACGTCTATCTCATGAGGCTAACTGCCGGCCAGCATTATGCTTCTAGCTATGAGCTTTATTAGCAACATTATTTCAGCATTAGCAGCATCATTTCGCTGAAGCTTTTATCCGATGTCGTCTGCGTTTACCACATTGTGTCAACCGATGTTTGATTTCGACATCTATCTCATGAGGCTGACCGCCGGCCAGCATTTTTTTGCTGCTATGAGCATTATTTCGCTTAAGCTTTCGTCCGATGTTGCTTGCATCCATCACCTTAGTTAACCGATGTCAGCTTGCGAACATCTCATGAGCTGCTTCTCAAATGGGCCTCGGCGACCGCCGTTTCTTTGTTCTTCGCCCCGGCCACGTGTGTCCCGAGCCGCGCCAGGCGACGTGGGGCGATCGATGGCAGACGCCGGGCTCAAGGCTACGTTTTCTGCAGCGCACATGGCGCACAACCCGGCTACACAAGCGTCATTCAACGCCTGGACCCGTGCCTCGCTGATAGAACCCCCTCCCCCCAGTTGTAAATTTATTTCCCTCTCGTAAAGCGCTGGCAAGCGTTCAAGGACAAACCTCACGTGGTCTTAAAATCATCGGCGCGCCAGCCAATCGCGTGGCGCGTTGCATTTACGGTGGGCCGCGCATGGCGGGCCGCGCCAGACCGCGCCTCGGCTGAATCAAAACAGGGAGGCCGGTCGCCTCGGCCGCTAGTCGGGGAAGAGGCGTTGGGGCGAGAAGGGCGGGACGATGTGAAGAGGACTGTTGGAGGCAGTTGGAACTTTGGCTGTGAGGTGTGCATGATCCAGTGTGAGAGGGAAGATGCCGCATAATCGTCGCAACCAAGTCGCATTGGTGATTGGCCACCAGCAGAGGCTAGACCCAGCCACCATTGAGAACCAGAACTTCGAGTCGACGCTTTGCTGTGTGCCGAACGGCTGCCTGACACCCGATGTCGCCCTGAATCCTCAAGATCGCACGGGTGTCAGCAAGGTGCTATGCAACAACGAACAGTGCCCTTTCTCGGGGTATATGCACCGGCAGTGTTTTGATAACTGGGAAGAGAGCGTTCTGACATACCTCAAGTCCTGTGGACGCGCACGGTCGTGGTCTGAAAAACAGCGTCATCAAAATTTGTGGACGAAGAAAGGGTACGACCTCGCTTTTAAGGCCTGTGGCTGCCGTTGCGGCAGAGGGCATTTGAAAAAAGATCTCGACTGGGTAAACGCCGCGAAAACAGGCGATGAAGACAACACCAAGAGGCGCAAGAAGCATAACAAAAGCAACAAGCCTGTGCTAACTCTGACCATCCAGACGCCGGCTATTGGATGTAACGGCAGATCACGAGCGAACAGCTTGGGGTCTACTGGATCATCCCCGCCATCGTCTGGGTCAGAGTCGCCACACAGTCCCCAACATTATCAAGCGGTGCGCAAGAGATCCAATCCAAAGAACGAGTTCTTCGCAGAACGCCTTAGGTGAGTGTTTATGAACTTCTCATATCAAATGGCATGTAATAATATCCGTGCCTGTGATGGATTTTTACATTCTTAGTGATCAAACGCGAATTTTCTTGCTCCAGTTGGTTCTAAGCGTTTCGCTATGGAAGGACTGTGTTCAGCCGCCTGGGTCTTTGTTAAGTGTCCTGTAAACCGCTGTTGTTTGGTCATACCACTGCATTCCTCAAAAGGTCCGGAGTGTCAATACACTGTCTTGTTTGGTTGGATTTTGCTCTGATATGCGCATTTACGTGGGCATGTCGCAACATATTCCTCACTTAGTCGTTCCCTATGCAGGCACAATTCTGGAGGAAATGGAATTTTCGCCCGCCGAGCAGATTTCAGCTCCTTCAACATCCTACCAAAGCACAAAATCAACTCGTATCACATCAAGGTAAGTTTTGCGACATTTGTGCTCGTCTGGTGTCTTGACTTGTTTTCCTTCACTGCCCTTCCTATCAAGTCCTGGCCTATTTCGATGCTGTTTTTCGTTGCCATTTATTCAAGGCTGCTTCAATTCCTCTGCGGAAATACGGCGCCAGCTGGCTTCGTTTTCCGGGTTGCGCCGTGCCCCGCGGCGCCGTCTGCCAGCCGTTCGCCGTCTCGCTGCGTAGTTTGTCCTTGAGCCACGGCCAAGGTCATTTCGGGAGCCGCCGAATCGATAGGCGGGGCCGGCCGCCGGCCAAGCCCAGCGCCCGTGGGGGGCGCGAGGGGACCTAGCTGCCCGCTCGATAAATAATGGCCGTGTGTACGCGATACCGGGGCGCGTGTTGGTTGACTGAGCGTCTGATGGGTGTTGCCAGCACGGCAGCCCGGGGCAGACACTTTCGAAAGCCTATTTTGGGGCAGTGAAATCTTGTTGGCGCACGGTTTTCATTACAACAATAGGGTTGTTCGCTGCAGGCTGGTTCACCCGAAGCAATGAACCATATTTCAGCACCTATTGTTCTGTAAGGCGCGGCACCCGCGACTAGGCTGATGCCGAGGATGCGCTATTGAACGGCCCTGCTCCCCATTACACCTTTTGTTGTGGATGAGTCCGAAAACGCCTCACTGGGGCCAGGTCGCCTGTCCCTCAGCCCCCCACCCCACCGAGCCGGTGTCGCCGGCGCCGCTCCCACGCCGCCATCGCGTCTGCCGATCCCCGGAAGCGTGGGGCCGTCCTCTGGCACGGGGCCCGGCCGCCAGTAGCCCTGGCCTTTGGTGGCGGCCGGCGCCCTTCGGCGGCCGCCAATGCCAGCATCGGTCGATCCGCGCACACGCGGCCGCGACGCAAATAGCGCCGAGCCGGCCGCTGGCGGCGACCCGTCGGCACCGACGCGGCGCCGCCCTGCTCGTGACGTCGCGGACGACGCGGTAATGCGAAAACTTGGATCCGGAGCCGGCGTGGCGATGAAGGAGTGGTGCCGCACGTTGATGAATAGCGCGAGGAATTGGGGGGCGCTGCCCGGGTCAGTCGTGGGCGCAAGTGGTGCAGGTTTGAGTGGCATATGAGGAGTTTGCAAGGGAGATCCCGGAACCGGGTCTGCGTCGCAAGCACGTCGAATATGAATTAAACGTGTTTTCATATTGAACGTAAGGTCTCAGTATTTATAACAAAACTCGTCGCAAGACGACCTCAGCAGTCGGCGCACTCCAAAACCGATATAAGGAACAATTTTGAATAATTTCTGATCGCTCCAAATGCCAGCGGGCATTTCGTTGTCACGTCCGCACCGTAGCCGTGTCATCACCCCTGAGCTGAGGTGACACGGTAGTCCGTCGAAAGGCGCGCTGGCACCGTCTGCCACCGGTGTGGAACACTTGTGCGCCGGGGTCTTTGTGGAAGGGCTGCAGCAGACAGCGGCGGTGATGTACTCCCACGCCGCCCTATTTCACCGCGGGCCGCAGATTAATGTCCTGCCATGCCCGTGCCCCGCCGCGATGCCTGGGTTTAATTTGGCAGCGGGCGCGTTGGCTGGCGCCGCAGCCGGCGCGGCGGCGGTGCGGCGCGCGGTCGCGCGGTGCCCAGAGCCCAGAGCCCACGCAGCCTGATCGCTATTTGGGTCGGGCGGCGGCCGGGCGCCGGCGGCGGCGGCGGGTGTCCAGCAGCGCTGCCGTCCGCGCTCCTTTGTGCGGAGCGGAGCCTCTTGGTTCCACCGTGCGTTTAATGTTCCTTTGTGTGCCGGCGGGCCGGCCGCAGGAAATGTGCTCTATTTTCACCCCTCCCCCCCCCCCGTCCCCTTCCCGACATAAATTGTCGCCGGCACGAGAGCGTCCGACAAACAGGCGTCGGTTGAGAGCCGTCGGCGGTTTGCTAGGCCGGCGTGCCTCCGGTCCGGCGTGGCGGGAGAGAAGTCGTGGTTCGTCTTTCCTCTCGTTTCCTCGCTTCCCTGTCACCATGAGCAAGCTGAGGTTTGGTATCCTTTGTGGATTTTTCGATCAAGCGTGTTTGAAAATTCTCGTGAGAATGACCAAGGAGTTGGATTGCAGTATAGATCACGCGTCATGGCGGGCTTTCGGTGTGTTACTTGGCGTCCCGTGCGTTCGTAACTCAGCCCAGGGGGTCTGCTCAACACCGGCTAATTTCGGGACACTCACTGTGGACGGCTTGTGATGTTGGGTCATCTTAACTCAATCAGCCCAAACCAGATTCGGATGTGGAAACGTCCGGCTCTCTTATGTGAAGCGTGTTGACGTACCGCCTGCATCAGTCAGATCACCGAGCCCCTAGTTCCAGACTGTTATTAAGCTTCCGCCTCGCTTCAGCGTCGATCGTTTTGGCCGTCATGACTGACGTCTTTTGGGTGAGATTCATGCCACAACTCACTAGACTCTGGTCTGAAGCCCCTCGAGCCCTCACTGTTTCCGCCACAACAAGTCTGACGCTTCAGCGTGACTGTAGCCGCGCCCCCTCGGCCTCCCCCCTCCCCCTCCCCCCGGCTGCCAGCCACTGGGGAGGTGCTGCTGACCGGAGGCGGCAGCGGACGTCCGCTGCCGCCCCCCGTCCGTCGCGGCGCCCCTCCCCCTCCCCCCGCCCCCCCCCCCCCCCTGCGCGGTGTGGCGTCTTATTTGCGTCGGCCCACTACCGCGTGACTCACTCAGAGCCGTGTTTAATCTGCGATAGCTGCCGCGGCCGGCCGGTTTTAAAAACGCGGCCGGCCAGAGGTCGCGTGAAGGTCAGCGCGCCGCGCAGTTGCTCACATGTTGCATGCCGGACGGCGCAGCGCGCTCGGACTGCACGACGCCCCGCCCCCACCCCCTCCCGGGGCTGGCCGCGGCCGCGCGGACCGTGCAGGGCTCCGCGCAGGCCCGTGCGGCCTCGTGCGGAACTGCGGCGGCGGAGTGGGGGGGGGGGGGGGGGGGGGGAGCGCCACAGTCCCAGGCGTCGAGTTTGTGCTGAGCTTGGGCGTTGGGCTCGTGACAGCGGCTGGCGGCGCCCCCGCCCCGGGCCTCCGCCGGCGGCGGCCTCGCCGCTGAGTGGGTGTTTTGGAGCATGGCGGCCACGACTGCGGGCCATGCGTCCCCCCCCCCTCCCGCTGCCGCCCGCCCCTCCCCGCGCGCAACGTGGAGGGTTTTGTTGTGTCTGCGCCAGCCCCTCCCCATCGCCCCGCCCGTGTTGCTGTCTCATTAGTCACGCCACGGGGGAAGGCGTGCGCGCCGATCCCTGTGGACAGATTTCATGCCATTTCGGGGATCCGAACCCTTCTCGCGAGTACTTAAATGTAATGGGTTTGTTGATCGTTGCGATTAAGAGCCGTCGCCGAGGGAAGGCCGAGGTGCCGGAGGTGCCGCGTGCGCTCCGCCTCCGTCATCCCCGGCAGAGCCCTGTGGGAGTGGTTGTGACGAAGGCGGCGGCGGCGGCGAGCTGAGGTGGCTTGCAGATTGATTTTTTCCGGATCGGGCTGTCGCCTCGTGCGCTCGCTGCGCCGCTCGGGCTGTTGTAACCCGGTAGAGGCTGGATATTGATCTGCGGTCGGCTGCCCTCCGCGCGCCGACGCGGCGGCGCGGCGGCGGCGGCTCGTCTCGTGCCACGAGCGACGTCGCCAGCCGTGGACGGCCCGCTTTCTTGCACGCGTCCTGAGCCGCTTGTCGCGCTCCGGTTCAGCCAGTCGGTCGCGCTGAAGGCCGACTCTGCCGTCTTGGTTTGCGGGCCACGTTTGTCTTTTTTGTGGGTTTCGGTAGCGCTTGTGGAATGATCCTGAGTTGAGCTGGGCGCGCCCTCAGTTTGTGGGGCGACAGGGACTGGCTTCCTTCTCGTTGGTTGGTCTCTGCCTCTGAGGTCAAAAGCACGTATCGCATCTTGGCGATCATGGTTACGTGTTGCCGATTTTCCCATCGACAACTATGCCGGTGGTGTTGCGCGGGGGAGACCAATGTAGCGCCGCCTCACTTAGTCCAGTGCCTGACACCGCCCCTGCCGCTCGCCGGCGTGGTGTCTGCCGCCCGGCGCCCGCTCCGCCCAGTCCGATGCCTGGCACCGCCCCTGCTGCCGCCGGCGTGGCGTCAGCCGTCCGGCGGCGCATGCTCCACCCAGTCCAGTGCCTGGCGCCGCCCCTGCTGCCGCCGGCGTGGCGTCAGCCGTCCGGCGGCGCATGCTCCACCCAGTCCAGTGCCTGGCGTCGCCCCTGCCTGCTGCCGGCCTGACGTCAGCCGTGCGGCGGCGCCGCTGACCGAGCGCGCTGACCTGCGCAGCGGCGGCGGCGGCGCGGGTCGCGGGCCGCGGGCCGGGTCAGCACGCCGCCGGACGGCTGACGTCAGCGGCGGCTGCGCAGGTGCGGCGCTGACCGACATCGGCGGCCGCTCGCGTGACGCGGGGTCGTGCCGGGCCGGGCCGGACGGGACGGCGGCCCTCCCGCCGCCACCAGCTGCTGCACTCAGCCGGGTGCCGGAAGCGGTCATGCCTGCCGGCAGAACAACGGTCGCGCAATCTTGGAACGCGCCCAGGGTTCGCTGGAATGGGCGGCCTTTCTGGGAAAATTGGCCCCTTTTCTGGTGGTTAGGTGACGCACGCGCCCCGCTGGCGTCGCACCGTAGTCTGCATCCGCAAATGACACTTCCCTGCTCCGCTGGGAGGCGTTGTTGACATTGCCTGCTGGGCAGCGGCGGGTCCCGTCATGCGATATGTTTGGTCAGTTTCCTGTTTGTATTATTCAGCCATGTGGGTGACGACGACATGCGATGAGCCTAACAAACTTGGGTGTGGCGCTGCAACTTGCATGAAAACAGCGCGCTCTAACGCTGGCCTGCCGAACCGTCCCCTTACTGACCGCCGCCGTCTCCGCAGATGGAGGACGAGGGCTCCCAGGGCAACGACGACACCCGGTGTTTCCTGCTGTCGTCGCTCGCCTCGGCGCGCATGTGTCGCACCTTCTGCGTCATCTGCGGCGACTCGCTCGTCGTTTACGACCGCTACCCCATCATCGACGGCACGTTCTTCATCGGACCGAGACAGCACTCGCGGGCCTGCGTACAGGTGAGGAGGCGCCGTGGTCGGGGGGCGTCGAGTGTACCCCGCTGCTGTGTTTGGTCGTCATCATCGCCGTCATCACGTTGACAATCATCACTTTCGACCATCGCGCACCGCCTGGCATCGCCACCATGATGCACAGCACGGTGCCGGTGTGATGATGGCGTGATGATCTGCGGCATCGGCGACGGCATGGTCGGAGCGGCCGCCTGCGGCCGACCAGTGCACGTCCCGAGGCGAGCCGCTCTCGGTCGCAGATGTCTGCTGCCCTGCCGGGGGCCGCCGCTGTCGCCGGCCTTGGCGATAGCCACTATCGGCTCTGCGGTCAGCAGCCGGCTGCACGGCCGGCAAACAGGCTCGGGCCGGCCGTCTGCACGGCTGTGCACGACTGTGCACGCCGTGCTCGGGTCCGGCCGAGCGAGTCGGGGCATGTTGCCTCCCCCCCCCCCCCACCCCCCACCCCCGCTCCACCCTCCGCTGCCGAGCGACGTTACGCCGTTGGCCGGCTCGGCCCGGCCCGGCCCGGCCCGGCCCAGCTCGGCCCAGCTCGGCCCGACTCGACCCGGCAGGTACACACGCACTAATGGAACACGAAGGTCGGCCGACTGCAGACGGCCCGACAAAAACAGCCGACGGCCGGTAAAAACGGCCGCGCCGTAAATGCGCCTTAGACCGCCTCCGCCATAGACCGCCGGCCGGCCGGCCGCCGGTTACTGGGCTGGATGCCGGCCGGTGTGACGGACCTGTGGTAGCTGAAGGCTGTCGGCCGGGCCGATGACGCCTCAGAAGGGAGCGGTGGCAGCAGGCCGCTTAGTTACGGCAGCGGGCCGCCTGGCTACGAGGGGCCACCGGTGACTGCAGCCGCCATATCCCGCACCAGCTGGCGGGCCGGGCCGGCTGGTTCGTGTTTACCGCGCCCCTGGCACGCCGCCGCCGCGGCGACCAAGTGCGCCGTTGGCCGGCGCGCTCGGGGGCCGCGCGCCGGGTGGATCGCGCCCCGACTCGTGTAAATATTGACCGAAATTCTGCCGACCGGTGGGCGGCACCGCCGCTGCCCGACCGCTGTCGGTGCCCTGTCCGGGACTGGCGCCCGCTGGACGACCCCTAGCAACCCCTAGCGACACTTGGCGACCCCTAGTGACATGGTCCAGTCCGGTCTGGTCCGGTCCGGGGTGGGCGTCGCGCCTCCAGTCGGCCGGCGCCGGTCGGCCCCGCGCGCTCGGGCCGCCCCTGCCTCCGCGGCCCGTGACGTGGGAATCTCCGAGGACATGCAGTGTCGCCCCGGCAGGGTTTACACGGCCGCTGCCAGCGGGGAGCAGTGGCAGATGTTTACAGGGGGCCGACTGACAGAGGACGACGCAGCGAGTTGTCCGGCTCGAGGCGTATCTGGCGGCCGCGCGGCGACAGGGCCTGTGTGCTGGCCTACCTCCACTTCATGCCGAGTGCGGCGGCTTCTCGCAACTCACGCCGCCCGTGTTTGCTTTCGTTGCCTGCAAGCTGGACCGCCCGCGTGGCCGCCGGGATCGGACGCGTCGCCGTGGCGTGCGCGCGCGTCACGAGGACGTGCGCCACGGCACGTCTCGCGTGCGGCGCACGTCCGCGCGCCGTCGCCCGCCGGCCACCGGGCTGGAACCGAACGGCGGCCGCGCCACGGCCCGCCGACAGCGTAATGGGTTCTCATGACGGCCGGCGGGCACGTCCAACCTTGGCGCGCCCTGCTGCGCTCCAAAGCCGCTGAAATACGGCGACCGGTTCGGCGCCGGCCGAAGCCGACTATCTGCCGCGCGCCGGCCCGGCCCGGTTATTTAGCGTCGCCCGGCTGATTGTTGATCGGACAGGCGCGCGGCCTCTCGGGTGTCGGCCGCGCGGCGCCGGTCCGGCGGCCCTCGCCGGGACCCCCGGCGGCTTTGTGCGCCTGTCGCCCGTCGGCCGGGCCCGGATGAACGCGCGGTGGCCGGCCGGCCGGCGGCGTCCCGCTCTCGCCGGCGGCCCGGGCCGGGCGTCCGAAGCCCGGCCGGCCCGGGCCGGGACGAGACGCGCGCGCTGGCATTGCTGGCATGCCGTGGACGCGACGCTCCTCGTGTGCCACCTGCCCGTCCGGCGTTGGATCGGCGTGACGCGCGCGAGGACGCTGTTCGTCTCTCTGCCAGCGGGAAAGTGCCAGGGGAAGACGTGCGTGTGTGGTCGCTAAGCTCCGTGTCTTGCTTAGTGGGCCATGCGGGGGGCAGACAGCGCGGCTGGCGGCTCGCAACAGGGAGAGAACTCGTCTGGATTCAGTTCTCTTGTCCCAGTACGTCGTGCGCAGTGTAAGAAGCCCTTACGGCATGATTGTATTTGTCATTTTGTATATTAGTTTGGCGCGTATCGGCAGCTGTGGTCATCGATCACCCAAAGCTCACTGGCACTGTGGCTGCCACTGTATAAACGGCTGCGGCATGCGGCTATGTCACCAGAGCGGCGCGCCATCAGCTGTGTGCATGAGCGCGCCGTCTCGGGGCACATAGCGCCACAGCTGTGTTTGGTCGCCGTCGCAGCTATTCTAGCTCATCGCGGTCACTCCGCCGCCTGCTCTGATGTCCGCTCCGACATTACAAAACCGGCCCTGCCCCACCCTGCTCTGTCCTCACCTCATCTCATCTCACCTCACCTCACCTCACCTCACCTGACCTGACCTGACCTGACCTCACCTCACCTCGCCTCGCCTCTCCTCATCTCACCCTACCTTACCTCACCTCACCTTACCTCATCTCACCTCATCTTACCTGACCTGACCTGGTCTGACGTGTCGAAATGGCGTGCCCTACCCCTGGCCCGACCTGACCTGACGGGACGAAATGACTTGCCCTGCCCTGACCTGAGTCACCGAACCTTCTACCCTGACCCAGGTAACTTAACGCGTGTGACATGACCTGAGCTGACCGTGCGTCATCGCTTCGTTGCAGGTGCGGTACGACAACCGCGTGCAGTACCTGTCCGCCGTGTGCATGGGCTGTCTGGAGGGCTGGACGGTACGGCTGCGGTGCCGGTGCTGCGCCAAGCCCTGGGACGGCTCCCAGCTCATCCTGGGCACCATGTACACTTTCGACATCTTCGCCGCCACGCCCTGCTGCACAGAGCGACTCAAGGTACGGTCCGCCCGACCGGCCGGTGGGCGGGGCTGCCTCGCCCCGCCTCCGCCCGGCGGCGCGGGGAGGGGGGGGGGGGGGGCGGAAAACGTCGGCGGCTGCGTTCGCGCATTATTTGGCACTCAGTCAGGGGCCGGTGCACCCGACGCGGCGCGTGATGGCGTCACGGGTTGAAGGTGCGGCTGGCGAAGCTGCCGGTCAGACGCGCGTATGGCCACATCGGTCTACCGGAGCCCGAATGCGCGGCCAAATTCGGTTGCGGGTTCGGGGAGGGGGGGCTTCGGTGTTTGTGTCCGAGACGGTGGCGAACTCACGGTCCAGAATGCGTCGCCTGTACCGTTGTTAAGCATAACACAATGCTGGCCGGGCCGTAGCATCGTACGCGGGGGGGGGGGGGGAATCCAGACAAACGGAACACCTTCAACAATTATGCAACGCTGGCGCATCTTGACGAGTGGGTGTGAAGTGTGGAAGTGACGCGGCCGTAAAGTTCCGCCCTCCTGCCTGCGGTGGTGGCCGCCGTCGGCCATCGCGTGCGCCACGTGTGGGCGTCTGACCGCGCCACGTGTGGCCGCTGTCGGCCGGCGGGCGCGCCACGTGTGGCCGGCAGCGAGGCGGCTCGCGGCGCGCCGACACAGGGCGCCATTAGTCTCGGCGTCCCCAGCTGGCGCGCCGTCATCCCGCCTAACGACGCCGCCGTCGCCGTCCGCATCTCGCGCCGTTTCTTGTGGCCGGCGCGCGGCCGATTGGCGCGCTTTTTACCGGCGCCGTGTGTGTGTGTGCGCGCGCGCCGGCGGCTGTTTGGGCCGGACGCCGCGTGTTGACGTGCCGTCGCCGGCTGGCGGGCTGGCGGGCTCGAAAGGCCGCGGCCCCGTTTGATTGAAGGAGCCGGACGGGTGGTGTTTGCGCCGGCATGCCCGCCGGCAAGAGACTGAGCGCGTGCTGGGCGAGCTGGTCCAGTCAGATGACGGGGAGGGGAGAGTTTGCTCTGCGAGCGTTATTTTGGGTCTGTTTGCACCCGTCTTTTTACCGCTCTGTTTGCCTGGAGCCCTCTCATCCCTTCGTCCCCATTTCGACGCCCTGGTGTCGGCTTTCTTGTTTGGTCTGTCCGTTCCCCTCACGTCGCTGTATCGTGTTTTCCTCCCCTGTTCTTTGCGCCGTTTCTCGCTCCTCGCCCTGTTGCTCTGCCCATCTCCTCCGCCGCGCTTCCCCTCTGTCCGATGGGACATGCACGCTCGCGGGCACCGCGCGGGCCGAGTCTGCAGCCGGCGTGCAGGAGAGAGAGCCTTCTGGCCGTCCGTCCGTCCGGCAAACCGCAGCCGCAGCTGGCTGGAGCCGCCTGCTCCCCCGACCGGCCGGCCGCGCCGCGTGCATACCCCGCCGCTGCGGTCGGCCGCCGCGGCCGGCGCGGTCTTGACCTGGTTTGAGGCCGGCGACCCGGCGCGGTCGCCGCCGGGGCCGGCCGGCACCTGCCGGCGCCGGCGCCGGCCGCGGCCCTCCCCGGCTGCGCGGCTGACGACGCTGCCTCCTACGATTATGCTAATGGCGCTGCTGTTACCAGTCGCGTGTAATGGGCTGCGTGTGGTCCGGTGGCCGCGGCGTCCCGAGACTCGAGCCATCGCCGATCAGCGCCGCTTTGTTTACCGGCGGCCGCAGCTGCCGCGGCCACCGGCGCCGGGACGGCTCGCACGCGGATCGAACTGGGCCGCGGAGACCCGCGGGAACCCATGCGTGACGAGAGGGGGTCGCGATCGCTCTCCGTCTGTCCGTGCGCCGCCGGATGCGCCGTCCGCGGCGCCCGGCGCTGGCGCCCGCCATCGAGCTCAAAGACGCGCCACAGGCGAGCCCGGGCCGACCGACGACCCGAGCCGTCCTGACGTCATCGACGAGGATCCGTCACTGTTGCGTCAGGACGCGCCGGCGGAGGCGTCTTGCACGCGCGTGCGGCGCGCCTCGGCTCGAGACGCGCGTGCCGGGCGCCGGCGCCGGCGGCGGCCGGCACGGGGGCCGGTAAAAGTGGCCCCGCCGGCCGGCGCGGGCGCGGTGTTGCCTCACGCGCCGGCGTGAATGGCCGTGTTGGCTATTGTTCTCGGCGCGATATTCGTCCCATGGCCGGCGAGAGGCGGCGGGTGGATGACCTGTCCGTCTGCCGCTGCCACGCGCGCCTTGCTGACCCTTGGTCGCTGACCTCGGGCGCCCTCCGACTCTTGTAGTGAGAAGTGCATCGTGAGATTGGTGAGAACCCAGTAGTCTCTCGGGTACTCAAGCGTGCGACGGCAGGGATTTTCCAGCGTCCTTTAACGATATGCTTCACACTTTCCGACGATGGGTGTAAAGGTGACCAGATGAACTTAGTTGTTAACATTATCTGTTCGGGTTTTAGCAGATGCCTGCAGTTGCTTTTCACAAGTTGCAGTCTCTTTAGGAATCAGGAGGCGGTATTATGGATAACGTACTGGTCGCTGCGTTCACAGCTAGATAGGGACTCGGCGAAGTCGGTTGCAAGGTCCCATGTGGAGCCCGGCAGTGTACCATCAGGTCATCGGTGCCCGCGCGGCCCGGGAGTCGAGCTGGGCGCGCTCATGACGCCACTGCGCCGCTGACACCCTGTCGGCGGCCGAGAGATGGCCTGATACGTGCGTGCCGTGCAGCTGGACCGGAACGGGCGCGTTATCGCTGTGCCCGGCGCCGCGGCGGTCGGCCGCGCTCCGGCGTTCCACCGCGTTACAATCCAATTACGCCGGCAATTAGGGCGGCCGCCGCGCGACAAAGGCCGCGCGACCGCGGCTCGCCCCGCCGCCGCCGGTGGCTGGTCCGCACGACCGACCGCCGCCGCCGCCTCGGGGCCTCTCCCTCCCCGCCCTGGGGGTCGTGTTCCTCTTTGTGTCGCTTATTGGCCATTCAGGGCGCGCGGCAGGGCGGGGCCGGCCTCGGCCTGTTGCTCTCCGGCGGCGGCGGCCGGCGCGCGCCCGCTCTCCCTGCTGCCTGCGCCGCCGGGTAATTAATAGGAGCGCCTCTGCCAGGCGACCGGTGGGCTCTCTCGTCGCTGCCGGCGCCGCTCAAAGACCTCAATGGGCTCATCGCGGTAAATTGCCGCGGCGCCGGCGAGTTGGAGTAAATCTCGTCAGAGCGCGCCGGCGCGACCATTTATCACTAACGAGATTTCTATGGCGCTCCGCGTCGCCGGCGGCCGCCCCGTCGGCGACGGACCGACGTGCCCCCATTCGGTCGGCGCGCCGGGCTGCTGACATTTGGCCGATCAGCGGCGGGCGGCGGCGGCGGCGGCGGCCGTAACAGCCGGCTCGGACCCCGGCCGCCGTCGCCGCCCTGCCGCGCCGCGGGCTCCGGCTCCGCGCCGGTCGCTCCCGGTCGCTCCTCGCTCCCCCGCCCCGCCGCGGGCTGTGGCTCGTCGGGCGCCATCGCCTCGGCCGGCCTGGCGCGGGGGCTGGGGAGGGGTAGGTAGTTGCGTCATGAAGCGTTGCACCGGCGCCGGCGCGCGCGGGGGAATGAACTGAAAGTGGGTCAGCGCGGTTTTTTACCCCCGCGGCCGCCGGATTTGGCGCGCCGAGGGCGGCCGACGGCCCGCGCGCGCGCCCTGGCGGCCCAAGGCCGGGCCGAAAGTGCGGCCTTCCATGCGACGTCGACCGGTGAGAACGGCCGACGCGGCGCCCGTCGGCCGCGCTGCACCGAGCTCCACCGTTGCGCAGCCAGGCCTCTGGGTCAGGGCAAGTGTCAATGACCCCCCCCCCACCCTCGAAGCGGTGGCGTCGCGGCGTGCACCTGTGTCGGCGTTTGGTGGCCGGGCTGCGACGTCGTGCTATCACCGGCGTCATTTTTAATGTCGTATCGGGGTCGCTCGCTCCGGAGAGGATGGCCGGCTCACGACCGATAGCGGACGCTGTATCGGCGGTCTTGCGGCAGTGGTTATGTTTATTGGTTTGTTCAGGCCTTGCTGGCGGTGATACGGTCCATTGGAGCCTGCTTTATGTTGCCGCCCGTTGAAATTATTAATTTCATAGCTTATTTACCGTTGTGTTATTACTTATGGGATGCTAAATGTCTGTCAGTTTGTTAATTTCATGCGCGCTGTCATTGTACACACATGCCAAGTACGCCACTTCAGTCAAAAATGAACTGTACTTTTGCACGACTACACTTGCTTGGTCGTGCCTACATTTTCTCGGTCGTGTCGTGTCATGGCGACTGCAGTGTGTCTGACCGCCCGCCGTCTCCTGTTGCAGTGCAACGAGTGCGAGTGTCTGGTGATCGCGCCCGACCAGCGGCTCAACTTTTTCTCGGACTACAGCCACATGGTGAGCTGTCCGTTCTGCACGGCGCTGGAGAACCACTTCGTGAAGGCGCTCTCCTTCTACCAACGCGTCGAGCCGCCCGCGTAATGCCGGCCTCCCGGCTAGGTCAATGTGTGCGTGGGCGAGCGAGGTGAGAGTCCCGGCCAGGGGCCGACCGACGGCGGCGCCGACGAGCCGCGGCGGCCGCAGCAGCCGCCGGCCAGCCGACCGGCGGACAGATCGACAGACCGGCCGGCCGGCCGGCCGGCTGGGCCCGCCGCAGAGACACGACCGCTCGGCAGACGCGCTCGATTTTTTATGTTTTGATACCTAGCGTAAGGCGGCTGCGCGATCGGTACGTTACGGCACGGCACGGCACGGCACGGCGCGGCATGGCGCGGTGGGCCGGGTCGGGCCGCGTGCCGGCGCCAGGACGGACTGGCGCCGGCCGCCGCGCCACCGCGGTCGGCGCCCGCTCGCATCGCGGCACGTCCGCTTGGCCTTTGGACGGGACTGACACTAGTTGATTTTGTTTGGTGCGCCCCGCGCTTTGCCTAGTCTCGGTGTTAAGTTATGTATCAGTTTTGCGTTGGATTTCAGCAGTTTGCGCAGGCCCCGCAGCCGGCCAGTATTTTTGTACATAGGTCGCGTGCGGCGCGTGTGTGCGTGTGCGTGCGTGTGTTTGTGACTTGTCTTGTGACGCCGACAGAAAGAAGCGTATTTTCTCTGCACTTGTGCCGGGCCGGCGCCGGCTCTGCGCCGTCAGCCGCGCTCCTTCGGGGGCCGGCCGGCGCCGCCGAGCCTGGTGCCGGCCTGCCAAACTAAACCTGTCGGGCCGCGTCGACATTCGGTCGGCGCGGCTCGCACCGGAGGGGGCGTGTGATAAGACGGGATTGAGGTGGTCCGAGGCTCGCGCCGTGTTCACCGCCGCGTTAACCGTCGTCTTCGTCGCGCCGTGTTCGAAGCGCCCAGCGTGGCCTGACGCGTGAGGTCTGAGTCGGGTGTCGGCCGTCCCCCGGCCCCGGCCCCCGCCCCCCCGCCCGGCCGGTCACTTGGCCGGCGCGACGCCGACCGGTCTCAAGAGCAGACCGCGACCCCTCCGCGCTCAGGTGGCGCCCCGTGCCCAGCGCCTCCCAAAACCCCCTGTAAGTGTACATAAGACGGAAAGGCTCGTGCCTAGAGCGGTCGGCCGTAGTGGTGGTGCGGCGTGCCGCCGCGGTGGGTGCCGATCGGGAGCGGGGGCCGCCTTCGCCCCCGGCGGTGCCGGCCGCGCGGGGCGCCGCCGCCCGGCCGCCGGCCCATGCGCCCCGATCTCTGTTCGTTCGGACGCTCCAGCCGGTGGTGGCCGGGCCCGCCCTGTGTCTGATGCTGGCGGGACTGTCGGAGGCATTAAGTACAAACTAGTGGGTAAGGTGAGCTGGGTGCCGCGGCCGGCGCCTTGTCTCGGGCCGCCGACCAGAGCCGGCGGCCTCCCCGGCCTCCCGCCCGTCCTGCGGTGTGCGGCGGCGCCGGGCGAGAGAGCGAGCGCCGCGCCGCGCGCGCTGTGCCAGCCGGCAGCGGCCGGAGTCGACGCCGTGGCCAGTAGACCGCTTGCTGGCCAGTCGATGCCACCCTTTCGGTCCCCGTGGTGGGCGGCATCTGTGGGCGCTGTGCTGGCGTCGCCGATCGCTGACCGCACCGCCCACAGATGCCCGGGCGTGCGGAAATCAGACGTATCACCGTAAGCCTCGGATGCAGGCCTACACCCTGTCCGTGCCCTGTGTGGGTGTGGGTGTGTGAGCCGTACCTGATAGCTGTAAGCCGAGCCGACAAGCTCCTGCTGTGCGAAGCGCTGTGGATCCCGCTAAAGTACCTGAGGCGCCGGGGCGGCGGCGTGCCGGCCGTGCGCGCGCGCCCCCCGGCGGCGGCGGCGCGCGGCCGGCAGTGCCGGGCGCCGGGCGCCCAGGCGCCCGGCTGGCGGCGCCTCGCCCCCGCCCCGGGCGCCCGGCCTCCGGTCCCCCGAGCGGCTGTGACTAGCGTAAGGTCTCTGTACATAGCAGCCGCGACGGCGGGGCGGGCGCGGCGCGGTGACGAGTCGTCTTTTCCGGCGGTGTCTGCGGACTGTCTGGGTGTGTGCCTGCGCCGCGCGCCTGCGTGGCATCTTCCACTCCGCCGCCCCCGCCCGCCCGCAGCCTTGTAAGCGTAACAAACAAAAAGCACCACATTAATCCGGTTAGTTGGTAGTGACTGGGTGGAAGTTGCATGCGACGAGATATTTTTGTAACAAATGACACAATAACAAGTAAAGTTGAAAACTTCTGCCGCAGCACAAATCGTCTCGGCAGGTTATAATAAAAAAATAAACCCAAAACACGACGCAACGAAAATCCCGGTACAGTCTTCTCACCAAGAAAGAAGCAAACCTTCTGTATGAGTCGATCTAGTTCATAAACAAGGAACGCATTTTAGTCAGAAATTCTAATCTTTTCACAGGCGTCGCCCGGCGGTGCCGTGACCTAGTCTTCGTTTTCGTAATATTCACGCGGCCTCATTGTGTGCCAGTGCCGTACGGCGGGGGATGGAAGGGCTGAATGATCAGGGTGAGGGGTCGGTTTTCCGTATGCAAGCATGGTGCTGTTGGCGCTTCCGTGTCGGCATCTCGCAGCAGGAACCTGTCCGGTGTGGAATACGTTGACTGGTGGTGGCATCGTTCATTGCATGCACGGTGACCCGACTGGCTTTGATTTTGCAAGGCATGCGCACATCCGTCTGTCGTCTGACCAATCGCTCTGATCGTCTGTCGTCCGACTAGTCGCTCCTGATCGTGGTTTGATGTCCGCTGTTGACTCTAGTCCTCGAAATTACCAGCTCCTTGTAAGCGTGGGCCCGTCGGTCGACATAGCTTGCCTTTCGGCGACGCCGGCCCCGCGCACGCCCCCTCCCCCGGCGCTGGCCTGGGGTCGCGACCCGGGGTCACGACCGGAGGCCAGCCCCGCCGAGATCTCGTGGCGGGCGGGCCGGGCGCCGCGCGTACAACCGTGTCTTCAACGAGAGGCGGCCCAGCTGAGATTATGTACAACGACGCGCGCGCCGGTCGGCGGGCGCTTTCTCGTGATGGCGCGAGAGCGCGCGTGTGGAGGCGGTCCCCCGCGCGGGGACGGAGGGAGTACAACATCCTGAGGTAGTACAAGCTGTTGGTGCTGCGCCCGCCGGCCGGCGCCGCATGGAAGAGCGCGGCCGGCTGCCGCCAGGCGGGGCGCCGCGGCACTGCAGGCCGCCCCGCCCCGTCCTGCTGGTTAGGACGCTCTCACACACACACACACAGACACGCACATCACACGCACACTCGACCCCGAATTGTGTCCAGGCCGCGTGCGGGCGCTGGGCGCTGCCGGCGCCCGCACCGGCCCGTGGCGGATGGACGCCGGGCCGCCCGGCGCCCGCCCGCCGCCCGGTGCTCGGCGTGGTGCGACGAGCGGCGTGTGCCGAGTGGCGGCAGTCATAGTCGTAGTGTGGTAGTCTAGTCAGCGCTGCCCGGTGCCTTGGTGGTGGGTCCGCTGCTGTACATTCGCGCCTGGGCGCCGGGCGGCGGCGGCCCGCGTGGCCGGCCGCCGCCGCCCTTGCGGTCGAGCCAAGGTCAGGCGTGCCATGGGCGCGCCGCTCTGTTTACTACGCCGCGGCGTTAACTGCCTGCAACATCGGCACCGGCTGCCACGGGCTTCCAGCTCCCCGCCCCCCCCCCCCGCCCCTCTCCCTCCCCCTGCCCCGTGCCCCTCCATCCCCGGGTAGGGGTCTTTAATGTCGGTTTTTTTGCGGCTTCGGTTTTTTTTTTAGCGCGATGGGATTGAGGGAACGATAGTGGGGTGATGAACAAAAAGCGTCATTTTCCCGGTGCGAGGGGAACCCATCTGGTTTGGCGCACGCAACACGTTTGGGGGGGGGGGGGTCTGTGGTGTGGGTAATGTAAGGAACTTGCGACAGACGCCTGGTGGTGGTGGTGAAGGACACTGACGACAAGAAAAAGTGCGGATGCGGGTGAGTTGGGCAGGACCTCCACCCCGTCCTAACGGTGGGTGGGTCGATGGGGTGATTTCCTTTGTCGTGAAAAGAGAATGGGGGATATGAAAAATTTCGGAAGCGCGCCCCGATTGCTTGACCGGGTTCCGGGTGATTTGGGTTTATGAGTTCATTTCCGGGTGATTCGGGTTACATTGTTGTGTTCCGCTGTCGCGCTGAAACCATCTCCGGGAGGACGGGGAGGGGGGGTGGCGGATAACCCACAGCAGCACGGGCTCCGACAACCGGCGCCGAGCGCGTCGCCGCCGGCGTTACCATAGCAACCTCCGCCAAGGTTATCGATTTCGTCCAAGGTCCGACGACGGGCCGGCGCGGCGGGCGGCCGCGGCCGGCTCGGGGCCAGTGCCCACCGACTCAGCTCAGTAGAGTGGTCTCCAGCCGCCGTCTTCCTGACGCTGTTCCCCCGGATCGTGACCTCGCGGCGAGCGCCGCCCCCTCACCCCTCCTCGTCCCCTGTGGCGTTCAGTTACCGCAGCCTGCCAGCCCACCCCACCGCGCCGAGCGCGCGGCGGGCCGCCACCCGGGCCCCACCTCCTGCCCGCGGGGCACGGTCGCCAGGCCTGCGCCGGTGCCTCGCGGGAGTATCGTCGGCGAACGGTAGTTACCAAATCTCTCGGCCCGGGCGGCGCGTCCGGCGCGCCGGCCGGCCGGGCCGACCTTTGACGTCGCAGGTCGACCCGGCCCGTCCCCCCCCCCCCCCCCCCCATGTTAGTCCGTATCTGCCCAGGTGGCATATTCCACGCACAACTCTCCCGCTGCCCCTACGCCCCTGTACATAGAGCTACAGCAGTGCGCTGTCGTTCGTCCCTAGGCTAAGGTCGCCGTTCTCCGTCGTGTATCGCAGTAGCAGCCGTCGCAAAGGAGGCCTCGTGGATTCTCCATCCAGCGTGCGTGCGCGTGCGCGGTGTTGCGTGCATTGGGTGCGTCTGTGTCGAGTGTAAGCGAGGAAAGGAAGCGGGCCGGCCGGCGCGCGCTGGCCCGCCGGCCGCGGGTCGTGCGCCCGGCTCGCGTCGGCCGGCGCACGGCATCACTAGCCATACATACGTGTAACGAGACTGGCGTGAGAGAGACGAGAGCGCGAGAGCGAGGCGGGCGGCCCGGCGCGGCCGTCCCAAGTCGGGCTGTGACGCGGTAGTGGGTAGGCGGCCGAGCGCGCACGAGAGAGAACGGCCGAGCGGCGGCCGGGCCGGGTCCGCCGCCCGGGCGGCGCCGGCCCGGCCGCGTGCTGGCCGCGGCCGGCGGCGGCGGCGCGTCGCGGTCGTCGCGCCGCCGCCGCCGCCGCCGGGGTCGGGCGGTTTCGTTGCCGTGTGTATCGGCCTACGTTTGGATTATCAATCTGTGCCGTTTTTCCTGACCTCATCGAGTGTGGAGCGAGCGTGGCTGTGCCGTGTGCGAGCGCGAGCCTCGGCGCGGCCGAGGGCGGCTGTGATTAGACGTAAGGTCGCTTCGCATTTCGCTTCTGTTCGTGTTCGGTTCCACCGTGTCCCATTCGAACGGCATTAAGGTAGGCGTTAAGGCTTGGCGGAACGTCTCTGCTCGCCGCGGGAGGCGTTTGTGTGCGTGTGTGTGGCCGCTGTACCGCGCCAAGCGGCGGGTCTCTTGTCTCAGTGCGAGTCTGTATGGTTGCTGGACCGCTTGGTCTCGCGTGCCTCTCCGTCTAAATGCGCGCGGCGAGGAGAGACGTTCGCCTCCGTTGAAATGTTCGTGCGCTCTGCTTGCCTGCGTGCCTTTATTCGTCCTGCGATAGAATCCAATGGTGCATTTCGGCGTGTGGTGTCATTCCGCGGTCAGCTGTTCCGTCTTGTTCGCCCCCGATCCTCCGTTGCGTCCGGGTCTGCCCGCGGTGCGCCCGGCAGACCCGACCGTCTCAGTTACCAGAGTTATCTAGTGCACTCTGTGTCAGGAGCAGGCCGTTGTTACTTCATGCGCCCCGCGCGCGCGCGCGTCACACAGCACGTTCTCAGTTCCTGCACCCGTGCTGCTGATCACCTCCAAAAATCACCGTCTTCCCCTTAGTGTGTAGGTTTTTGGGACACGTGCATTTCTCGCTTCTGTACTTCCGGCTGCCTGGTGCGCGCGTGCGTGCGAGCAGGCGTGCGTGCGTCCCGCGTGTCTGGCTGTGCTGCGGACCTCGCGCCGGCCGTCGTCGCCGGCGGCGGTCGGCGTCAAACGGGCTGTGACTGGGCGCGACGGGGGCGCGGCGGGTGGGCGTCGGCCGCCGCCGCTGCCGGCCCGGGGCCGGCGCCAGCCGCCGACCCCGGGCCGCTCGGCTGCGCCGCAGGCGCCCGCCCGGTCCCGTCCCGCCGCCGCCCCCTGGCGGCTGTCGAAATCGGTCTGGTTCGTGCATCATTTGGCTGTTGGTGCCGCCGGGCGCGGTCGGGCGTAGGCTCGGTGTAGGCTCGGCCGCGACCCGGTGGGCGCTGCGTCTCCGCCGCCGGCCGGCTGGGACGGCGTCGGTGCCAGTACAAAAGATCGCCTGAGGCTCATAGCGAGGCGGGCGCGCCGCGTCGAGCCGCGGAATGACAGTCTGGCTGTGGGGGCGGCCGGCGTGCGCGCCGCCGGCCGCCCCGCCCCTGGGAGTGAGAGGGCGCAAGCCGGCCGCAACGGAACACTCGCTGCATGCTTACCTCGGGGCGGCGCCTCGGCGGCCGCTCGCTTGTCCGTGCCTCAGTGTTAACGTCAAGTATACCCTGCGCGGGGCCGCCCGGCCCGGTCGGGGTCGGCCCGACGCGTCCGGTGTCGGCGCGCGCCGGCGCTCGGGGTGGAGGCGCCGGCTCTCGCTCCGATCCGTCTTCCTCCGGGAGTGTCGTTTTCGGGTGTCTGGGTCCCAAGGGTGGACGCTAGGTTAGGTGGTGGTGGCACGTTTTGTGTGTGTTTCTTGGTGGCTGATTCTGTCCGTGCAGGGAGCCCGGCTGTTGGGCGGCAGCGACCCGGTCCCGGCGCCGCGCCGACCGGTGGGGCGCGCCTCCGAAGGGGCCTCGCGCCACCGCGGCGCGTCCGAACACCTCAGGTGGCGCCGGGGCCTGCAGCGGCGCAGTCTCGACGGTGTCGGTTAGCTGTGCCGAGGACTCCGTTTCACCGGCGAACGACAATTCGGATGCACAGTTGTACTCAGGTCAACAGAAATCACTCAGGAGTTGTTTCAAATTCAAAATTCGACTCAGGTGTTCGCGGCGCGACCGCGACGCGGCCCTGGCCCCGGTCGGGGCTGCGGCCCGCGGTCGGCCGCGTCACAAGTCCCTCTCAGGCTTCCCCGGTTTCGCACCAGCCGCCCGGCGGCGCGGCGCGCCGGCTCCGCCCGGTCGCGCCGCGCCCGCAGCCCGTGCTCGTGTCCGTGTCCGTGTGTCGTGCTGTTGGTCGACCGGAGCCGCGCGCCCGGCGCCGCTGGACAGCGCGCCGCCGGGCCGCTCCGACGGCCGCCCCACCCTCCCCTCTCCTTGTGCGTGGCTTGCGAGCGTGCTTCCGCGTGGCCTTAGGTTGTCGACCGTAGTGATTTGTGGTCCCGCTGGCGACGGTCGGCCGCTCGTTCCGTCCGTGGCCGTGTCGCCGAAAAAACCGAACAAAAATATCGTGTGCGTGTTTGTGTGAGCATAGCGGCCGCGGCCACGGACGCAATGATCGCCAGCCGGTCTTTATGTGTGTGGTCGCATTGCGTGAGTGTCGTCCCCAGAGTGAACCGTGCCATCTTCTTCGACCCGAGTGCCCGGCCCCGCAGCCGACGGGCCCTGCGCGTCCCACCGGTCCCCTCCCCCCGACACCCGTTGCCCTCGGGTGCCGCGGCGCTCGGGGCCCCATCGCCCGAATAAAGTCACGTGCCCATCGAGCATGCCCGCGAGCTCCAAGCGCGCCGCGCGACGCGACGTTCTCCGCACGTGGAGCGTCGTCGCGTCTGGCCGGCCGGTGGCCGGCGCTCGCGCTGGAGCCGTGCCAAGATCTCGGGAGGCGGACGGGCGCGCCGCTGACTTTGATTCGACCTTGACTTTGGGCGGCCGACGTGGCGCGGCGTAGCGCGGCGCTCCCCTCGGAGCCGACGACGCGAGAGACATCTAGCGTAGACCGTGCGAACCGGCGGCGAGCCTCGGACCACGCGGGGCTCAGGGAATGGACCGGACCGAAAGGGATTGATTCCACAGGTCTCCGGAAAGGAGTATTTTGTCAAATATTTTGTCAGATGTTTCTTAGAAACACCTCCAAAAACCAAATGAAACAAACAGAAAAATACGCCGTATTTTTGTCGTCACTTCGTATCGTCGTTCTACTCTGTACAGTTAACACGTTGATAAGCTTTAGGGCATATCCTAGTGTACCGGTGCCGTCTGTGTATGCAGTCGTCCGGCCGCTGCCGGGCTTCGGCGCCCGCCGCCGTCCGGTTCCGGTCCGGTCCGGTCCGGACGGCAGCAGGCGGTCCGCAGCTCGGCCCGCCGTCGCGCCGTTTTCGGGTCTTTGAGCGAGTACAAACGCACCGGTACACGTGCGTGTACCTGACTGTCGGCCGGGCGCCGACTCAGCCGGCGGCCGCGGCCGGGCCGCCTCGGGGTCTGGTCCGGATCCGACCCGCCCCCCGCGCGGCCCGGCCGGCCTCATGACCTCCACCCACCGGTGACACGGTGCGGGAGGACCGCTGGTCGGGCGGCCGGGCCGACACCCGACTTGATATTGTATGCCTGCGCACTATGGCCCTGCTTGCGGGTTGTGTAGCGGTTATTTTGTATAGGCGACGTTAGTGGCGTCGGCGTTGCCCACGCGCATTGCCGTGCAGTGCTGCGCGCGCCGTGGACAGTGTTTCTGCGTGTGTCACGTCCCAACTGGACATCATTCGATGACGACCCTCCTTTGTATGACACTGGAACCGGGCTCCCACCGTAGATCGCGTACGAGGGCGAATCGGGCCAGTGCGCGTTTTGGCCTCGGCGACTCATCGCCCGGAGCGGCGTTGGCTGGAGAATGCGGCCGAAATTGCCGCGCGGCGTCTGCGGCCGCGACACGCCCCGATTCGCCCTCGTACGGGGCGGCGGCGGACCCGCGCGCCGCGCCCCTCCACTCCCCGCACAGCTCACGGGCTAACATTGGATGTCCTAGGTGTAGCGTAGGTAGTTTTCAGCTAACGCGTTCGTCGTTTCCTCCGGTACCGGCGTAGCGGCGGCGGCGGCGGCGCGCGGGCCCGCCCCAGCGCCGCTTGACCGGTCGGGCGTGCCGCGCCCGCCGCCCGCCTAGTGTCTCCCCTCGGGCGTTTGTGTTCGTATCGTCCAATGCTGCATTCGGGCCGGGTCTCACCCCGCCCGCCGCTTCTTCTGTGCGTTTGTTTGGCGTCCCGCCGGCGCCGACCGACGGCGCGCCTCGCTCTCTGTTATCTTCTCAAAAGCTGCCTGCGATTTCGGCGCTGTTTTGTATGGTTTTCTCTCCTGTGGCGGTATTGCCGGTGACCTGGGGGCTGCCGCGCTGCCCGGTGTTTTGTTTCTATCGGTTCTTTTGCGTAGCGCGGTGTTGCGCCCGGCTTCTGACCTGGGTTGGTTAGGTATTTGGTTTTGTGGGCCGTTCGTTGTAGTTCGGAATTCCCTGGCGTTGTGTCTGATTCACGGGTGCTAACGTTTAGAATGCGTCGCTGATGCCATACGCGTGCCGTTGATGGGCTGATCAGCTCGGGTGAAGGTGACTGGCGCGCAGTGTGACGACTAGCTTCTTGACATTACCTTGGTATTTGGTAGATTTCGGCGAGCCCGCTGGGGGTTGCACATGTATTGGACGACCAAATAAAGCGACAAAATGGCCAACGCTTGTTTATTGTCATCGACTGGACGAGGAACGTGTGGCGGTGAGAGGAGCCAGGCGGTAGCAGAAACAGATGCATCATAATGCAGTTCGACTCGCGCCCAGTCGCGGGGCATGTCCACATTGGAAAGTCAATTGGAAAAATGCAGCCGAAGCGTCTTCCCATCAAAATCAAGCGGGGAACAACAACAAACAAGATCGGCCGCGCGGCCCCGACGCTCGGTCCAGCGGGCGCCTGGAATGCACGTGTGACGACGGAAATCGCCGCCGGCCGGCTGGGCGCCGGCCTGCGGCGGCGAGCTCAGCCGGGGTGTCACGACCTGCTGCGTCGTCTGGCTCCGCGACACGCCGTTCCGTGAGCCGAGAATGGTGGCTCGGGAGCGCGCCCCTCGGTCGCATGCCGCCCCGGCAGCCAACGGCAGGCGCGGAGCAGCTGGAGCAACAAAGTCGCCGCGGGCCCGACCTGGAACCGATCCTTGTCGTTACCATGACGACGGTCGCGGCGGCGCGGGCGGAACTCTCCCCGCGCTCGGGTTGGATTAATAAGCCCGAGCTGTCATTGACGGGGCGGATTCGGCGTCCGGCTTCGGGGCCGCCAGACTGAGTATTCCGGGAACAAGCAGCTCCGAAAAGGCACAACAAATTGCCTTGCCTCGCGGCGTGGGGGGCGCCACCAACTCCCCGGTGTCACCACTGTCACCGACGATTGGGGCGACCCAATAATGAAAACTCAATCCGTTCGAAGGATAACGAAAAGCACGTAGTTGGGAGGGGGCCAGCCGTTCCTATTCCAGGTTCACGTGGCGTGCAGTGACAAGACAGCGCAACCACAAGCCGCGTCATCCCAGCGTCTGGGAGCGTAAGCGCCGCCGCCGGAGCGTCTGGCCGTCGGACAGTCGCCCAGGTGGCGGTCCTGGAGCGCTGCCAACGAGCGAGCGGCGGGCAGGGCGGCCGAGGCGTTCCGCAGCCGTCGCGGCGGCGCCGCCCGCCAGCCGACGCCGGCCGCCAGGTAATGGGCAGGTAATGGCGGAGCCCGGCTCGCACCGGCGCGCAGCAGAACTAACGACCGGCGCGCCCGGGTCACGGCGGGGTCACGCACCGCGGGGGCGGGCGGGGGACGGGGGTCGCCCGACGCAGCCGAGCGCTCAGGCCGAGGTGCCGTCACGGACGCGACGCGATACGGCTCGAATTACCTCCCGCTGTGTTCTAAACCACGAATACCTGGCGTAAAATGCCATGGCTGTTGAACGCCAGACATGCGCCTGCAGCTTGCCAACTGGAGGTCTCATGATCCCATTAACATGGAACACCATGGGATGCTGGGGCTACTCTTGGAATCCAGGCACATACCTGGTCGGCGCGCCCTAAAACCCCAAGTATCTTGAGCGTCATCGTCAAGCCACAAATGCGATCAGTTGACACGAAGTACTGGGATTAGGGGGCCCCAGGTTGCCGTGATGATAAGAGTTAGGGGCTGCATTCATCTGTGCCTACGTCTTGCCAGTTCCCGGCGCGGAAGACACATCGGACCCGCCGAGCCTCGGGGATAAAATAGGGGCCACCACTAAGGTAAGTACCACACACGCGGACGTCTTGCGGGACGGGCGCTCCCCAGTACGGCTCAACTTTCCCGTGCCATTTTTCGTCGAGGTGAGTCTTCAATGGTGGTGATGAGCGATGATGCATGCCATAAAAGTGATACTGTCCCGTGACAATAGCTCGACGGCGCAAATATTCTAGACCAGGCTGGAAAGACGGTACAAATTAGGCAAGGGTAATAGCGCACGTTTTTACTGCAGTGATCTTTTTGTGACAGGTGCAGTCGTTCGCTTATACTTGCCTTACCTGGTTATCAATTTCCCCGGAAAGTCGTAAAACAGCACAGTCAAACATTTGGGAAATATTTGGATTAAGGAAAAAATATCCTTCCGGGCACAATTTTGCTGAAGCGCTCGCTCCCACAAGCCTCTTAAAAAAGAACGCCGACACTTTGAATTCGGGAGGCAGACAAAAACAATTTGATTCTCCACTGGAGGTTTGGATGATGAGACAATTTCACACCGAATCCCCCAAATGATGTAATCAGCGGCGGGGCAGTTTTTCATCAGGATCGCTAATATCAGCGACTCATTAGAACCGTCCCGCGCCGACCATCACTAGATTGTTCAATTTCCACCAGCCTAACGTTCCCAGCGATTACTGAAGAAAACAGGATTAGGCTGCGGAAGCCTTTCGCTTTCTGTTGGGCCAGCGGCTGAGTCTGCGCGGCGGGGGGCCGGGCGCTTATATGCAAAGCTTCGGAGACGAATGGCTGTTTTGGTGGCAACAAGGCGCTGCTCCCACCCCGCCCGTCCTGCGCTGCCTCCGGTGCTATTGTCGGCGCAAGAAACGTACTCAAATTTATGTCCCCCCGGACGCCGATAAAAATCGTCGAGACAGCGCACGTGACGTCCTTGCACGTCAGCTACCAAGCGACCGGCGCTGGCACCAGCCACGCCTTCAAACACCGCCGGCACGGGCGAGCCGGTCGGCCCGGCGGCCGTTCACAAAGTCCGCGCTGTAACAAACCTAGGACTCGAGAATTTAATAACTTTCGTAGCTTGTAACAAACTACTAAACGGTTGATGCGACGACCACGCTTAAAAATTCGCTGCACTGCTTCGTGCCGGACCTTTGTCTCCTGCGAAGAACAAACACGGAAAAAGTGCTCAATTGCCGACGTTCCGAGCCCCACATGTGCAACAATCAGGACGCACATTACGATCAAGTAAACGTGTGTAATCCGTCTCTTGAGCACCGCATTGGGGCCTTCGGGTCTGTGTCGTCGGTGCCGGTCCTTTGCTGTATTATTTTTGCGAATAGTATTGAGATATGATTAGAAAGAAAGGTGCTTCAGTTTGCTGACGGTAAGAAATTGATAGTGGTGTAGAAAGACGCAGACCAGGTAAAACTTTACTCAGAGAAAGTAGTGAACTGGTCTTCCCTGGGGCAGATATCATGAAGATGTAAGGTGTAAGAAGGTGTAAGGTGATGCTTTTGGGCAGCTCTGGCTGTGAGTGCATTGGCTATAAAATGGTAGGCCGGGAGTTGGACCATATCGAGGGAGAAAAGGGCTTGGAAGTTATAATTTCCAGGAATCCAAAAGCTAAAAAACAGTGTGGGGCTGCCAGGAACAAGGCACTTTAGATGCTGAGATGCATTAACAGGAATATCCACCACAAGAGAAGGAATTTTACCAAAAAATTGTGTTTAGCCTATTGCAGACCACACCTAGAGTATCGTATACATGCTTGGTCCGCGTGGTTCCAAAAAGACACAGATAGGCTGGAGAGAGTACAGCAAAAAAAAACTAGAATGATAGATGACTTTGGCAGCTTAGAAGATATGGATA